>NW_027192650.1:301755-603511 GCF_949987515.2 Delphinus delphis
GTATCTTAAAACCTATGGATTGCTATGTCTCCGAAAGAGAATCAAGCATGTGTACAGGGGTATAAACGCAGCAGTGTTAGGACTGGAGAGGTTCGGTGAGCAAATGAAGACCCTTTGAAGTCATATTGCATGGTACCAATTACACGGGTCTTAACTCTCCAGGTTTAAGGTATTCTTCCTTCAGCTAAAACATGCATGTGGAACCTAGAGTATGATCAACCATGTGATCGGGAGACGTGTTCAAATATGTCTCAGTTTTCCTCCCCTGGTACTCGGGTGCAACATTCCAGACGCTTTACTAACACTCTCCCCACTTGGAGAGTCAGCGCCTTTAACCTCCTGTTTGGCCCAGTTTGCAATTTCTGCGGAAGATGAACAGGAATAGCGAGAACCAATGAGAGACTAGCTGGAGGTGTCTGGACGGGCAAATTTAACTCTCATTTCCCACCAGGAAGAGGAAATAACCAAAGGCTCAGCGTGCCATGCCGGAACCAGATTAGGGCCTGAAGCCATCCTGCGGTGTTGCGGCCAGGTCACAAAAAAGCAAGTTGAAGAAAGGAGCTCAGGGGCACTGTAATTCACAAACCTGCAGAGTTATAAATGACAGCTATCGTCCAAAAATAGACTGAAGTAAGGCTGCCAAGAGGACTTGAAAGCGGGGCAGAATTGCAGGAAACCGATTTCAGGAGGTAGACTGGAATTGCATTGAAAGCATAGGAAAAGAGGCAGAACGTCCACAATGATGCACTTGGCCAAAAAGGGCGTATGCGTTTTTTCCTGAATATATTCAGGAAAAAACGCATACGCCCTTTTTGGCCAACCAAGCAAGCTTGCAAAGGAAATCTGCACTACAATGAAGTCTCACTTCCCCCCGGTCAAAAGGGCCATCTGAAAAAAGTGTAAAATCCAGAAAGGCAGGACAGGCCATGGAGAACTGGGAGCCTTGTTATGCTGATGGGCGGGATGTAAATTGCCAACAACCACTCGGGAGAAGTGTATGGTGTTTCCTGAAACATCTA
Source organism: Delphinus delphis (assembly GCF_949987515.2). Lineage (NCBI taxonomy): Eukaryota > Metazoa > Chordata > Mammalia > Artiodactyla > Delphinidae > Delphinus > Delphinus delphis. The sequence continues at coordinate 302,775 of NW_027192650.1, forward strand.
AAAAACAAAGCAACAGAACCTAGGGCACTTCCACTTATGGTCCTATAGCTTAGGGAAATTAAAATCAAAAAGACACAGCCACCCCAAAGTTTGGAACGGCTCTGTTTACAAGAACCTCGTTTACAGTACAAGTTCAACATCGCAGAAAGTGAAAAATGGATAAAGAAGTTGGGGTATTTACTTACAAATCAATATCACTCAGCAATGAAATCTGTGTCATCAGGCCCTTAGCAGCACAATGAGTGGATTCAGGTATGATGATTCTAACTGAAGAAAGTCACACGGAAAAAGAAACATCATAAGATATCAGTAATACACGGAATGTAAACTTGGCTACACAGGAACTGAATTACAGAACAGAACAGGGTCTCAAATTTAGAAAACCAACTTATGCTTGCTTAAGGGGAAAGGTGAGTTGGGGTGCTGCATAAAACCAGAGATTGAAATGAGCACAGATAAAGTTCCTTAAGTCAAATATGGAATAGACAAGAGCTACTCCTTGCTCAACGAAATGGACTCAACACCCCATATTAAACGCCTAAGAATGTACCTGACTAGTAAGTATCTTAAAACCTATGGATTGCTATGTCTCCGAAAGAGAATCAAGCATGTGTACAGGGGCATAAACGCAGCAGTGATAGGATTGGAGAGGTTCGGTGAGCAAATGAAGACCCTTTGAAGTCATATTGCATGGTACCCATTCCACGGGTCTCAACTCTCCAGGTTTAAGGTATTCTTCCTTCAGCTAAAACATGCATGTGGAACCCAAGTATGATCAACCATGTGAACGGGAGACGTGTTCAAATATGTCTCAGTTTTCCTCCCCTGGTACTCGGGTGCAACATTCCAGACGCTTTACTAACACTCTCCCCACTTGGAGAGTCAGCGCCTTTAACCTCCTGTTTGGCCCAGTTTGCAATTTCTGCGGAAGATGAACAGGAATAGCGAGAACCAATGAGAGGCTAGCTGGAGGTGTCTGGACGGGCAAATTTAACTCTCATTTCCCACGAGGAAGAGGAAATAACCAAAGGCTCAGCGTGCCGTACCGGAACCAGATTAGGGCCTGAAGCCATCCTGCGTTGTTGCGGCCAGCTCAAAAGAAAGCGAGTTGAAGAAAGGAGCTCAGGGGCACTGTAATTCACAAACCTGCAGAGTTATAAATGACAGCTATCGTCCAAAAATAGACTGAAGTAAGGCTGCCAAGAGGACTTGAAAGCGGGGCAGAATTGCAGGAAACCGATTTCAGGAGGTAGACTGGAATTGCATTGAAAGCATAGGAAAAGAGGCAGAACGTCCACAATGATGCACTTGGCCAAAAAGGGCGTATGCGTTTTTTCCTGAATATATTCAGGAAAAAACGCATACGCCCTTTTTGGCCAACCAAGCAAGCTTGCAAAGGAAATCTGCACTACAATGAAGTCTCACTTCCCCCCGGTCAAAAGGGCCATCTGAAAAAAGTGTAAAATCCAGAAAGGCAGGACAGGCCATGGAGAACTGGGAGCCTTGTTATGCTGATGGGCGAGATGTAAATTGCCAACAGACACTCGGGAGAAGTGTATAGTGTTTCCTGAAACATCTAAAAAACAAAGCAACAGAGCCTAGGGCACTTCCACTTATGGTCCTATAGCTTAGGGAAATTAAAATCAAAAAGACACAGCCACCCCAAAGTTTGGGACGCCTCTGTTTACAAGAACCTCGTTTACAGTACAAGTTCAACATCGCAGAAAGTGAAAAATGGATAAAGAAGTTGTGGTATTTACTTACAAAGCAATATCACTCAGCAATGAAATCTGTGTCATCAGGCCCTTAGCAGCACAATGAGTGGATTCAGGTATGATGATTCTAACTGAAGTAAGTCACACAGAAAAAGAAACATCATAAGATATCAGTAATACACGGAATGTAAACTTGGCTACACAGGAACTGAATTACAGAACAGAACAGGGTCTCAAATTTAGAAAAACAACTTATGCTTGCTTAAGGGGAAAGGTGAGTTGGGGTGCTGCATAAAACCAGAGATTGAAATGAGCACAGATAAAGTTCCTTAAGTCAAATATGGAATAGACAAGAGCTACTCCTTGCTCAACGAAATGGACTCAACACCGCATATTAAACGCCTAAGAATGTACCTGATTAGTAAGTATCGTAAAACCTATGGATTGCTATGTCTCCGAAAGAGAATCAAGCATGTGTACAGGGGCATAAACGCAGCAGTGATAGGATTGGAGAGGTTCGGTGAGCAAATGAAGACCCTTTGAAGTCATATTGCATGGTACCCATTCCACGGGTCTCAACTCTCCAGGTTTAAGGTATTCTTCCTTCAGCTAAAACATGCATGTGGAACCCAAGTATGATCAACCATGTGAACGGGAGACGTGTTCAAATATGTCTCAGTTTTCCTCCCCTGGTACTCGGGTGCAACATTCCAGACGCTTTACTAACACTCTCCCCACTTGGAGAGTCAGCGCCTTTAACCTCCTGTTTGGCCCAGTTTGCAATTTCTGCGGAAGATGAACAGGAATAGCGAGAACCAATGAGAGGCTAGCTGGAGGTGTCTGGACGGGCAAATTTAACTCTCATTTCCCACGAGGAAGAGGAAATAACCAAAGGCTCAGCGTGCCGTGCCGGAACCAGATTAGGGCCTGAAGCCATCCTGCGGTGTTGCGGCCAGCTCAAAAGAAAGCGAGTTGAAGAAAGGAGCTCAGGGGCACTGTAATTCACAAACCTGCAGAGTTATAAATGACAGCTATCGTCCAAAAATAGACTGAAGTAAGGCTGCCAAGAGGACTTGAAAGCGGGGCAGAATTGCAGGAAACCGATTTCAGGAGGTAGACTGGAATTGCATTGAAAGCATAGGAAAAGAGGCAGAACGTCCACAATGATGCACTTGGCCAAAAAGGGCGTATGCGTTTTTTCCTGAATATATTCAGGAAAAAACGCATACGCCCTTTTTGGCCAACCAAGCAAGCTTGCAAAGGAAATCTGCACTACAATGAAGTCTCACTTCCCCCCGGTCAAAAGGGCCATCTGAAAAAAGTGTAAAATCCAGAAAGGCAGGACAGGCCATGGAGAACTGGGAGCCTTGTTATGCTGATGGGCGGGATGTAAATTGCCAACAGACACTTGGGAGAAGTGTATGGTGTTTCCTGAAAAATCTAAAAAACAAAGCAACAGAGCCTAGGGCACTTCCACTTATGGTCCTATAGCTTAGGGAAATTAAAATCAAAAAGACACAGCCACCCCAAAGTTTGGGACGCCTCTGTTTACAAGAACCTCGTTTACAGTACAAGTTCAACATCGCAGAAATTGAAAAATGGATAAAGAAGTTGTGGTATTCACTTACAAAGCAATATCACTCAGCAATGAAATCTGTGTCATCAGGCCCTTAGCAGCACAATGAGTGGATTCAGGTATGATGATTCTAACTGAAATAAGTCACACAGAAAAAGAAACATCATAAGATATCAGTAATACACGGAATGTAAACTTGGCTACACAGGAACTGAATTACAGAACAGAACAGGGTCTCAAATTTAGAAAACCAACTTATGCTTGCTTAAGGGGAAAGGTGAGTTGGGGTGCTGCATAAAACCAGAGATTGAAATGAGCACAGATAAAGTTCCTTAAGTCAAATATGGAATAGACAAGAGCTACTCCTTGCTCAACGAAATGGACTCAACACCGCATATTAAACGTCTAAGAATGTACCTGACTAGTAAGTATCTTAAAACCTATGGATTGCTATGTCTCCGAAAGAGAATCAAGCATGTGTACAGGGGCATAAACGCAGCAGTGATAGGATTGGGGAGGTTCGGTGAGCAAATGAAGACCCTTTGAAGTCATATTGCATGGTACCCATTACACGGGTCTTAACTCTCCAGGTTTAAGGTATTCTTCCTTCAGCTAAAACATGCATGTGGAACCCAAGTATGATCAACCATGTGAACGGGAGACGTGTTCAAATATGTCTCAGTTTTCCTCCCCTGGTACTCGGGTGCAACATTCCAGACGCTTTACTAACACTCTCCCCACTTGGAGAGTCAGCGCCTTTAACCTCCTGTTTGGCCCAGTTTGCAATTTCTGCGGAAGATGAACAGGAATAGCGAGAACCAATGAGAGACTAGCTGGAGGTGTTTGGACGGGCAAATTTAACTCTCATTTCCCACCAGGAAGAGGAAATAACCAAAGGCTCAGCGTGCCGTGCCGGAACCAGATTAGGGCCTGAAGCCATCCTGCGGTGTTGCGGCCAGGTCACAAGAAAGCGAGTTGAAGAAAGGAGCTCAGGGGCACTGTAATTCACAAACCTTCAGAGTTATAAATGACAGCTATCGTCCAAAAATAGACTGAAGTAAGGCTGCCAAGAGGACTTGAAAGCGGGGCAGAATTGCAGGAAACCGATTTCAGGAGGTAGACTGGAATTGCATTGAAAGCATAGGAAAAGAGGCAGAACGTCCACAATGATGCACTTGGCCAAAAAGGGCGTATGCGTTTTTTCCTGAATATATTCAGGAAAAAACGCATACGCCATTTTTGGCCAACCAAGCAAGCTTGCAAAGGAAATCTGCACTACAATGAAGTCTCACTTCCCCCTGGTCAAAAGGGCCATCTGAAAAAAGTGTAAAATCCAGAAAGGCAGGACAGGCCATGGAGAACTGGGAGCCTTGTTATGCTGATGGGCGGGATGTAAATTGCCAACAGACACTCGGGAGAAGTGTATGGTGTTTCCTGAAACATCTAAAAAACAAAGCAACAGAACCTAGGGCACTTCCACTTATGGTCCTATAGCTTAAGGAAATTAAAATCAAAAAGACACAGCCACCCCAAAGTTTGGAACGGCTCTGTTTACAAGAACCTCGTTTACAGTACAAGTTCAACATCGCAGAAAGTGAAAAATGGATAAAGAAGTTGTGGTATTCACTTACAAAGCAATATCACTCAGCAATGAAATCTATGTCATCAGGCCCTTAGCATCACAATGAGTGGATTCAGGTATGATGATTCTAACTGAAATAAGTCACACAGAAAAAGAAACATCATAAGATATCAGTAATACATGGAATGGAAACTTGGCTACAGAGGAACTGAATTACAGAACAGAACTGTGTCACAAATTTAGAAAAACAACTTATGCTTGCTTAAGGGTAAAGGTGAGTTGGGGTGCTGCATAAAACCAGAGATTGAAATGAGCACAGATAAAGTTCCTTAAGTCAAATATGGAATAGACAAGAGCTACTCCTTGCTCAACGAAATGGACTCAACACCGCATATTAAACGTCTAAGAATGTACCTGACTAGTAAGTATCTTAAAACCTATGGATTGCTATGTCTCCGAAAGAGAATCAAGCATGTGTACAGGGGCATAAACGCAGCAGTGATAGGATTGGAGAGGTTCGGTGAGCAAATGAAGACCCTTTGAAGTCATATTGCATGGTACCCATTCCACGGGTTTCAACTACCCAGGTTTAAGGTATTCTTCCTTCAGCTAAAACATGCATGTGGAACCTAGAATATGATCAACCATGTGAATGGGAGACGTGTTCAAATATGTCTCAGTTTTCCTCCCCTGGTACTCGGGTGCAACATTCCAGACGCTTTACTAACACTCTCCCGACTTGGAGAGTCAGTCCCTTTAACCTCCTGTTTGGCCCAGTTTGCAATTTCTGCGGAAGATGAACAGGAATAGCGAGAACCAATGAGAGGCTAGCTGGAGGTGTCTGGACGGGCAAATTTAACTCTCATTTCCCACCAGGAAGAGGAATTAACCAAAGGCTCAGCATGCCGGGCCGGAACCAGATTAGGGCCTGAAGCCATCCTGCGGTGTTGCGGCCAGGTCACAAGAAAGCGAGTTGAAGAAAGGAGCTCAGGGGCACTGTAATTCACAAACCTGCAGAGTTATAAATGACAGCTATCGTCCAAAAATAGACTGAAGTAAGGCTGCCAAGAGGACTTGAAAGCGGGGCAGAATTGCAGGAAACCGATTTCAGGAGGTAGACTGGAATTGCATTGAAAGCATAGGAAAAGAGGCAGAACGTCCACAATGATGCACTTGGCCAAAAAGGGCGTATGCGTTTTTTCCTGAATATATTCAGGAAAAAACGCATACGCCCTTTTTGGCCAACCAAGCAAGCTTGCAAAGGAAATCTGCACTACAATGAAGTCTCACTTCCCCCCGGTCAAAAGGGCCATCTGAAAAAAGTGTAAAATCCAGAAAGGCAGGACAGGCCATGGAGAACTGGGAGCCTTGTTATGCTGATGGGCGGGATGTAAATTGCCAACAGACACTCGGGAGAAGTGTATGGTGTTTCCTGAAACATCTAAAAAACAAAGCAACAGAGCCTAGGGCACTTCCACTTATGGTCCTATAGCTTAGGGAAATTAAAATCAAAAAGACACAGCCACCCCAAAGTTTGGGACGCCTCTGTTTACAAGAACCTCGTTTACAGTACAAGTTCAACATCGCAGAAAGTGAAAAATGGATAAAGAAGTTGTTGTATTTACTTACAAAGCAATATCACTCAGCAATGAAATCTATGTCATCAGGCCCTTAGCATCACAATGAGTGGATTCAGGTATGATGATTCTAACTGAAATAAGTCACACAGAAAAAGAAACATCATAAGATATCAGTAATACACGGAATGTAAACTTGGCTACACAGGAACTGAATTACAGAACAGAACAGGGTCTCAAATTTAGAAAAACAACTTATGCTTGCTTAAGGGGAAAGGTGAGTTGGGGTGCTGCATAAAACCAGAGATTGAAATGAGCACAGATAAAGTTCCTTAAGTCAAATATGGAATAGACAAGAGCTACTCCTTGCTCAACGAAATGGACTCAACACCGCATATTAAACGCCTAAGAATGTACCTGACTTGTAAGTATCTTAAAACCTATGGATTGCTATGTCTCCGAAAGAGAATCAAGCATGTGTACAGGGGCATAAACGCAGCAGTGATAGGATTGGAGAGGTTCGGTGAGCAAATGAAGACCCTTTGAAGTCATATTGCATGGTACCCATTCCACGGGTTTCAACTACCCAGGTTTAAGGTATTCTTCCTTCAGCTAAAACATGCATGTGGATCCTAGAGTATGATCAACCATGTGATCGGGAGACATGTTCAAATATGTCTCAGTTTTCCTCCCCTGGTACTCGGGTGCAACATTCCAGACGCTTTACTAACACTCTCCCCACTTGGAGAGTCAGTCCCTTTAACCTCCTGTTTGGCCCAGTTTGCAATTTCTGCGGAAGATGAACAGGAATAGCGAGAACCAATGAGAGGCTAGCTGGAGGTGTCTGGACGGGCAAATTTAACTCTCATTTCCCACCAGGAAGAGGAATTAACCAAAGGCTCAGCATGCCGGGCCGGAACCAGATTAGGGCCTGAAGCCATCCTGCGGTGTTGCGGCCAGGTCACAAGAAAGCGAGTTGAAGAAAGGAGCTCAGGGGCACTGTAATTCACAAACCTGCAGAGTTATAAATGACAGCTATCGTCCAAAAATAGACTGAAGTAAGGCTGCCAAGAGGACTTGAAAGCGGGGCAGAATTGCAGGAAACCGATTTCAGGAGGTAGACTGGAATTGCATTGAAAGCATAGGAAAAGAGGCAGAACGTCCACAATGATGCACTTGGCCAAAAAGGGCGTATGCATTTTTTCCTGAATATATTCAGGAAAAAACGCATACGCCCTTTTTGGCCAACCAAGCAAGCTTGCAAAGGAAATCTGCACTACAATGAAGTCTCACTTCCCCCCGGTCAAAAGGGCCATCTGAAAAAGTGTAAAATCCAGAAAGGCAGGACAGGCCATGGAGAACTGGGAGCCTTGTTATGCTGATGGGCGGGATGTAAATTGCCAACAACCACTCGGGAGAAGTGTATGGTGTTTCCTGAAACATCTAAAAAACAAAGCAACAGAACCTAGGGCACTTCCACTTATGGTCCTATAGCTTAGGGAAATTAAAATCAAAAAGACACAGCCACCCCAAAGTTTCGAACGGCTCTGTTTACAAGAACCTCGTTTACAGTACAAGTTCAACATCACAGAAAGTGAAAAATGGATAAAGAAGTTGTGGTATTTACTTACAAAGCAATATCACTCAGCAATGAAATCTGTGTCATCAGGCCCTTAGCAGCACAATGAGTGGATTCAGGTATGATGATCCTAATTGAAATGAGACACACAGAAAAAGAAACATCATAAGATATCAGTAATACACGGAATGGAAACTTGGCTACACAGGAACTGAATTACAGAACAGAACAGGGTCTCAAATTTAGAAAACCAACTTATTCTTACTTAAGGATAAAGGTGAGTTGGGGTGCTGCATAAAACCAGAGATTGAAATGAGCACAGATAAAGTTCCTTAAGCCAAATATGGAATAGACAAGAGCTACTCCTTGCTCAACGAAATGGACTCAACACCCCATATTAAACGCCTAAGAATGTACCTGACTAGTAAGTATCTTAAAACCTATGGATTGCTATGTCTCCAAAAGAGAATCAAGCATGTGTACAGGGGCATAAACGAAGCAGTGATAGGATTGGAGAGGTTCGGTGAGCAAATGAAGACCCTTTGAAGTCATATTGCATGGTACCCATTCCACGGGTTTCAACTACCCAGGTTTAAGGTATTCTTCCTTCAGCTAAAACATGCATGTGGAACCTAGAGTATGATCAACCATGTGATCGGGAGACGTGTTCAAATATGTCTCAGTTTTCCTCCCCTGGTACTCGGGTGCAACATTCCAGACGCTTTACTAACACTCTCCCCACTTGGAGAGTCAGTCCCTTTAACCTCCTGTTTGGCCCAGTTTGCAATTTCTGCGGAAGATGAACAGGAATAGCGAGAACCAATGAGAGGCTAGCTGGAGGTGTCTGGTCGGGCAAATTTAACTCTCATTTCCCACCAGGAAGAGGAATTAACCAAAGGCTCAGCATGCCGGGCCGGAACCAGATTAGGGCCTGAAGCCATCCTGCGGTGTTGCGGCCAGGTCACAAGAAAGCGAGTTGAAGAAAGGAGCTCAGGGGCACTGTAATTCACAAACCTGCAGAGTTATAAATGACAGCTATCGTCCAAAAATAGACTGAAGTAAGGCTGCCAAGAGGACTTGAAAACGGGGCAGAATTGCAGGAAACCGATTTCAGGAGGTAGACTGGAATTGCATTGAAAGCATAGGAAAAGAGGCAGAACGTCCACAATGATGCACTTGGCCAAAAAGGGCGTATGCGTTTTTTCCTGAATATATTCAGGAAAAAACGCATACGCCCTTTTTGGCCAACCAAGCAAGCTTGCAAAGGAAATCTGCACTACAATGAAGTCTCACTTCCCCCCGGTCAAAAGGGCCATCTGAAAAAAGTGTAAAATCCAGAAAGGCAGTACAGGCCATTGAGAACTGGGAGCCTTGTTATGCTGATGGGCGGGATGTAAATTGCCAACAGACACTTGGGAGAAGTGTATGGTGTTTCCTGAAACATCTAAAAAACAAAGCAACAGAACCTAGGGCACTTCCACTTATGGTCCTATAGCTTAGGGAAATTAAAATCAAAAAGACACAGCCACCCCAAAGTTTGGAACGGCTCTGTTTACAAGAACCTCTTTTACGTACAAGTTCAACATCGCAAAAAGTGAAAAATGGATAAAGAACTTGTGGTACTTACGTACAATGCAGTATCACTCAGCAATGAAATCTATGTCATCAGGCACGTAGCAGCATAATGAGTAGATTCAGATACGATGATTCTAACTGAAATAACTCACACAGAAAAAGAAACATCATAAGATATCACTAATACACGGAATGTAAACTTGGCTACACAGGAACTGAATTCCAAAACAGAACAGGTTCTCAAATTTAGAAAACCAACTTATGCTTGCTTAAGGGGAAAGGTGAGTTGGGGTGCTGCATAAAACCAGAGATTGAAATGAGCACAGATAAAGTTCCTTAAGTCAAATATGGAATAGACAAGAGCTACTCCTTGCTCAACGAAATGGACTCAACACCGCATATTAAACGCCTAAGAATGTACCTGACTTGTAAGTATCTTAAAACCTATGGATTGCTATGTCTCCGAAAGAGAATCAAGCATGTGTACAGGGGCATAAACGCAGCAGTGATAGGATTGGAGAGGTTCGGTGAGCAAATGAAGACCCTTTGAAGTCATATTGCATGGTACCCATTCCACGGGTTTCAACTACCCAGGTTTAAGGTATTCTTCCTTCAGCTAAAACATGCATGTGGAACCTAGAGTATGATCAACCATGTGATCGGGAGACGTTTTCAAATATGTCTCAGTTTTCCTCCCCTGGTACTCGGGTGCAACATTCCAGACGCTTTACTAACACTCTCCCCACTTGGAGAGTCAGTCCCTTTAACCTCCTGTTTGGCCCAGTTTGCAATTTCTGCGGAAGATGAACAGGAATAGCGAGAACCAATGAGAGGCTAGCTGGAGGTGTCTGGACGGGCAAATTTAACTCTCATTTCCCACCAGGAAGAGGAATTAACCAAAGGCTCAGCGTGCCGTGCCGGAACCAGATTAGGGCCTGAAGCCATCCTGCGGTGTTGCGGCCAGGTCACAAGAAAGCGAGTTGAAGAAAGGAGCTCAGGGGCACTGTAATTCACAAACCTGCAGAGTTATAAATGACAGCTATCGTCCAAAAATAGACTGAAGTAAGGCTGCCAAGAGGACTTGAAAGCGGGGCAGAATTGCAGGAAACCGATTTCAGGAGGTAGACTGGAATTGCATTGAAAGCATAGGAAAAGAGGCAGAACGTCCACAATGATGCACTTGGCCAAAAAGGGCGTATGCGTTTTTTCCTGAATATATTCAGGAAAAAACGCATACGCCCTTTTTGGCCAACCAAGCAAGCTTGCAAAGGAAATCTGCACTACAATGAAGTCTCACTTCCCCCGGGTCAAAAGGGCCATCTGAAAAAGTGTAAAATCCAGAAAGGCAGGACAGGCCATGGAGAACTGGGAGCCTTGTTATGCTGATGGGCGGGATGTAAATTGCCAACAACCACTCAGGAGAAGTGTATGGTGTTTCCTGAAACATCTAAAAAACAAAGCAACAGAACCTAGGGCACTTCCACTTATGGTCCTATAGCTTAGGGAAATTAAAATCAAAAAGACACAGCCACCCCAAAGTTTGGAACGGCTCTGTTTACAAGAACCTCGTTTACAGTACAAGTTCAACATCGCAGAAAGTGAAAAATGGATAAAGAAGTTGTGGTATTTACTTACAAAGCAATATCACTCAGCAATGAAATCTGTGTCATCAGGCCCTTAGCAGCACAATGAGTGGATTCAGGTATGATGATTCTAATTGAAATGAGTCACACAGAAAAAGAAACATCATAAGATATCAGTAATACACGGAATGGAAACTTGGCTACACAGGAACTGAATTACAGAACAGAACAGGGTCTCAAATTTAGAAAACCAACTTATTCTTACTTAAGGATAAAGGTGAGTTGGGGTGCTGCATAAAACCAGAGATTGAAATGAGCACAGATAAAGTTCCTTAAGCCAAATATGGAATAGACAAGAGCTACTCCTTGCTCAACGAAATGGACTCAACACCCCATATTAAACGCCTAAGAATGTACCTGACTAGTAAGTATCTTAAAACCTATGGATTGCTATGTCTCCAAAAGAGAATCAAGCATGTGTACAGGGGCATAAACGCAGCAGTGATAGGATTGGAGAGGTTCGGTGAGCAAATGAAGACCCTTTGAAGTCATATTGCATGGTACCCATTCCACGGGTTTCAACTACCCAGGTTTAAGGTATTCTTCCTTCAGCTAAAACATGCATGTGGAACCTAGAGTATGATCAACCATGTGATCGGGAGACGTGTTCAAATATGTCTCAGTTTTCCTCCCCTGGTACTCGGGTGCAACATTCCAGACGCTTTACTAACACTCTCCCCACTTGGAGAGTCAGTCCCTTTAACCTCCTGTTTGGCCCAGTTTGCAATTTCTGCGGAAGATGAACAGGAATAGCGAGAACCAATGAGAGGGTAGCTGGAGGTGTCTGGTCGGGCAAATTTAACTCTCATTTCCCACCAGGAAGAGGAATTAACCAAAGGCTCAGCATGCCGGGCCGGAAACAGTTTAGGGCCTGAAGCCATCCTGCGGTGTTGCGGCCAGGTCACAAGAAAGCGAGTTGAAGAAAGGAGCTCAGGGGCACTGTAATTCACAAACCTGCAGAGTTATAAATGACAGCTATCGTCCAAAAATAGACTGAAGTAAGGCTGCCAAGAGGACTTGAAAACGGGGCAGAATTGCAGGAAACCGATTTCAGGAGGTAGACTGGAATTGCATTGAAAGCATAGGAAAAGAGGCAGAACGTCCACAATGATGCACTTGGCCAAAAAGGGCGTATGCGTTTTTTCCTGAATATATTCAGGAAAAAACGCATACGCCCTTTTTGGCCAACCAAGCAAGCTTGCAAAGGAAATCTGCACTACAATGAAGTCTCACTTCCCCCCGGTCAAAAGGGCCATCTGAAAAAAGTGTAAAATCCAGAAAGGCAGGACAGGCCATTGAGAACTGGGAGCCTTGTTATGCTGATGGGCGGGATGTAAATTGCCAACAGACACTTGGGAGAAGTGTATGGTGTTTCCTGAAACATCTAAAAAACAAAGCAACAGAACCTAGGGCACTTCCACTTATGGTCCTATAGCTTAGGGAAATTAAAATCAAAAAGACACAGCCACCCCAAAGTTTGGAACGGCTCTGTTTACAAGAACCTCTTTTACCGTACAAGTTCAACATCGCAAAAAGTGAAAAATGGATAAAGAACTTGTGGTACTTACGTACAATGCAGTATCACTCAGCAATGAAATCTATGTCATCAGGCACGTAGCAGCATAATGAGTAGATTCAGATACGATGATTCTAACTGAAATAAGTCACACAGAAAAAGAAACATCATAAGATATCACTAATACACGGAATGTAAACTTGGCTACACAGGAACTGAATTCCAAAACAGAACAGGTTCTCAAATTTAGAAAACCAACTTATGCTTGCTTAAGGGGAAAGGTGACTTCGGTTGCTGCATAAAACCAGAGATTGAAATGAGCACAGATAAAGTTCCTTAAGCCAAATATGGAATAGACAAGAGCCACTCCTTGCTCAACGAAATGGACTCAACACCGCATATTAAACGCCTAAGAATGTACCTGACTAGTAAGTATCTTAAAACCTATGGATTGCTATGTCTCCGAAAGAGAATCAAGCATGTGTACAGGGGCATAAACGCAGCAGTGATAGGATTGGAGAGGTTCGGTGAGCAAATGAAGACCCTTTGAAGTCATATTGCATGGTACCCATTCCACGGGTTTCAATTACCCAGGTTTTAGGTATTCTTCCTTCAGCTAAAACATGCATGTGGAACCCAGAGTATGATCAACCATGTGATCGGGAGACGTGTTCAAATATGTCTCAGTTTTCCTCCCTTGGTACTCGGGTGCAACATTCCAGACGCTTTACTAACACTCTCCCTACTTGGAGAGTCAGCGCCTTTAACCTCCTGTTTGGCACAGTTTGCAATTTCTGCGGAAGATGAACAGGAATAGCGAGAACCAATGAGAGGCTAGCTGGAGGTGTCTGGACGGGCAAATTTAACTCTCATTTCCCAACAGGAAGAGGAAATAACCAAAGGCTCAGCGTGCCGTACCGGAACCAGATTAGGGCCTGAAGTCATCCTGCGGTGTTGCGGCCAGATCAAAAGCAAGCGAGTTGAAGAAAGGAGCTCAGGGGCACTGTAATTCACAAACCTGCAGAGTTATAAATGACAGCTATCGTCCAAAAATAGACTGAAGTAAGGCTGCCAAGAGGACTTGAAAGCGGGGCAGAATTGCAGGAAACCGATTTCAGGAGGTAGACTGGAATTGCATTGAAAGCATAGGAAAAGAGGCAGAACGTCCACAATGATGCACTTGGCCAAAAAGGGCGTATGCGTTTTTTCCTGAATATATTCAGGAAAAAACGCATATGCCCTTTTTGGCCAACCAAGCAAGCTTGCAAAGGAAATCTGCACTACAATGAAGTCTCACTTCCCCCCGGTCAAAAGGGCCATCTGAAAAAAGTGTAAAATCCAGAAAGGCAGGACAGGCCATGGAGAACTGGGAGCCTTGTTATGCTGATGGGCGGGATGTAAATTGCCAACAGACACTCGGGAGAAGTGTATGGTGTTTCCTGAAACATCTAAAAAACAAAGCAACAGAACCTAGGGCACTTCCACTTATGGTCCTATAGCTTAGGGAAATTAAAATCAAAAAGACACAGCCACCCCAAAGTTTGGGACGCCTCTGTTTACAAGAACCTCGTTTACAGTACAAGTTCAACATCGCAGAAAGTGAAAAATGGATAAAGAAGTTGTGGTATTTACTTACAAAGCAATATCACTCAGCAATGAAATCTATGTCATCAGGCCCTTAGCATCACAATGAGTGGATTCAGGTATGATGATTCTAACTGAAATAAGTCACACAGAAAAAGAAACATCATAAGATATCAGTAATACACGGAATGTAAACTTGGCTACACAGGAACTGAATTACAGAACAGAACAGGGTCTCAAATTTAGAAAACCAACTTATGCTTGCTTAAGGGGAAAGGTGAGTTGGGGTGCTGCATAAAACCAGAGATTGAAATGAGCACAGATAAAGTTCCTTAAGTCAAATATGGAATAGACAAGAGCTACTCCTTGCTCAACGAAATGGACTCAACACCGCATATTAAACGTCTAAGAATGTACCTGACTAGTAAGTATCTTAAAACCTATGGATTGCTATGTCTCCGAAAGAGAATCAAGCATGTGTACAGGGGCATAAACGCAGCAGTGATAGGATTGGAGAGGTTCGGTGAGCAAATGAAGACCCTTTGAAGTCATATTGCATGGTACCCATTACACGGGTCTTAACTCTCCAGGTTTAAGGTATTCTTCCTTCAGCTAAAACATGCATGTGGAACCCAAGTATGATCAACCATGTGAACGGGAGACGTGTTCAAATATGTCTCAGTTTTCCTCCCCTGGTACTCGGGTGCAACATTCCAGACGCTTTACTAACACTCTCCCCACTTGGAGAGTCAGCGCCTTTAACCTCCTGTTTGGCCCAGTTTGCAATTTCTGCGGAAGATGAACAGGAATAGCGAGAACCAATGAGAGACTAGCTGGAGGTGTTTGGACGGGCAAATTTAACTCTCATTTCCCACCAGGAAGAGGAAATAACCAAAGGCTCAGCGTGCCGTGCCGGAACCAGATTAGGGCCTGAAGCCATCCTGCGGTGTTGCGGCCAGGTCACAAGAAAGCAAGTTGAAGAAAGGAGCTCAGGGGCACTGTAATTCATAAACCTGCAGAGTTATAAATGACAGCTATCGTCCAAAAATAGACTGAAGTAAGGCTGCCAAGAGGACTTGAAAGCGGGGCAGAATTGCAGGAAACCGATTTCAGGAGGTAGACTGGAATTGCATTGAAAGCATAGGAAAAGAGGCAGAACGTCCACAATGATGCACTTGGCCAAAAAGGGCGTATGCGTTTTTTCCTGAATATATTCAGGAAAAAACGCATACGCCCTTTTTGGCCAACCAAGCAAGCTTGCAAAGGAAATCTGCACTACAATGAAGTCTCACTTCCCCCCGGTCAAAAGGGCCATCTGAAAAAAGTGTAAAATCCAGAAAAGCAGTACAGGCCATTGAGAACTGGGAGCCTTGTTATGCTGATGGGCGGGATGTAAATTGCCAACAGACACTTGGGAGAAGTGTATGGTGTTTCCTGAAACATCTAAAAAACAAAGCAACAGAACCTAGGGCACTTCCACTTATGGTCCTATAGCTTAGGGAAATTAAAATCAAAAAGACACAGCCACCCCAAAGTTTGGAACGGCTCTGTTTACAAGAACCTCTTTTACCATACAAGTTCAACATCGCAAAAAGTGAAAAATGGATAAAGAACTTGTGGTACTTACGTACAATGCAGTATCACTCAGCAATGAAATCTATGTCATCAGGCACGTAGCAGCATAATGAGTAGATTCAGATACGATGATTCTAACTGAAATAAGTCACACAGAAAAAGAAACATCATAAGATATCACTAATACACGGAATGTAAACTTGGCTACACAGGAACTGAATTCCAAAACAGAACAGGTTCTCAAATTTAGAAAACCAACTTATGCTTGCTTAAGGGGAAAGGTGAGTTCGGTTGCTGCATAAAACCAGAGATTGAAATGAGCACAGATAAAGTTCCTTAAGCCAAATATGGAATAGACAAGAGCCACTCCTTGCTCAACGAAATGGACTCAACACCGCATATTAAACGCCTAAGAATGTACCTGACTAGTAAGTATCTTAAAACCTATGGATTGCTATGTCTCCGAAAGAGAATCAAGCATGTGTACAGGGGCATAAACGCAGCAGTGATAGGATTGGAGAGGTTCGGTGAGCAAATGAAGACCCTTTGAAGTCATATTGCATGGTACCCATTTCACGGGTTTCAATTACCCAGGTTTTAGGTATTCTTCCTTCAGCTAAAACATGCATGTGGAACCCAGAGTATGATCAACCATGTGATCGGGAGACGTGTTCAAATATGTCTCAGTTTTCCTCCCTTGGTACTCGGGTGCAACATTCCAGACGCTTTACTAACACTCTCCCCACTTGGAGAGTCAGCGCCTTTAACCTCCTGTTTGGCACAGTTTGCAATTTCTGCGGAAGATGAACAGGAATAGCGAGAACCAATGAGAGGCTAGCTGGAGGTGTCTGGACGGGCAAATTTAACTCTCATTTCCCAACAGGAAGAGGAAATAACCAAAGGCTCAGCGTGCCGTACCGGAACCAGATTAGGGCCTGAAGTCATCCTGCGGTGTTGCGGCCAGATCAAAAGCAAGAGAGTTGAAGAAAGGAGCTCAGGGGCACTGTAATTCACAAACCTGCAGAGTTATAAATGACAGCTATCGTCCAAAAATAGACTGAAGTAAGGCTGCCAAGAGGACTTGAAAGCGGGGCAGAATTGCAGGAAACCGATTTCAGGAGGTAGACTGGAATTGCATTGAAAGCATAGGAAAAGAGGCAGAACGTCCACAATGATGCACTTGGCCAAAAAGGGCGTATGCGTTTTTTCCTGAATATATTCAGGAAAAAACGCATACGCCCTTTTTGGCCAACCAAGCACGCAAGCAAAGGAAATCTGCACTACAATGAAGTCTCACTTCCCCCCGGTCAAAAGGGCCATCTGAAAAAAGTGTAAAATCCAGAAAGGCAGGACAGGCCATGGAGAACTGGGAGCCTTGTTATGCTGATGGGCGGGATGTAAATTGCCAACAGACACTTGGGAGACGTGTATGGTGTTTCCTGAAACATCTAAAAAACAAAGCAACAGAACCTAGGGCACTTCCACTTATGGTCCTATAGCTTAGGGAAATTAAAATCAAAAAGACACAGCCACCCCAAAGTTTGGGACGCCTCTGTTTACAAGAACCTCGTTTACAGTACAAGTTCAACATCGCAGAAAGTGAAAAATGGATAAAGAAGTTGTGGTATTTACTTACAAAGCAATATCACTCAGCAATGAAATCTATGTCATCAGGCCCTTAGCATCACAATGAGTGGATTCAGGTATGATGATTCTAACTGAAATAAGTCACACAGAAAAAGAAACATCATAAGATATCAGTAATACACGGAATGTAAACTTGGCTACACAGGAACTGAATTACAGAACAGAACAGGGTCTCAAATTTAGAAAACCAACTTATGCTTGCTTAAGGGGAAAGGTGAGTTGGGGTGCTGCATAAAACCAGAGATTGAAATGAGCACAGATAAAGTTCCTTAAGTCAAATATGGAATAGACAAGAGCTACTCCTTGCTCAACGAAATGGACTCAACACCGCATATTAAACGTCTAAGAATGTACCTGACTAGTAAGTATCTTAAAACCTATGGATTGCTATGTCTCCGAAAGAGAATCAAGCATGTGTACAGGGGCATAAACGCAGCAGTGATAGGATTGGAGAGGTTCGGTGAGCAAATGAAGACCCTTTGAAGTCATATTGCATGGTACCCATTACACGGGTCTTAACTCTCCAGGTTTAAGGTATTCTTCCTTCAGCTAAAACATGCATGTGGAACCCAAGTATGATCAACCATGTGAACGGGAGACGTGTTCAAATATGTCTCAGTTTTCCTCCCCTGGTACTCGGGTGCAACATTCCAGACGCTTTACTAACACTCTCCCCACTTGGAGAGTCAGCGCCTTTAACCTCCTGTTTGGCCCAGTTTGCAATTTCTGCGGAAGATGAACAGGAATAGCGAGAACCAATGAGAGACTAGCTGGAGGTGTTTGGACGGGCAAATTTAACTCTCATTTCCCACCAGGAAGAGGAAATAACCAAAGGCTCAGCGTGCCGTGCCGGAACCAGATTAGGGCCTGAAGCCATCCTGCGGTGTTGCGGTCAGGTCACAAGAAAGCAAGTTGAAGAAAGGAGCTCAGGGGCACTGTAATTCACAAACCTGCAGAGTTATAAATGACAGCTATCGTCCAAAAATAGACTGAAGTAAGGCTGCCAAGAGGACTTGAAACCGGGGCAGAATTGCAGGAAACCGATTTCAGGAGGTAGACTGGAATTGCATTGAAAGCATAGGAAAAGAGGCAGAACGTCCACAATGATGCACTTGGCCAAAAAGGGCGTATGCGTTTTTTCCTGAATATATTCAGGAAAAAACGCATACGCCCTTTTTGGCCAACCAAGCAAGCTTGCAAAGGAAATCTGCACTACAATGAAGTCTCACTACCCCCCGGTCAAAAGGGCCATCTGAAAAAAGTGTAAAATCCAGAAAGGCAACAGGCCATGGAGAACTGGGAGCCTTGTTATGCTGATGGGCGGGATGTAAATTGCCAACAACCACTCGGGAGAAGTGTATGGTGTTTCCTGAAACATCTAAAAAACAAAGCAACAGAACCTAGGGCACTTCCACTTATGGTCCTATAGCTTAAGGAAATTAAAATCAAAAAGACACAGCCACCCCAAAGTTTGGAACGGCTCTGTTTACAAGAACCTCGTTTACAGTACAAGTTCAACATCGCAGAAAGTGAAAAATGGATAAAGAAGTTGTGGTATTTACTTACAAAGCAATATCACTCAGCAATGAAATCTGTGTCATCAGGCCCTTAGCAGCACAATGAGTGGATTCAGGTATGATGATTCTAATTGAAATGAGTCACACAGAAAAAGAAACATCATAAGATATCAGTAATACACGGAATGGAAACTTGGCTACACAGGAACTGAATTACAGAACAGAACAGTGTCTCAAATTTAGAAAACCAACTTATTCTTACTTAAGGATAAAGGTGAGTTGGGGTGCTGCATAAAACCAGAGATTGAAATGAGCACAGATAAAGTTCCTTAAGCCAAATATGGAATAGACAAGAGCTACTCCTTGCTCAACGAAATGGACTCAACACCCCATATTAAACGCCTAAGAATGTACCTGACTAGTAAGTATCTTAAAACCTATGGATTGCTATGTCTCCAAAAGAGAATCAAGCATGTGTACAGGGGCATAAACGCAGCAGTGATAGGATTGGAGAGGTTCGGTGAGCAAATGAAGACCCTTTGAAGTCATATTGCATGGTACCCATTCCACGGGTTTCAACTACCCAGGTTTAAGGTATTCTTCCTTCAGCTAAAACATGCATGTGGAACCTAGAGTATGATCAACCATGTGATCGGGAGACGTGTTCAAATATGTCTCAGTTTTCCTCCCCTGGTACTCGGGTGCAACATTCCAGACGCTTTACTAACACTCTCCCCACTTGGAGAGTCAGTCCCTTTAACCTCCTGTTTGGCCCAGTTTGCAATTTCTGCGGAAGATGAACAGGAATAGCAAGAACCAATGAGAGGCTAGCTGGAGGTGTCTGGTCGGGCAAATTTAACTCTCATTTCCCACCAGGAAGAGGAATTAACCAAAGGCTCAGCATGCCGGGCCGGAAACAGTTTAGGGCCTGAAGCCATCCTGCGGTGTTGCGGCCAGGTCACAAGAAAGCGAGTTGAAGAAAGGAGCTCAGGGGCACTGTAATTCACAAACCTGCAGAGTTATAAATGACAGCTATCGTCCAAAAATAGACTGAAGTAAGGCTGCCAAGAGGACTTGAAAACGGGGCAGAATTGCAGGAAACCGATTTCAGGAGGTAGACTGGAATTGCATTGAAAGCATAGGAAAAGAGGCAGAACGTCCACAATGATGCACTTGGCCAAAAGGGGCGTATGCGTTTTTTCCTGAATATATTCAGGAAAAAACGCATACGCCCTTTTTGGCCAACCAAGCAAGCTTGCAAAGGAAATCTGCACTACAATGAAGTCTCACTTCCCCCCGGTCAAAAGGGCCATCTGAAAAAAGTGTAAAATCCAGAAAGGCAGGACAGGCCATGGAGAACTGGGAGCCTTGTTATGCTGATGGGCGGGATGTAAATTGCCAACAACCACTCGGGAGAAGTGTATGGTGTTTCCTGAAACATCTAAAAAACAAAGCAACAGAGCCTAGGGCACTTCCACTTATGGTCCTATAGCTTAGGGAAATTAAAATCAAAAAGACACAGCCACCCCAAAGTTTGGAACGGCTCTGTTTACAAGAACCTCGCTTACAGTACAACTTCAAAATCGCAGAAAGTGAAAAATGGATAAAGAAGTTGTGGTATTCACTTACAAAGCAATATCACTCAGCAATGAAATCTATGTCATCAGGCCCTTAGCAGCACAATGAGTGGATTCAGGTATGATGATTCTAACTGAAATAAGTCACACAGAAAAAGAAACATCATAAGATATCAGTAATACACGGAATGGAAACTTGGCTACAGAGGAACTGAATTACAGAACAGAACAGGGTCTCAAATTTAGAAAACCAACTTATGCTTGCTTAAGGGTAAAGGTGAGTTGGGGTGCTGCATAAAACCAGAGATTGAAATGAGCACAGATAAAGTTCCTTAAGCCAAATATGGAATAGATAAGAGCCACTCCTTGCTCAACGAAATGGACTCAACACCGCATATTAAACGCCTAAGAATGTACCTGACTAGTAAGTATCTTAAAACCTATGGATTGCTATGTCTCCGAAAGAGAATCAAGCATGTGTACAGGGGCATAAACGCAGCAGTGATAGGATTGGAGAGGTTCGGTGAGCAAATGAAGACCCTTTGAAGTCATATTGCATGGTACCCATTCCACGGGTTTCAATTACCCAGGTTTTAGGTATTCTTCCTTCAGCTAAAACAGGCATGTGGAACCCAGAGTATGATCAACCACGTGATCGGGAGACGTGTTCAAATATGTCTCAGTTTTCCTCCCCTGGTACTCGGGTGCAACATTCCAGACGCTTTACTAACACTCTCCCCACTTGGAGAGTCAGCGCCTTTAACCTCCTGTTTGGCCCAGTTTGCAATTTCTGCGGAAGATGAACAGGAATAGCGAGAACCAATGAGAGGCTAGCTGGAGGTGTCTGGACTGGCAAATTTAACTCTCATTTCCCACCAGGAAGAGGAATTAACCAAAGGCTCAGCATGCCGGGCCGGATCCAGATTAGGGCCTGAAGCCATCCTGCGGTGTTGCGGCCAGGTCACAAGAAAGCGAGTTGAAGAAAGGAGCTCAGGGGCACTGTAATTCACAAACCTGCAGAGTTATAAATGACAGCTATCGTCCAAAAATAGACTGAAGTAAGGCTGCCAAGAGGACTTGAAAGCGGGGCAGAATTGCAGGAAACCGATTTCAGGAGGTAGACTGGAATTGCATTGAAAGCATAGGAAAAGAGGCAGAACGTCCACAATGATGCACTTGGCCAAAAAGGGCGTATGCGTTTTTTCCTGAATATATTCAGGAAAAAACGCATACGCCCTTTTTGGCCAACCAAGCAAGCTTGCAAAGGAAATCTGCACTACAATGAAGTCTCACTTCCCCCCGGTCAAAAGGGCCATCTGAAAAAAGTGTAAAATCCAGAAAGGCAGGACAGGCCATGGAGAACTGGGAGCCTTGTTATGCTGATGGGCGGGATGTAAATTGCCAACAGACACTCGGGAGAAGTGTAAGGTGTTTCCTGAAACATCTAAAAAACAAAGCAACAGAGCCTAGGGCACTGCCACTTATGGTCCTATAGCTTAGGGAAATTAAAATCAAAAAGACACAGCCACCCCAAAGTTTGGAACGGCTCTGTTTACAAGAACCTCGTTTACAGTACAAGTTCAACATCGCAGAAAGTGAAAAATGGATAAAGAAGTTGTGGTATTCACTTACAAAGCAATATCACTCAGCAATGGAATCTATGTCATCAGGCCCTTAGCAGCACAATGAGTGGATTCAGATATGATGATTCTAACTGAAATAAGTCACACAGAAAAAGAAACATCATAAGATATCAGTAATACACGGAATGGAAACTTGGCTACACAGGAACTGAATTACAGAACAGAACAGGGTCTCAAATTTAGAAAACCAACTTATGCTTGCTTAAGGGTAAAGGTGAGTTGGGGTGCTGCATAAAACCAGAGATTGAAATGAGCACAGATAAAGTTCCTTAAGCCAAATATGGAATAGATAAGAGCCACTCCTTGCTCAACGAAATGGACTCAACACCGCATATTAAACGCCTAAGAATGTACCTGACTAGTAAGTATCTTAAAACCTATGGATTGCTATGTCTCCGAAAGAGAATCAAGCATGTGTACAGGGGCATAAACGCAGCAGTGATAGGATTGGAGAGGTTCGGTGAGCAAATGAAGACCCTTTGAAGTCATATTGCATGGTACCCATTCCACGGGTTTCAATTACCCAGGTTTTAGGTATTCTTCCTTCAGCTAAAACAGGCATGTGGAACCCAGAGTATGATCAACCACGTGATCGGGAGACGTGTTCAAATATGTCTCAGTTTTCCTCCCCTGGTACTCGGGTGCAACATTGCAGACGCTTTACTAACACTCTCCCCACTTGGAGAGTCAGCGCCTTTAACCTCCTGTTTGGCCCAGTTTGCAATTTCTGCGGAAGATGAACAGGAATAGCGAGAACCAATGAGAGGCTAGCTGGAGGTGTCTGGACGGGCAAATTTAACTCTCATTTCCCAACAGGAAGAGGAAATAACCAAAGGCTCAGCGTGCCGTGCCGGAACCAGATTAGGGCCTGAAGCCATCCTGCGGTGTTGCGGCCAGGTCACAAGAAAGCGAGTTGAAGAAAGGAGCTCTGGGGCACTGTAATTCACAAACCTGCAGAGTTATAAATGACAGCTATCGTCCAAAAATAGACTGAAGTAAGGCTGCCAAGAGGACTTGAAACCGGGGCAGAATTGCAGGAAACCGATTTCAGGAGGTAGACTGGAATTGCATTGAAAGCATAGGAAAAGAGGCAGAACGTCCACAATGATGCACTTGGCCAAAAAGGGCGTATGCGTTTTTTCCTGAATA
Organism: Delphinus delphis; assembly: GCF_949987515.2. Lineage (NCBI taxonomy): Eukaryota > Metazoa > Chordata > Mammalia > Artiodactyla > Delphinidae > Delphinus > Delphinus delphis. The sequence continues at coordinate 326,230 of NW_027192650.1, forward strand.
TATTCAGGAAAAAACGCATACGCCCTTTTTGGCCAACCAAGCAAGCTTGCAAAGGAAATCTGCACTACAATGAAGTCTCACTTCCCCCCCGGTCAAAAGGGCCATCTGAAAAAAGTGTAAAATCCAGAAAGGCAGGACAGGCCATTGAGAACTGGGAGCCTTGTTATGCTGATGGGCGGGATGTAAATTGCCAACAGACACTCGGGAGAAGTGTATGGTGTTTCCTGAAACATCTAAAAAACAAAGCAACAGAGCCTAGGGCACTGCCACTTATGGTCCTATAGCTTAGGGAAATTAAAATCAAAAAGACACAGCCACCCCAAAGTTTGGAACGGCTCTGTTTACAAGAACCTCGTTTACAGTACAAGTTCAACATCGCAGAAAGTGAAAAATGGATAAAGAAGTTGTGGTATTCACTTACAAAGCAATATCACTCAGCAATGGAATCTATGTCATCAGGCCCTTAGCAGCACAATGAGTGGATTCAGGTATGATGATTCTAACTGAAATAAGTCACACAGAAAAAGAAACATCATAAGATATCAGTAATACACGGAATGGAAACTTGGCTACACAGGAACTGAATTACAGAACAGAACAGGGTCTCAAATTTAGAAAAACAACTTATGCTTGCTTAAGGGTAAAGGTGAGTTGGGGTGCTGCATAAAACCAGAGATTGAAATGAGCACAGATAAAGTTCCTTAAGCCAAATATGGAATAGACAAGAGCTACTCCTTGCTCAACGAAATGGACTCAACACCGCATATTAAACGCCTAAGAATGTACCTGACTTGTAAGTATCTTAAAACCTATGGATTGCTATGTCTCCGAAAGAGAATCAAGCATGTGTACAGGGGCATAAACGCAGCAGTGATAGGATTGGAGAGGTTCGGTGAGCAAATGAAGACCCTTTGAAGTCATATTGCATGGTACCCATTCCACGGGTTTCAACTACCCAGGTTTAAGGTATTCTTCCTTCAGCTAAAACATGCATGTGGAACCTAGAGTATGATCAACCATGTGATCGGGAGACGTGTTCAAATATGTCTCAGTTTTCCTCCCCTGGTACTCGGGTGCAACATTCCAGACGCTTTACTAACACTCTCCCCACTTGGAGAGTCAGTCCCTTTAACCTCCTGTTTGGCCCAGTTTGCAATTTCTGCGGAAGATGAACAGGAATAGCGAGAACCAATGAGAGGCTAGCTGGAGGTGTCTGGACTGGCAAATTTAACTCTCATTTCCCACCAGGAAGAGGAATTAACCAAAGGCTCAGCATGCCGGGCCGGATCCAGATTAGGGCCTGAAGCCATCCTGCGGTGTTGCGGCCAGGTCACAAGAAAGCGAGTTGAAGAAAGGAGCTCAGGGGCACTGTAATTCACAAACCTGCAGAGTTATAAATGACAGCTATCGTCCAAAAATAGACTGAAGTAAGGCTGCCAAGAGGACTTGAAAGCGGGGCAGAATTGCAGGAAACCGATTTCAGGAGGTAGACTGGAATTGCATTGAAAGCATAGGAAAAGAGGCAGAACGTCCACAATGATGCACTTGGCCAAAAAGGGCGTATGCGTTTTTTCCTGAATATATTCAGGAAAAAACGCATACGCCCTTTTTGGCCAACCAAGCAAGCTTGCAAAGGAAATCTGCACTACAATGAAGTCTCACTTCCCCCCGGTCAAAAGGGCCATCTGAAAAAAGTGTAAAATCCAGAAAGGCAGGACAGGCCATGGAGAACTGGGAGCCTTGTTATGCTGATGGGCGGGATGTAAATTGCCAACAGACACTCGGGAGAAGTGTATGGTGTTTCCTGAAACATCTAAAAAACAAAGCAACAGAGCCTAGGGCACTGCCACTTATGGTCCTATAGCTTAGGGAAATTAAAATCAAAAAGACACAGCCACCCCAAAGTTTGGGACGCCTCTGTTTACAAGAACCTCGTTTACAGTACAAGTTCAACATCACAGAAAGTGAAAAATGGATAAAGAAGTTGTGGTATTTACTTACAAAGCAATATCACTCAGCAATGAAATCCATGTCATCAGGCCCTTAGCATCACAATGAGTGGATTCAGGTATGATGATTCTAACTGAAATAAGTCACACAGAAAAAGAAACATCATAAGATATCAGTAATATACGGAATGTAAACTTGGCTACACAGGAACTGAATTACAGAACAGAACATGGTCTCAAATTTAGAAAACCAACTTATGCTTGCTTAAGGGTAAAGGTGAGTTGGGGTGCTGCATAAAACCAGAGATTGAAATGAGCACAGATAAAGTTCCTTAAGTCAAATATGGAATAGACAAGAGCTACTCCTTGCTCAACGAAATGGACTCAACACCGCATATTAAACGCCTAAGAATGTACCTGACTAGTAAGTATCTTAAAACCTATGGATTGCTATGTCTCCGAAAGAGAATCAAGCATGTGTACAGGGGCATAAACGCAGCAGTGATAGGATTGGACACGTTCGGTGAGCAAATGAAGACCCTTTGAATTCATATTACATGGTACCCATTACACGGGTCTTAACTCTCCAGGTTTAAGGTATTCTGCCTTCAGCTAAAACATGCATGTGGAACCCAAGTATGATCAACCATGTGAACGGGAGACGTGTTCAAATATGTCTCAGTTTTCCTCCCCTGGTACTCGGGTGCAACATTCCAGACGCTTTACTAACACTCTCCCCACTTGGAGAGTCAGTCCCTTTAAACTCCTGTTTGGCCCAGTTTGCAATTTCTGCGGAAGATGAACAGGAATAGCGAGAACCAATGAGAGACTAGCTGGAGGTGTCTGGACGGGCAAATTTAACTCTCATTTCCCACCAGGAAGAGGAATTAACCAAAGGCTCAGCGTGCCGTGCCGGAACCAGATTAGGGCCTGAAGCCATCATGTGGTGTTGCGGCCAGCTCAAAAGAAAGCGAGTTGAAGAAAGGAGCTCAGGGGCACTGTAATTCACAAACCTGCAGAGTTATAAATGACAGCTATCGTCCAAAAATAGACTGAAGTAAGGCTGCCAAGAGGACTTGAAAGCGGGGCAGAATTGCAGGAAACCGATTTCAGGAGGTAGACTGGAATTGCATTGAAAGCATAGGAAAAGAGGCAGAACGTCCACAATGATGCACTTGGCCAAAAAGGGCGTATGCGTTTTTTCCTGAATATATTCAGGAAAAAACGCATACGCCATTTTTGGCCAACCAAGCAAGCTTGCAAAGGAAATCTGCACTACAATGAAGTCTCACTTCCCCCCGGTCAAAAGGGCCATCTGAAAAAAGTGTAAAATCCAGAAAGGCAGGACAGGCCATGGAGAACAGGGAGCCTTGTTATGCTGATGGGCGGGATGTAAATTGCCAACAACCACGCGGGAGAAGTGTATGGTGTTTCCTGAAACATCTAAAAAACAAAGCAACAGAGCCTAGGGCACTTCCACTTATGGTCCTATAGCTTAGGGAAATTAAAATCAAAAAGACACAGCCACCCCAAAGTTTGGAACGGCTCTGTTTACAAGAACCTCGTTTACAGTACAACTTCAAAATCGCAGAAAGTGAAAAATGGATAAAGAAGTTGTGGTATTCACTTACAAAGCAATATCACTCAGCAATGAAATCTATGTCATCAGGCCCTTAGCAGCACAATGAGTGGATTCAGGTATGATGATTCTAACTGAAATAAGTCACACAGAAAAAGAAACATCATAAGACATCACTAATACACGGAATGTAAACTTGGCTACACAGGAACTGAATTCCAAACAGAACAGGTTCTCAAATTTAGAAAACCAACTTATGCTTGCTTAAGGGGAAAGGTGAGTTTGGTTGCTGCATAAAACCAGAGATTGAAATGAGCACAGATAAAGTTCCTTAAGCCAAATATGGAATAGACAAGAGCCACTCCTTGCTCAACGAAATGGACTCAACACCGCATATTAAACGCCTAAGAATGTACCTGACTAGTAAGTATCTTAAAACCTATGGATTGCTATGTCTCCGAAAGAGAATCAAGCATGTGTACAGGGGCATAAACGCAGCAGTGATAGGATTGGAGAGGTTCGGTGAGCAAATGAAGACCCTTTGAAGTCATATTGCATGGTACCCATTCCACGGGTTTCAATTACCCAGGTTTTAGGTATTCTTCCTTCAGCTAAAACAGGCATGTGGAACCCAGAGTATGATCAACCATGTGATCGGGAGACGTGTTCAAATATGTCTCAGTTTTCCTCCCTTGGTACTCGGGTGCAACATTCCAGACGCTTTACTAACACTCTCCCCACTTGGAGAGTCAGCGCCTTTAACCTCCTGTTTGGCCCAGTTTTGCAATTTCTGCGGAAGATTAACAGGAATAGCGAGAACCAATGAGAGACTAGCTGGAGGTGTTTGGACGGGCAAATTTAACTCTCATTTCCCACCAGGAAGAGGAAATAACCAAAGGCTCAGCGTGCCGTGCCGGAACCAGATTAGGGCCTGAAGCCATCCTGCGGTGTTGCGGCCAGGTCACAAGAAAGCGAGTTGAAGAAAGGAGCTCAGGGGCACTGTAATTCACAAACCTGCAGAGTTATAAATGACAGCTATCGTCCAAAAATAGACTGAAGTAAGGCTGCCAAGAGGACTTGAAAGTGGGGCAGAATTGCAGGAAACCGATTTCAGGAGGTAGACTGGAATTGCATTGAAAGCATAGGAAAAGAGGCAGAACGTCCACAATGATGCACTTGGCCAAAAAGGGCGTATGCGTTTTTTCCTGAATATATTCAGGAAAAAACGCATACGCCCTTTTTGGCCAACCAAGCAAGCTTGCAAAGGAAATCTGCACTACAATGAAGTCTCACTTCCCCCCGGTCAAAAGGGCCATCTGAAAAAAGTGTAAAATCCAGAAAGGCAGGACAGGCCATGGAGAACTGGGAGCCTTGTTATGCTGATGGGCGGGATGTAAATTGCCAACAACCACTCGGGAGAAGTGTATGGTGTTTCCTGAAACATCTAAAAAACAAAGCAACAGAACCTAGGGCACTTCCACTTATGGTCCTATAGCTTAGGGAAATTAAAATCAAAAAGACACAGCCACCCCAAAGTTTGGAACAGCTCTGTTTACAAGAACCTCGTTTACAGTACAAGTTCAACATCGCAGAAAGTGAAAAATGGATAAAGAAGTTGTGGTATTTAGTTACAAAGCAATATCACTCAGCAATGAAATCTGTGTCATCAGGCCCTTAGCAGCACAATGAGTGGATTCAGGTATGATGATTCTAACTGAAATAAGTCACACAGAAAAAGAAACATCATAAGATATCAGTAATACACGGAATGTAAACTTGGCTACACAGGAACTGAATTACAGAACAGAACAGGGTCTCAAATTTAGAAAACCAACTTATTCTTGCTTAAGGGTAAAGGTGAGTTGGGGTGCTGCATAAAACCAGAGACTGAAATGAGCACACATAAAGTTCCTTAAGCCAAATATGGAATAGACAAGAGCTACTCCTTGCTCAACGAAATGGACTCAACACCGCATATTAAACGCCTAAGAATGTACCTGACTAGTAAGTATCTTAAAACCTATGGATTGCTATGTCTCCGAAAGAGAATCAAGCATGTGTACAGGGGCATAAACGCAGCAGTGATAGGATTGGAGAGGTTCGGTGAGCAAATGAAGACCCTTTGAAGTCATATTGCATGGTACCCATTCCACGGGTTTCAACTACCCAGGTTTAAGGTATTCTTCCTTCAGCTAAAACATGCATGTGGAACCTAGAGTATGATCAACAATGTGATCGGGAGACGTGTTCAAATATGTCTCAGTTTTCCTCCCCTGGTACTCGGGTGCAACATTCCAGACGCTTTACTAACACTCTCCCCACTTGGAGAGTCAGTCCCTTTAACCTCCTGTTTGGCCCAGTTTGCAATTTCTGCGGAAGATGAACAGGAATAGCGAGAACAAATGAGAGGCTCGCTGGAGGTGTCTGGACGGGCAAATTTAACTCTCATTTCCCACCAGGAAGAGGAATTAACCAAAGGCTCAGCATGCCGTGCTGGAACCAGATTAGGGCCTGACGCCATCCTGCGGTGTTTTGGCCAGGTCACAAGAAAGCGAGTTGAAGAAAGGAGCTCAGGGGCACTGTAATTCACAAACCTGCAGAGTTATAAATGACAGCTATCGTCCAAAAATAGACTGAAGTAAGGCTGCCAAGAGGACTTGAAAGCGGGGCAGAATTGCAGGAAACCGATTTCAGGAGGTAGACTGGAATTGCATTGAAAGCATAGGAAAAGAGGCAGAACGTCCACAATGATGCACTTGGCCAAAAAGGGCGTATGCGTTTTTTCCTGAATATATTCAGGAAAAAACGCATACGCCCTTTTTGGCCAACCAAGCAAGGTTGCAAAGGAAATCTGCACTACAATGAAGTCTCACTTCCCCCCGGTCAAAAGGGCCATCTGAAAAAAGTGTAAAATCCAGAAAGGCAGGACAGGCCATGGAGAACTGGGAGCCTTGTTATGCTGATGGGCGGGATGTAAATTGCCAACAGACACTCGGGAGAAGTGTATGGTGTTTCCTGAAACATCTAAAAAACAAAGCAACAGAGCCTAGGGCACTGCCACTTATGGTCTTATAGTTTAGGGAAATTAAAATCAAAAAGACACAGCCACCCCAATGTTTGGGACGCCTCTGTTTACAAGAACCTCGTTTACAGTACAAGTTCAACATCGCAGAAAGTGAAAAATGGATAAAGAAGTTGTGGTATTTACTTACAAAGCAATATCACTCAGCAATGAAATCTATGTCATCAGGCCCTTAGCATCACAATGAGTGGATTCAGGTATGATGATTCTAACTGAAATAAGTCACACAGAAAAAGAAACATCATAAGATATCAGTAATACACGGAATGTAAACTTGGCTACACAGGAACTGAATTACAGAACAGAACAGGGTCTCAAATTTAGAAAACCAACTTATGCTTGCTTAAGGGTAAAGGTGAGTTGGGGTGCTGCATAAAACCAGAGATTGAAATGAGCACAGATAAAGTTCCTTAAGTCAAATATGGAATAGACAAGAGCTACTCCTTGCTCAACGAAATGGACTCAACACCGCATATTTAACGCCTAAGAATGTACCTGACTAGTAAGTATCGTAAAACCTATGGATTGCTATGTCTCCAAAAGAGAATCAAGCATGTGTACAGGGGCATAAACGCAGCAGTGATAGGATTGGAGAGGTTCGGTGAGCAAATGAAGACCCTTTGAAGTCATATTGCATGGTACCCATTCCACGGGTCTCAACTCTCCAGGTTTAAGGTATTCTTCCTTCAGCTAAAACATGCATGTGGAACCCAAGTATGATCAACCATGTGAACGGGAGACGTGTTCAAATATGTCTCAGTTTTCCTCCCCTGGTACTCGGGTGCAACATTCCAGACGCTTTACTAACACTCTCCCCACTTGGAGAGTCAGCGCCTTTAACCTCCTGTTTGGCCCAGTTTGCAATTTCTGCGGAAGATGAACAGGAATAGCGAGAACAAATGAGAGGCTAGCTGGAGGTGTCTGGACGGGCAAATTTAACTCTCATTTCCCACCAGGAAGAGGAAATAACCAAAGGCTCAGCGTGCCGTACCGGAACCAGATTAGGGCCTGAAGCCATCCTGCGGTGTTGCGGCCAGCTCAAAAGAAAGCGAGTTGAAGAAAGGAGCTCAGGGGCACTGTAATTCACAAACCTGCAGAGTTATAAATGACAGCTATCGTCCGAAAACATACTGAAGTAAGGCTGCCAAGAGGACTTGAAAGCGGGGCAGAATTGCAGGAAACCGATTTCAGGAGGTAGACTGGAATTGCATTGAAAGCATAGGAAAAGAGGCAGAACGTCCACAATGATGCACTTGGCCAAAAAGGGCGTATGCGTTTTTTCCTGAATATATTCAGGAAAAAACGCATACGCCCTTTTTGGCCAACCAAGCAAGCTTGCAAAGGAAATCTGCACTACAATGAAGTCTCACTTCCCCCCGGTCAAAAGGGCCATCTGAAAAAAGTGTAAAATCCAGAAAGGCAGGACAGGCCATGGAGAACTGGGAGCCTTGTTATGCTGATGGGCGGGATGTAAATTGCCAACAGACACTCGGGAGAAGTGTATGGTGTTTCCTGAAACATCTAAAAAACAAAGCAACAGAGCCTAGGGCACTGCCACTTATGGTCTTATAGCTTAGGGAAATTAAAATCAAAAAGACACAGCCACCCCAAAGTTTGGGACGCTTCTGTTTATAAGAACCTCGTTTACAGTACAAGTTCAACATCGCAGAAAGTGAAAAATGGATAAAGAAGTTGTGGTATTTACTTAAAAAGCAATATCACTCAGCAATGAAATCTATGTCATCAGGCCCTTAGCATCACAATGAGTGGATTCAGGTATGATGATTCTAACTGAAATAAGTCACACAGAAAAAGAAACATCATAAGATATCAGTAATACACGGAATGTAAACTTGGCTACACAGGAACTGAATTACAGAACAGAACAGGGTCTCAAATTTAGAAAACCAACTTATGCTTGCTTAAGGGGAAAGGTGAGTTGGGGTGCTGCATAAAACCAGAGATTGAAATGAGCACAGATAAAGTTCCTTAAGCCAAATATGGAATAGACAAGAGCTACTCCTTGCTCAACGAAATGGACTCAACACCGCATATTAAACGCCTAAGAATGTACCTGACTAGTAAGTATCTTAAAACCTATGGATTGCTATGTCTCCGAAAGAGAATCAAGCATGTGTACAGGGGCATAAACGCAGCAGTGATAGGATTGGAGAGGTTCGGTGAGCAAATGAAGACCCTTTGAAGTCATATTGCATGGTACCCATTCCACGGGTCTCAACTCTCCAGGTTTAAGGTATTCTTCCTTCAGCTAAAACATGCATGTGGAACCCAAGTATGATCAACCATGTGAACGGGAGACGTGTTCAAATATGTCTCAGTTTTCCTCCCCTGGTACTCGGGTGCAACATTCCAGACGCTTTACTAACACTCTCCCCACTTGGAGAGTCAGCGCCTTTAACCTCCTGTTTGGCCCAGTTTGCAATTTCTGCGGAAGATGAACAGGAATAGCGAGAACCAATGAGAGGCTAGCTGGAGGTGTCTGGACGGGGAAATTTAACTCTCATTTCCCACGAGGAAGAGGAAATAACCAAAGGCTCAGCGTGCCGTACCGGAACCAGATTAGGGCCTGAAGCCATCCTGCGGTGTTGCGGCCAGCTCAAAAGAAAGCGAGTTGAAGAAAGGAGCTCAGGGGCACTGTAATTCACAAACCTGCAGAGTTATAAATGACAGCTATCGTCCGAAAACATACTGAAGTAAGGCTGCCAAGAGGACTTGAAAGCGGGGCAGAATTGCAGGAAACCGATTTCAGGAGGTAGACTGGAATTGCATTGAAAGCATAGGGAAAGAGGCAGAACGTCCACAATGATGCACTTGGCCAAAAAGGGCGTATGCGTTTTTTCCTGAATATATTCAGGAAAAAACGCATACGCCCTTTTTGGCCAACCAAGCAAGCTTGCAAAGGAAATCTGCACTACAATGAAGTCTCACTTCCCCCCGGTCAAAAGGGCCATCTGAAAAAAGTGTAAAATCCAGAAAGGCAGGACAGGCCATGGAGAACTGGGAGCCTTGTTATGCTGATGGGCGGGATGTAATTGCCAACAGACACTCCGGAGAAGTGTATGGTGTTTCCTGAAACATCTAAAAAACAAAGCAACAGAGCCTAGAGCACTGCCACTTATGGTCTTATAGCTTAGGGAAATTAAAATCAAAAAGACACAGCCACCCCAAAGTTTGGGACGCCTCTGTTTACAAGAACCTCGTTTACAGTACAAGTTCAACATCGCAGAAAGTGAAAAATGGATAAAGAAGTTGTGGTATTTACTTACAAAGCAATATCACTCAGCAATGAAATCTGTGTCATCAGGCCCTTAGCAGCACAATGAGTGGATTCAGGTATGATGATTCTAACTGAAATAAGTCACACAGAAAAAGAAACATCATAAGATATCAGTAATACACGGAATGTAAACTTGGCTACACAGGAACGGAATTACAGAACAGAACAGGGTCTCAAATTTAGAAAACCAACTTATGCTTGCTTAAGGGTAAAGGTGAGTTGGGGTGCTGCATAAACCAGAGATTGAAATGAGCACAGATAAAGTTCCTTAAGTCAAATATGGAATAGACAAGAGCTACTCCTTGCTCAACGAAATGGACTCAACACCGCATATTAAACGCCTAAGAATGTACCTGACTAGTAAGTATCTTAAAACCTATGGATTGCTATGTCTCCGAAAGAGAATCAAGCATGTGTACAGGGGCATAAACGCAGCAGTGATAGGATTGGAGAGGTTCGGTGAGCAAATGAAGACCCTTTGAAGTCATATTGCATGGTACCCATTCCAAGGGTCTCAACTCTCCAGGTTTAAGGTATTCTTCCTTCAGCTAAAACATGCATGTGGAACCGAAGTATGATCAACCATGTGAACGGGAGACGTGTTCAAATATGTCTCAGTTTTCCTCCCCTGGTACTCGGGTGCAACATTTCAGATGCTTTACTAACACTCTCCCCAATTGGAGAGTCAGCGCCTTTAACCTCCTGTTTGGCCCAGTTTGCAATTTCTGCGGAAGATGATCAGAAATAGCGAGAACCAATGAGAGACTAGCTGGAGGTGTCTGGACGGGCAAATTTAACTCTCATTTCCAACCAGGAAGAGGAAATAACCAAAGGCTCAGCGTGCCGTGCCGGAACCAGATTAGGGCCTGAAGCCATCCTGCGGTGTTGCGGCCAGGTCACAAGAAAGCGAGTTGAAGAAAGGAGCTCAGGGGCACTGTAATTCACAAACCTGCAGAGTTATAAATGACAGCTATCGTCCAAAAATAGACTGAAGTAAGGCTGCCAAGAGGACTTGAAAGCGGGGCAGAATTGCAGGAAACCGATTTCAGGAGGTAGACTGGAATTGCATTGAAAGCATAGGAAAAGAGGCAGAACGTCCACAATGATGCACTTGGCCAAAAAGGGCGTATGCGTTTTTTCCTGAATATATTCAGGAAAAAACGCATACGCCCTTTTTGGCCAACCAAGCAAGCTTGCAAAGGAAATCTGCACTACAATGAAGTCTCACTTCCCCCCGGTCAAAAGAGCCATCTGAAAAAAGTGTAAAATCCAGAAAGGCAGGACAGGCCATGGAGAACTGGGAGCCTTGTTATGCTGATGGGCGGGATGTAAATTGCCAACAACCACTCGGGAGAAGTGTATGGTGTTTCCTGAAACATCTAAAAAACAAAGCAACAGAGCCTAGGGCACTGCCACTTATGGTCCTATAGCTTAGGGAAATTAAAATCAAAAAGACACAGCCACCCCAAAGTTTGGAACGGCTCTGTTTACAAGAACCTCGTTTACAGTACAAGTTCAACATCGCAGAAAGTGAAAAATGGATAAAGAAGTTGTGGTATTTACTTACAAAGCAATATCACTCAGCAATGAAATCTGTGTCATCAGGCCCTTAGCAGCACAATGAGTGGATTCAGGTATGATGATTCTAACTGAAATAAGTCACACAGAAAAAGAAACATCATAAGATATCAGTAATACACGGAATGGAAACTTGGCTACACAGGAACTGAATTACAGAACAGAACAGGGTCTCAAATTTAGAAAACCAACTTATTCTTGCTTAAGGGTAAAGGTGAGTTGGGGTGCAGCATAAAACCAGAGACTGAAATGAGCACAGATAAAGTTCCTTAAGCCAAATATGGAATAGACAAGAGCTACTCCTTGCTCAACGAAATGGACTCAACACCGCATATTAAACGCCTAAGAATGTACCTGACTAGTAAGTATCTTAAAACCTATGGATTGCTATGTCTCCGAAAGAGAATCAAGCATGTGTACAGGGGCATAAACGCAGCAGTGATAGGATTGGAGAGGTTCGGTGAGCAAATGAAGACCCTTTGAAGTCATATTGCATGGTACCCATTCCACGGGTTTCAACTACCCAATTTTAAGGTATTCTTCCTTCAGCTAAAACATGCATGTGGAACCTAGAGTATGATCAACCATGTGATCGGGAGACGTGTTCAAATATGTCTCAGTTTTCCTCCCCTGGTACTCGGGTGCAACATTCCAGACGCTTTACTAACACTCTCCCCACTTGGAGAGTCAGTCCCTTTAACCTCCTGTTTGGCCCAGTTTGCAATTTCTGCGGAAGATGAACAGGAATAGCGAGAACCAATGAGAGGCTAGCTGGAGGTGTCTGGACGGGCAAATTTAACTCTCATTTCCCACCAGGAACAGGAATTAACCAAAGGCTCAGCATGCCGGGCCAGAACCAGATTAGGGCCTGAAGCCATCCTGCGGTGTTGCGGCCAGGTCACAAGAAAGCGAGTTGAAGAAACGAGCTCTGGGGCACTGTAATTCACAAACCTGCAGAGTTATAAATGACAGCTATCGTCCAAAAATAGACTGAAGTAAGGCTGCCAAGAGGACTTGAAAGCGGGGCAGAATTGCAGGAAACCGATTTCAGGAGGTAGACTGGAATTGCACTGAAAGCATAGGAAAAGAGGCAGAACGTCCACAATGATGCACTTGGCCAAAAAGGGCGTATGCGTTTTTTCCTGAATATATTCAGGAAAAAACGCATACGCCCTTTTTGGCCAACCAAGCAAGCTTGCAAAGGAAATCTGCACTACAATGAAGTCTCACTTCCCCCTGGTCAAAAGGGCCATCTGAAAAAAGTGTAAAATCCAGAAAGGCAGGACAGGCCATGGAGAACTGGGAGCCTTGTTATGCTGATGGGTGGGATGTAAATTGCCAACAGACACTCGGGAGAAGTGTATGGTGTTTCCTGAAACATCTAAAAAACAAAGCAACAGAGCCTAGGGCACTGCCACTTATGGTCCTATAGATTAGGGAAATTAAAATCAAAAAGACACAGCCACCCCAAAGTTTGGGACGCCTCTGTTTACAAGAACCTCGTTTACAGTACAAGTTCAACATCGCAGAAAGTGAAAAATGGATAAAGAAGTTGTGGTATTTACTTACAAAGCAATATCACTCAGCAATGAAATCTATGTCATCAGGCCCTTAGCATCACAATGAGTGGATTCAGGTATGATGATTCTAACTGAAATAAGTCACACAGAAAAAGAAACATCATAAGATATCAGTAATACACGGAATGTAAACTTGGCTACACAGGAACTGAATTACAGAACAGAACAGGGTCTCAAATTTAGAAAACCAACTTATGCTTGCTTAAGGGTAAAGGTGAGTTGGGGTGCTGCATAAAACCAGAGATTGAAATGAGCACAGATAAAGTTCCTTAAGCCAAATATGGAATAGACAAGAGCTACTCCTTGCTCAACGAAATGGACTCAACACCGCATATTAAACGCCTAAGAATGTACCTGACTAGTAAGTATCTTAAAACCTATGGATTGCTATGTCTCCGAAAGAGAATCAAGCATGTGTACAGGGGCATAAACGCAGCAGTGATAGGATTGGAGAGGTTCGGTGAGCAAATGAAGACCCTTTGAAGTCATATTGCATGGTACCCATTCCACGGGTTTCAACTACCCAATTTTAAGGTATTCTTCCTTCAGCTAAAACATGCATGTGGAACCTAGAGTATGATCAACCATGTGATCGGGAGACGTGTTCAAATATGTCTCAGTTTTCCTCCCCTGGTACTCGGGTGCAACATTCCAGACGCTTTACTAACACTCTCCCCACTTGGAGAGTCAGTCCCTTTAACCTCCTGTTTGGCCCAGTTTGCAATTTCTGCGGAAGATGAACAGGAATAGCGAGAACCAATGAGAGGCTAGCTGGAGGTGTCTGGACGGGCAAATTTAACTCTCATTTCCCACCAGGAAGAGGAATTAACCAAAGGCTCAGCATGCCGGGCCAGAACCAGATTAGGGCCTGAAGCCATCCTGCGGTGTTGCGGCCAGGTCACAAGAAAGCGAGTTGAAGAAACGAGCTCTGGGGCACTGTAATTCACAAACCTGCAGAGTTATAAATGACAGCTATCGTCCAAAAATAGACTGAAGTAAGGCTGCCAAGAGGACTTGAAAGCGGGGCAGAATTGCAGGAAACCGATTTCAGGAGGTAGACTGGAATTGCACTGAAAGCATAGGAAAAGAGGCAGAACGTCCACAATGATGCACTTGGCCAAAAAGGGCGTATGCGTTTTTTCCTGAATATATTCAGGAAAAAACGCATACGCCCTTTTTGGCCAACCAAGCAAGCTTGCAAAGGAAATCTGCACTACAATGAAGTCTCACTTCCCCCTGGTCAAAAGGGCCATCTGAAAAAAGTGTAAAATCCAGAAAGGCAGGACAGGCCATGGAGAACTGGGAGCCTTGTTATGCTGATGGGCGGGATGTAAATTGCCAACAGACACTCGGGAGAAGTGTATGGTGTTTCCTGAAACATCTAAAAAACAAAGCAACAGAGCCTAGGGCACTGCCACTTATGGTCCTATAGCTTAGGGAAATTAAAATCAAAAAGACACAGCCACCCCAAAGTTTGGGACGCCTCTGTTTACAAGAACCTCGTTTACAGTACAAGTTCAACATCGCAGAAAGTGAAAAATGGATAAAGAAGTTGTGGTATTTACTTACAAAGCAATATCACTCAGCAATGAAATCTATGTCATCAGGCCCTTAGCATCACAATGAGTGGATTCAGGTATGATGATTCTAACTGAAATAAGTCACACAGAAAAAGAAACATCATAAGATATCAGTAATACACGGAATGTAAACTTGGCTACACAGGAACTGAATTACAGAACAGAACAGGGTCTCAAATTTAGAAAACAAACTTATGCTTGCTTAAGGGTAAAGGTGAGTTGGGGTGCTGCATAAAACCAGAGATTGAAATGAGCACAGATAAAGTTCCTTAAGTCAAATATGGAATAGACAAGAGCTACTCCTTGCTCAACGAAATGGACTCAACACCGCATATTAAACGCCTAAGAATGTACCTGACTAGTATGTATCTTAAAACCTATGGATTGCTATGTCTCCGAAAGAGAATCAAGCATGTATACAGAGGCATAAACGCAGCAGTGATAGGATTGGAGAGGTTCGGTGAGCAAATGAAGACCCTTTGAAGTCATATTGCATGGTACCCATTACACGGGTCTTAACTCTCCAGGTTTAAGGTATTCTTCCTTCAGCTAAAACATGCATGTGGAACCCAAGTATGATCAACCATGTGAACGGGAAACGTGTTCAAATATGTCTCAGTTTTCCTCCCCTGGTACTCGGGTGCAACATTCCAGACGCTTTACTAACACTCTACTGACTTGGAGAGTCAGGCCCTTTAAACTACTGTTTGGCCCAGTTTGCAATTTCTGCGGAAGATGAACAGGAATAGCGAGAACCAATGAGAGACTAGCTGGAGGTGTCTGGACGGGCAAATTTAACTCTCATTTCCCACCAGGAAGAGGAAATAACCAAAGGCTCAGCGTGCCGTGCCGGAACCAGATTAGGGCCTGAAGCCATCCTGCGGTGTTGCGGCCAGGTCACAAGAAAGCGAGTTGAAGAAAGGAGCTCAGGGGCACTGTAATTCACAAACCTGCAGAGTTATAAATGACAGCTATCGTCCAAAAATAGACTGAAGTAAGGCTGCCAAGAGGACTTGAAAGCGGGGCAGAATTGCAGGAAACCGATTTCAGGAGGTAGACTGGAATTGCATTGAAAGCATAGGAAAAGAGGCAGAACGTCCACAATGATGCACTTGGCCAAAAAGGGCGTATGCGTTTTTTCCTGAATATATTCAGGAAAAAACGCATACGCCCTTTTTGGCCAACCAAGCAAGCTTGCAAAGGAAATCTGCACTACAATGAAGTCTCACTTCCCCCCGGTCAAAAGGGCCATCTGAAAAAAGTGTAAAATCCAGAAAGGCAGGACAGGCCATGGAGAACTGGGAGCCTTGTTATGCTGATGGGCGGGATGTAAATTGCCAACAACCACTCGGGAGAAGTGTATGGTGTTTCCTGAAACATCTAAAAAACAAAGCAACAGAGCCTAGGGCACTGCCACTTATGGTCCTATAGCTTAGGGAAATTAAAATCAAAAAGACACAGCCACCCCAAAGTTTGGAACGGCTCTGTTTACAAGAACCTCGTTTACAGTACAAGTTCAACATCGCAGAAAGTGAAAAATGGAAAGAAGTTGTGGTATTTACTTACAAAGCAATATCACTCAGCAATGAAATCTGTGTCATCAGGTCCTTAGCAGCACAATAAGTGGATTCAGGTATGATGATTCTAACTGAAGTAAGTCACACAGAAAAAGAAACATCATAAGATATCAGTAATACACGGAATGTAAACTTGGCTACAGAGGAACTGAATTACAGAACAGAACAGGGTCTCAAATTTAGAAAACCAACTTATGCTTGCTTAAGGGTAAAGGTGAGTTGGGGTGCTGCATAAACCAGAGATTGAAATGAGCACAGATAAAGTTCCTTAAGTCAAATATGGAATAGACAAGAGCTACTCCTTGCTCAACGAAATGGACTCAACACCGCATATTAAACGCCTAAGAATGTACCTGACTAGTAAGTATCTTAAAACCTATGGATTGCTATGTCTCCTAAAGAGAATCTAGCGTGTGTACAGGGGCATAAACGCAGCAGTGATAGGATTGGAGAGGTTCGGTGAGCAAATGAAGACCCTTTGAAGTCATATTGCATGGTACCCATTCCACGGGTTTCAACTACCCAGGTTTTAGGTATTCTTCCTTCAGCTAAAACATGCATGTGGAACCCAAGTATGATCAACCATGTGAACGGGAGACGTGTTCAAATATGTCTCAGTTTTCCTCCCCTGGTACTCGGGTGCAACATTCCAGACGCTTTACTAACACTCTCCCCACTTGGAGAGTCAGTGCCTTTAACCTCCTGTTTGGCCCAGTTTGCAATTTCTGCGGAAGATGAACAGAAATAGCGAGAACCAATGAGAGACTAGCTGGAGGTGTCTGGACGGGCAAATTTAACTCTCATTTCCCACCAGGAAGTGGAAATAACCAAAGGCTCAGCGTGCCGTCCGGAACCAGATTAGGGCCTGAAGCCATCCTGCGGTGTTGCGGCCAGGTCACAAGAAAGCGAGTTGAAGAAAGGAGCTCAGGGGCACTGTAATTCACAAACCTGCAGAGTTATAAATGACAGCTATCGTCCAAAAATAGACTGAAGTAAGGCTGCCAAGAGGACTTGAAAGTGGGGCAGAATTGCAGGAAACCGATTTCAGGAGGTAGACTGGAATTGCATTGAAAGCA
Organism: Delphinus delphis; assembly: GCF_949987515.2. NCBI lineage: Eukaryota > Metazoa > Chordata > Mammalia > Artiodactyla > Delphinidae > Delphinus > Delphinus delphis. The sequence goes on from NW_027192650.1 coordinate 343,529, forward strand.
TAGGAAAAGAGGCAGAACGTCCACAATGATGCACTTGACCAAAAAGGGCGTATGCGTTTTTTCCTGAATATATTCAGGAAAAAACGCATACGCCCTTTTTGGCCAACCAAGCAAGCTTGCAAAGGAAATCTGCACTACAATGAAGTCTCACTTCCCCCCGGTCAAAAGGGCCATCTGAAAAAAGTGTAAAATCCAGAAAGGCAGGACAGGCCATGGAGAACTGGGAGCCTTGTTATGCTGATGGGCGGGATGTAAATTGCCAACAGACACTCGGGAGAAGTGTATGGTGTTTCCTGAAACATCTAAAAAACAAAGCAACAGAACCTAGGGCACTTCCACTTATGGTCCTATAGCTTAGGGAAATTAAAATCAAAAAGACACAGCCACCCCAAAGTTTGGAACAGCTCTGTTTACAAGAACCTCGTTTACAGTACAAGTTCAACATCGCAGAAAGTGAAAAATGGATAAAGAAGTTGTGGTATTTACTTACAAAGCAATATCACTCAGCAATGAAATCTGTGTCATCAGGCCCTTAGCAGCACAATGAGTGGATTCAGGTATGATGATTCTAACTGAAATAAGTCACACAGAAAAAGAAACATCATAAGATATCAGTAATACACGGAATGTAAACTTGGCTACACAGGAACTGAATTACAGAACAGAACAGGGTCTCAAATTTAGAAAACCAACTTATTCTTGCTTAAGGGTAAAGGTGAGTTGGGGTGCAGCATAAAACCAGAGACTGAAATGAGCACAGATAAAGTTCCTTAAGCCAAATATGGAATAGACAAGAGCTACTCCTTGCTCAACGAAATGGACTCAACACCGCATATTAAACGCCTAAGAATGTACCTGACTAGTAAGTATCTTAAAACCTATGGATTGCTATGTCTCCGAAAGAGAATCAAGCATGTGTACAGGGGCATAAACGCAGCAGTGATAGGATTGGAGAGGTTCGGTGAGCAAATGAAGACCCTTTGAAGTCATATTGCATGGTACCCATTCCACGGGTTTCAACTACCCAGGTTTAAGGTATTCTTCCTTCAGCTAAAACATGCATGTGGAACCTAGAGTATGATCAACCATGTGATCGGGAGACGTGTTCAAATATGTCTCAGTTTTCCTCCCCTGGTACTCGGGTGCAACATTCCAGACGCTTTACTAACACTCTCCCCACTTGGAGAGTCAGTCCCTTTAACCTCCTGTTTGGCCCAGTTTGCAATTTCTGCGGAAGATGAACAGGAATAGCGAGAACCAATGAGAGGCTAGCTGGAGGTGTCTGGACGGGCAAATTTAACTCTCATTTCCCACCAGGAAGAGGAATTAACCAAAGGCTCAGCATGCCGGGCCAGAACCAGATTAGGGCCTGAAGCCATCCTGCGGTGTTGCGGCCAGGTCACAAGAAAGCGAGTTGAAGAAAGGAACTCAGGGGCACTGTAATTCACAAACCTGCAGAGTTATAAATGACAGCTATCGTCCAAAAATAGACTGAAGTAAGGCTGCCAAGAGGACTTGAAAGCGGGGCAGAATTGCAGGAAACCGATTTCAGGAGGTAGACTGGAATTGCATTGAAAGCATAGGAAAAGAGGCAGAACGTCCACAATGATGCACTTGGCCAAAAAGGGCGTATGCGTTTTTTCCTGAATATATTCAGGAAAAAACGCATACGCCCTTTTTGGCCAACCAAGCAAGCAAGCAAAGGAAATCTGCACTACAATGAAGTCTCACTTCCCCCTGGTCAAAAGGGCCATCTGAAAAAAGTGTAAAATCCAGAAAGGCAGGACAGGCCATGGAGAACTGGGAGCCTTGTTATGCTGATGGGCGGGATGTAAATTGCCAACAGACACTCGGGAGAAGTGTATGGTGTTTCCTGAAACATCTAAAAAACAAAGCAACAGAGCCTAGGGCACTGCCACTTATGGTCCTATAGCTTAGGGAAATTAAAATCAAAAAGACACAGCCACCCCAAAGTTTGGAACGGCTCTGTTTACAAGAACCTCGTTTACAGTACAAGTTCAACATCGCAGAAAGTGAAAAATGGATAAAGAACTTGTGGTACTTACGTACAATGCAGTATCACTCAGCAATGAAATCTATGTCATCAGGCACGTAGCAGCATAATGAGTAGATTCAGGTACGATGATTCTAACTGAAATAAGTCAAACAGAAAAAGAAACATCATAAGATATCACTAATACACGGAATGTAAACTTGGCTACACAGGAACTGAATTCCAAAACAGAACAGGTTCTCAAATTTAGAAAACCAACTTATGCTTGCTTAAGGGGAAAGGTGAGTTGGGTTGCTGCATAAAACCAGAGATTGAAATGAGCACAGATAAAGTTCCTTAAGCCAAATATGGAATAGACAAGAGCCACTCCTTGCTCAACGAAATGGACTCAACACCGCATATTAAACGCCTAAGAATGTACCTGACTAGTAAGTATCTTAAAACCTATGGATTGCTATGTCTCCGAAAGAGAATCAAGCATGTGTACAGGGGCATAAACACAGCAGTGATAGGATTGGAGAGGTTCGGTGAGCAAATGAAGACCCTTTGAAGTCATATTGCATGGTACCCATTACACGGGTCTCAACTCTCCAGGTTTAAGGTATTCTTCCTTCAGCTAAAACATGCATGTGGAACCCAAGTATGATCAACCATGTGAACGGGAGACGTGTTCAAATATGTCTCAGTTTTCCTCCCCTGGTACTCGGGTGCAACATTCCAGACGCTTTACTAACACTCTCCCCACTTGGAGAGTCAGCGCCTTTAACCTCCTGTTTGGCCCAGTTTGCAATTTCTGCGGAAGATGAACAGAAATAGCGAGAACCAATGAGAGACTAGCTGGAGGTGTCTGGACGGGCAAATTTAACTCTCATTTCCCACCAGGAAGAGGAAATAACCAAAGGCTCAGCGTGCCGTGCCGGAACCAGATTAGGGCCTGAAGCCATCCTGCGGTGTTGCGGCCAGGTCACAAGAAAGCGAGTTGAAGAAAGGAGCTCAGGGGCACTGTAATTCACAAACCTGCAGAGTTATAAATGACAGCTATCGTCCAAAAATAGACTGAAGTAAGGCTGCCAAGAGGACTTGAAAGCGGGGCAGAATTGCAGGAAACCGATTTCAGGAGGTAGACTGGAATTGCATTGAAAGCATAGGAAAAGAGGCAGAACGTCCACAATGATGCACTTGGCCAAAAAGGGCGTATGCGTTTTTTCCTGAATATATTCAGGAAAAAACGCATACGCCCTTTTTGGCCAACCAAGCAAGCTTGCAAAGGAAATCTGCACTACAATGAAGTCTCACTTCCCCCCGGTCAAAAGAGCCATCTGAAAAAAGTGTAAAATCCAGAAAGGCAGGACAGGCCATGGAGAACTGGGAGCCTTGTTATGCTGATGGGCGGGATGTAAATTGCCAACAACCACTCGGGAGAAGTGTATGGTGTTTCCTGAAACATCTAAAAAACAAAGCAACAGAACCTAGGGCACTTCCACTTATGGTCCTATAGCTTAGGGAAATTAAAATCAAAAAGACACAGCCACCCCAAAGTTTGGAACGGCTCTGTTTACAAGAACCTCGTTTACAGTACAAGTTCAACATCGCAGAAAGTGAAAAATGGAAAGAAGTTGTGGTATTTACTTACAAAGCAATATCACTCAGCAATGAAATCTGTGTCATCAGGCCCTTAGCAGCACAATGAGTGGATTCAGGTATGATGATTCTAACTGAAGTAAGTCACACAGAAAAAGAAACATCATAAGATATCAGTAATACACGGAATGTAAACTTGGCTACACAGGAACTGAATTACAGAACAGAACAGGGTCTCAAATTTAGAAAACCAACTTATTCTTGCTTAAGGGTAAAGGTGAGTTGGGGTGCAGCATAAAACCAGAGACTGAAATGAGCACACATAAAGTTCCTTAAGCCAAATATGGAATAGACAAGAGCTACTCCTTGCTCAACGAAATGGACTCAACACCGCATATTAAACGCCTAAGAATGTACCTGACTAGTAAGTATCTTAAAACCTATGGATTGCTATGTCTCCGAAAGAGAATCAAGCATGTGTACAGGGGCATAAACGCAGCAGTGATAGGATTGGAGAGGTTCGGTGAGCAAATGAAGACCCTTTGAAATCATATTGCATGGTACCCATTCCACGGGTTTCAACTACCCAGGTTTAAGGTATTCTTCCTTCAGCTAAAACATGCATGTGGAACCTAGAGTATGATCAACCATGTGATCGGGAGACGTGTTCAAATATGTCTCAGTTTTCCTCCCCTGGTACTCGGGTGCAACATTCCAGACGCTTTACTAACACTCTCCCCACTTGGAGAGTCAGTCCCTTTAACCTCCTGTTTGGCCCAGTTTGCAATTTCTGCGGAAGATGAACAGGAATAGCGAGAACCAATGAGAGGCTAGCTGGAGGTGTCTGGACGGGCAAATTTAACTCTCATTTCCCACCAGGAAGAGGAATTAACCAAAGGCTCAGCATGCCGTGCCGGAAAGAGATTAGGGCCTGAAGCCATCCTGCGGTGTTGCGGCCAGGTCACAAGAAAGCGAGTTGAAGAAAGGAGCTCAGGGGCACTGTAATTCACAAACCTGCAGAGTTATAAATGACAGCTATCGTCCAAAAATAGACTGAAGTAAGGCTGCCAAGAGGACTTGAAAGTGGGGCAGAATTGCAGGAAACCGATTTCAGGAGGTAGACTGGAATTGCATTGAAAGCATAGGAAAAGAGGCAGAACGTCCACAATGATGCACTTGGCCAAAAAGGGCGTATGCGTTTTTTCCTGAATATATTCAGGAAAAAACGCATACGCCCTTTTTGGCCAACCAAGCAAGCTTGCAAAGGAAATCTGCACTACAATGAAGTCTCACTTCCCCCCGGTCAAAAGGGCCATCTGAAAAAAGTGTAAAATCCAGAAAGGCAGGACAGGCCATGGAGAACTGGGAGCCTTGTTATGCTGATGGGTGGGATGTAAATTGCCAACAACCACTCGTGAGAAGTGTATGGTGTTTCCTGAAACATCTAAAAAACAAAGCAACAGAGCCTAGGGCACTGCCACTTATGGTCTTATAGCTTAGGGAAATTAAAATCAAAAAGACACAGCCACCCCAAAGTTTGGGACGCCTCTGTTTACAAGAACCTCGTTTACAGTACAAGTTCAACATCGCAGAAAGTGAAAAATGGATAAAGAAGTTGTGGTATTTACTTACAAAGCAATATCACTCAGCAATGAAATCTATGTCATCAGGCCCTTAGCATCACAATGAGTGGATTCAGGTATGATGATTCTAACTGAAATAAGTCACACAGAAAAAGAAACATCATAAGATATCAGTAATACACGGAATGTAAACTTGGCTACACAGGAACTGAATTACAGAACAGAACAGGGTCTCAAATTTAGAAAACCAACTTATGCTTGCTTAAGAGTAAAGGTGAGTTGGGGTGCTGCATAAAACCAGAGATTGAAATGAGCACAGATAAAGTTCCTTAAGTCAAATATGGAATAGACAAGAGCTACTCCTTGCTCAACGAAATGGACTCAACACCGCATATTAAACGCCTAAGAATGTACCTGACTAGTAAGTATCGTAAAACCTATGGATTGCTATGTCTCCAAAAGAGAATCAAGCATGTGTACAGGGGCATAAACGCAGCAGTGATAAGATTGGAGAGGTTCGGTGAGCAAATGAAGACCCTTTGAAGTCATATTGCATGGTACCCATTCCACGGGTCTCAACTCTCCAGGTTTAAGGTATTCTTCCTTCAGCTAAAACATGCATGTGGAACCCAAGTATGATCAACGATGTGAACGGGAGACGTGTTCAAATATGTCTCAGTTTTCCTCCCCTGGTACTCGGGTGCAACATTCCAGACGCTTTACTAACACTCTCCCCACTTGGAGAGTCAGCACCTTTAACGTCCTGTTTTTGCCCAGTTTGCAATTTCTGCGGAAGATGAACAGGAATAGCGAGAACAAATGAGAGGCTAGCTGGAGGTGTCTGGACGGGCAAATTTAACTCTCATTTCCCACCAGGAAGAGGAAATAACCAAAGGCTCAGCGTGCCGTACCGTAACCAGATTAGGGCCTGAAGCCATCCTGCGGTGTTGCGGCCAGCTCAAAAGAAAGCGAGTTGAAGAAAGGAGCTCAGGGGCACTGTAATTCACAAACCTGCAGAGTTATAAATGACAGCTATCGTCCAAAAATAGACTGAAGTAAGGCTGCCAAGAGGACTTGAAAGCGGGGCAGAATTGCAGGAAACCGATTTCAGGAGGTAGACTGGAATTGCATTGAAAGCATAGGAAAAGAGGCAGAACGTCCACAATGATGCACGTGGCCAAAAAGGGCGTATGCGTTTTTTCCTGAATATATTCAGGAAAAAACGCATACGCCCTTTTTGGCCAACCAAGCAAGCTTGCAAAGGAAATCTGCACTACAATGAAGTCTCACTTCCCCCCGGTCAAAAGGGCCATCTGAAAAAAGTGTAAAATCCAGAAAGGCAGGACAGGCCATGGAGAACTGGGAGCCTTGTTATGCTGATGGGCGGGATGTAAATTGCCAACAGACACTCGGGAGTAGTGTATGGTGTTTCCTGAAACATCTAAAAAACAAAGCAACAGAGCCTAGGGCACTGCCACTTATGGTCTTATAGCTTAGGGAAATTAAAATCAAAAAGACACAGCCACCCCAAAGTTTGGGACGCCTCTGTTTACAAGAACCTCGTTTACAGTACAAGTTCAACATCGCAGAAAGTGAAAAATGGATAAAGAAGTTGTGGTATTTACTTACAAAGCATTATCACTCAGCAATGAAATCTATGTCATCAGGCCCTTAGCATCACAATGAGTGGATTCAGGTATGATGATTCTAACTGAAATAAGTCACACAGAAAAAGAAACATCATAAGATATCAGTAATACACGGAATGTAAACTTGGCTACACAGGAACTGAATTACAGAACAGAACAGGGTCTCAAATTTAGAAAACCAACTTATGCTTGCTTAAGGGGAAAGGTGAGTTGGGGTGCTGCATAAAACCAGAGATTGAAATGAGCACAGATAAAGTTCCTTAAGTCAAATATGGAATAGACAAGAGCTAGTCCTTGCTCAACGTAATGGACTCAACACCGCATATTAAACGCCTAAGAATGTACCTGACTAGTAAGTATCTTAAAACCTATGGATTGCTATGTGTCCAAAAGAGAATCAAGCATGTGTACAGGGGCATAAACGCAGCAGTGATAGGATTGGAGAGGTTCGGTGAGCAAATGAAGACCCTTTGAAGTCATATTGCATGGTACCCATTCCACGGGTCTCAACTCTCCAGGTTTAAGGTATTCTTCCTTCAGCTAAAACATGCATGTGGAACCCAAGTATGATCAACCATGTGAACGGGAGACGTGTTCAAATATGTCTCAGTTTTCCTCCCCTGGTACTCGGATGCAACATTCCAGACGCTTTACTAACACTCTCCCCACTTGGAGAGTCAGCGCCTTTAACCTCCTGTTTGGCCCAGTTTGCAATTTCTGCGGAAGATGAACAGGAATAGCGAGAACAAATGAGAGGCTAGCTGGAGGTGTCTGGATGGGCAAATTTAACTCTCATTTCCCACCAGGAAGAGGAAATAACCAAAGGCTCAGCGTGCCGTACCGGAACCAGATTAGGGCCTGAAGCCATCCTGCGGTGTTGCAGCAAGGTCACAAGAAAGCGAGTTGAAGAAAGGAGCTCAGGGGCACTGTAATTCACAAACCTGCAGAGTTATAAATGACAGCTATCGTCCAAAAATAGACTGAAGTAAGGCTGCCAAGAGGACTTGAAAGCGGGGCAGAATTGCAGGAAACCGATTTCAGGAGGTAGACTGGAATTGCATTGAAAGCATAGGAAAAGAGGCAGAACGTCCACAATGATGCACTTGGCCAAAAAGGGCGTATGAGTTTTTTCCTGAATATATTCAGGAAAAAACGCATACGCCCTTTTTGGCCAACCAAGCAAGCTTGCAAAGGAAATCTGCACTACAATGAAGTCTCACTTCCCCCTGGTCAAAAGGGCCATCTGAAAAAAGTGTAAAATCCAGAAAGGCAGGACAGGCCATGGAGAACTGGGAGCCTTGTTATGCTGATGGGCGGGATGTAAATTGCCAACAGACACTCGGGAGAAGTGTATGGTGTTTCCTAAAACATCTAAAAAACAAAGCAACAGAGCCTAGGGCACTGCCACTTATGGTCTTATAGCTTAGGGAAATTAAAATCAAAAAGACACAGCCACCCCAAAGTTTGGGACGCCTCTGTTTACAAGAACCTCGTTTACAGTACAAGTTCAACATCGCAGAAAGTGAAAAATGGATAAAGAAGTTGTGGTATTTACTTACAAAGCAATATCACTCAGCAATGAAATCTGTGTCATCAGGCCCTTAGCAGCACAATGAGTGGATTCAGGTATGATGATTCTAACTGAAATAAGTCACACAGAAAAAGAAACATCATAAGATATCAGTAATACACGGAATGTAAACTTGGCTACACAGGAACTGAATTACAGAACAGAACAGGGTCTCAAATTTAGAAAACCAACTTATTCTTACTTAAGGGTAAAGGTGAGTTGGGGTGCTGCATAAAACCAGAGATTGAAATGAGCACAGATAAAGTTCCTTAAGCCAAATATGGAATAGACAAGAGCTACTCCTTGCTCAACGAAATGGACTCAACACCCCATATTAAACGCCTAAGAATGTACCTGACTAGTAAGTATCTTAAAACCTATGGATTGCTATGTCTCCAAAAGAGAATCAAGCATGTGTACAGGGGCATAAACGCAGCAGTGATAGGATTGGAGAGGTTCGGTGAGCAAATGAAGACCCTTTGAAGTCATATTGCATGGTACCCATTCCACGGGTTTCAACTACCCAGGTTTAAGGTATTCTTCCTTCAGCTAAAACATGCATGTGGAACCTAGAGTATGATCAACCATGTGATCGGGAGACGTGTTCAAATATGTCTCAGTTTTCCTCCCCTGGTACTCGGGTGCAACATTCCAGACGCTTTACTAACACTCTCCACACTTGGAGAGTCAGTCCCTTTAACCTCCTGTTTGGCCCAGTTTGCAATTTCTGCGGAAGATGAACAGGAATAGCGAGAACCAATGAGAGGCTAGCTGGAGGTGTCTGGTCGGGCAAATTTAACTCTCATTTCCCACCAGGAAGAGGAATTAACCAAAGGCTCAGCATGCCGGGCCGGAAACAGTTTAGGGCCTGAAGCCATCCTGCGGTGTTGCGGCCAGGTCACAAGAAAGCGAGTTGAAGAAAGGAGCTCAGGGGCACTGTAATTCACAAACCTGCAGAGTTATAAATGACAGCTATCGTCCAAAAATAGACTGAAGTAAGGCTGCCAAGAGGACTTGAAAGCGGGGCAGAATTGCAGGAAACCGATTTCAGGAGGTAGACTGGAATTGCATTGAAAGCATAGGAAAAGAGGCAGAACGTCCACAATGATGCACTTGGCCAAAAAGGGCGTATGCGTTTTTTCCTGAATATATTCAGGAAAAAACGCATACGCCCTTTTTGGCCAACCAAGCAAGCTTGCAAAGGAAATCTGCACTACAATGAAGTCTCACTTCCCCCCGGTCAAAAGGGCCATCTGAAAAAAGTGTAAAATCCAGAAAGGCAACAGGCCATTGAGAACTGGGAGCCTTGTTATGCTGATGGGCGGGATGTAAATTGCCAACAACCACTCTGGAGAAGTGTATGGTGTTTCCTGAAACATCTAAAAAACAAAGCAACAGAGCCTAGGGCACTTCCACTTATGGTCCTATAGATTAGGGAAATTAAAATCAAAAAGACACAGCCACCCCAAAGTTTGGAACGGCTCTGTTTACAAGAACCTCGTTTACAGTACAAGTTCAACATCGCAGAAAGTGAAAAATGGATAAAGAAGTTGTGGTATTCACTTACAAAGCAATATCACTCAGCAATGAAATCTATGTCATCAGGCCCTTAGCAGCACAATGAGTGGATTCAGGTATCATGATTCTAACTGAAATAAGTCACACAGAAAAAGAAACATCATAAGATATCAGTAATACACGGAATGGAAACTTGGCTACAGAGGAACTGAATTACAGAACAGAACAGGGTCTCAAATTTAGAAAACCAACTTATGCTTGCTTAAGGGTAAAGGTGAGTTGGGGTGCTGCATAAAACCAGAGATTGAAATGAGCACAGATAAAGTTCCTTAAGCCAAATATGGAATAGACAAGAGCTACTCCTTGCTCAACGAAATGGACTCAACACCGCATATTAAACGCCTAAGAATGTACCTGACTAGTAAGTATCTTAAAACCTATGGATTGCTATGTCTCCGAAAGAGAATCAAGCATGTGTACAGGGGCATAAACGCAGCAGTGATAGGATTGGAGAGGTTCGGTGAGCAAATGAAGACCCTTTGAAGTCATATTGCATGGTACCCATTCCACGGGTTTCAACTACCCAGGTTTAAGGTATTCTTCCTTCAGCTAAAACATGCATGTGGAACCTAGAGTATGATCAACCATGTGATCGGGAGACGTGTTCAAATATGTCTCAGTTTTCCTCCCCTGGTACTCGGGTGCAACATTCCAGACGCTTTACTTACACTCTCCCCACTTGGAGAGTCAGTCCCTTTAACCTCCTGTTTGGCCCAGTTTGCAATTTCTGCGGAAGATGAACAGGAATAGCGAGAACCAATGAGAGGCTAGCTGGAGGTGTCTGGACGGGCAAATTTAACTCTCATTTCCCACCAGGAAGAGGAAATAACCAAAGGCTCAGCGTTCCGTGCAGGAACCAGATTAGGGCCTGAAGCCATCCTGCGGTGTTGCGGCCAGCTCAAAAGAAAGCGAGTTGAAGAAAGGAGCTCAGGGGCACTGTAATTCACAAACCTGCAGAGTTATAAATGACAGCTATCGTCCAAAAATAGACTGAAGTAAGGCTGCCAAGAGGACTTGAAAGCGGGGCAGAATTGCAGGAAACCGATTTCAAGAGGTAGATTGGAATTGCATTGAAAGCATAGGAAAAGAGGCAGAACGTCCACAATGATGCACTTGGCCAAAAAGGGCGTATGCGTTTTTTCCTGAATATATTCAGGAAAAAACGCATACGCCCTTTTTGGCCAACCAAGCAAGCTTGCAAAGGAAATCTGCACTACAATGAAGTCTCACTTCCCCCCGGTCAAAAGGGCCATCTGAAAAAAGTGTAAAATCCAGAAAGGCAGGACAGACCATGGAGAACTGGGAGCCTTGTTATGCTGATGGGCGGGATGTATATTGCCAACAACCACTCGGGAGAAGTGTATGGTGTTTCCTGAAACATCTAAAAAAGAAAGCAACAGAACCTAGGGCACTGCCACTTATGGTTCTATAGCTTAGGGAAATTAAAATCAAAAAGACACAGCCACCCCAAAGTTTGGAACGGCTCTGTTTACAAGAACCTCGTTTACAGTACAAGTTCAACATCGCAGAAAGTGAAAAATGGATAAAGAAGTTGTGGTATTTACTTACAAAGCAATATCACTCAGCAATGAAATCTGTGTCATCAGGCCCTTAGCAGCACAATGAGTGGATTCAGGTATGATGATTCTTACTGAAATAAGTCACACAGAAAAAGAAACACCATAAGATATCAGTAATACACGGAATGTAAACTTGGCTACACAGGAACTGAATTACAGAACAGAACAGGGTCTCAAATTTAGAAAACCAACTTATTCTTACTTAAGGGTAAAGGTGAGTTGGGGTGCTGCATACAACCAGAGATTGAAATGAGCACAGATAAAGTTCCTTAAGCCAAATATGGAATAGACAAGATCTACTCCTTGCTCAACGAAATGGACTCAACACCCCATATTAAACGCCTAAGAATGTACCTGACTAGTAAGTATCTTAAAACCTATGGATTGCTATGTCTCCAAAAGAGAATCAAGCGTGTGTACAGGGGCATAAACGCAGCAGTGATAGGATTGGAGAGGTTCGGTGAGCAAATGAAGACCCTTTGAAGTCATATTGCATGGTACCCATTCCACGGGTTTCAACTACCCAGGTTTAAGGTATTCTTCCTTCAGCTAAAACATGCATGTGGAACCTAGAGTATGATCAACCATGTGATCGGGAGACGTGTTCAAATATGTCTCAGTTTTCCTCCCCTGGTACTCGGGTGCAACATTCCAGACGCTTTACTAACACTCTCCCCACTTGGAGAGTCAGTCCCTTTAACCTCCTGTTTGGCCCAGTTTGCAATTTCTGCGGAAGATGAACAGGAATAGCGAGAACCAATGAGAGGCTAGCTGGAGGTGTCTGGACGGGCAAATTTAACTCTCATTTCCCACCAGGAAGAGGAATTAACCAAAGGCTCAGCATGCCGGGCCGGAACCAGATTAGGGCCTGAAGCCATCCTGCGGTGTTGCGGCCAGGTCACAAGAAAGCGAGTTGAAGAAAGGAGCTCAGGGGCACTGTAATTCACAAACCTGCAGAGTTATAAATGACAGCTATCGTCCAAAAATAGACTGAAGTAAGGCTGCCAAGAGGACTTGAAAGCGGGGCAGAATTGCAGGAAACCGATTTCAGGAGGTAGACTGGAATTGCATTGAAAGCATAGGAAAAGAGGCAGAACGTCCACAATGATGCACTTGGCCAAAAAGGGCGTATGCGTTTTTTCCTGAATATATTCAGGAAAAAACGCATACGCCCTTTTTGGCCAACCAAGCAAGCTTGCAAAGGAAATCTGCACTACAATGAAGTCTCACTTCCCCCCGGTCAAAAGGGCCATCTGAAAAAAGTGTAAAATCCAGAAAGGCAGGACAGGCCATGGAGAACTGGGAGCCTTGTTATGCTGATGGGCGGGATGTAAATTGCCAACAACCACTCGGGAGAAGTGTATGGTGTTTCCTGAAACATCTAAAAAACAAAGCAACAGAACCTAGGGCACTTCCACTTATGGTCCTATAGCTTAGGGAAATTAAAATCAAAAAGACACAGCCACCCCAAAGTTTGGAACGGCTCTGTTTACAAGAACCTCGTTTACAGTACAAGTTCAACATCGCAGAAAGTGAAAAATGGATAAAGAAGTTGTGGTATTCACTTACAAAGCAATATCACTCAGCAATGAAATCTGTGTCATCAGGCCCTCAGCAGCACAATGAGTGGATTCAGGTATGATGATTCTAACTGAAGTAAGTCACACAGAAAAAGAAACATCATAAGATATCAGTAATACACGGAATGTAAACTTGGCTACACAGGAACTGAATTACAGAACAGAACAGGGTCTCAAATTTAGAAAACCAACTTATGCTTGCTTAAGGGGAAAGGTGAGTTGGGGTGCTGCATAAAACCAGAGATTGAAATGAGCACAGATAAAGTTCCTTAAGTCAAATATGGAATAGACAAGAGCTACTCCTTGCTCAACGAAATGGACTCAACACCCCATATTAAACGCCTAAGAATATACCTGACTAGTAAGTATCTTAAAACCTATGGATTGCTATGTCTCCGAAAGAGAATCAAGCATGTGTACAGGGGCATAAACGCAGCAGTGATAGGATTGGAGAGGTTCGGTGAGCAAATGAAGACCCTTTGAAGTCATATTGCATGGTACCCATTACACGGGTCTTAACTCTCCAGGTTTAAGGTATTCTTCCTTCAGCTAAAACATGCATGTGGAACCCAAGTATGATCAACCATGTGAACAGGAGACGTGTTCAAATATGTCTCAGTTTTCCTCCCCTGGTACTCGGGTGCAACATTCCAGACGCTTTACTAACACTCTCCCCACTTGGAGAGTCAGCGCCTTTAACCTCCTGTTTCGCCCAGTTTGCAATTTCTGCGGAAGATGAACAGGAATAGTGAGAACCAATGAGAGACTAGCTGGAGGTGTCTGGACGGGCAAATTTAACTCTCATTTCCCACCAGGAAGAGGAAATAACCAAAGGCTCAGCGTGCCGTGCCGGAACCAGATTAGGGCCTGAAGCCATCCTGCGGTGTTGCGGCCAGGTCAAAAGAAAACAAGTTGAAGAAAGGAGCTCTGGGGCACTGTAATTCACAAACCTGCAGAGTTATAAATGACAGCTATCCTCCAAAAATAGACTGAAGTAAGGCTGCCAAGAGGACTTGAAAGCGGGGCAGAATTGCAGGAAACCGATTTCAGGAGGTAGACTGGAATTGCATTGAAAGCATAGGAAAAGAGGCAGAACGTCCACAATGATGCACTTGGCCAAAAAGGGCGTATGCGTTTTTTCCTGAATATATTCAGGAAAAAACGCATACGCCCTTTTTGGCCAACCAAGCAAGCTTGCAAAGGAAATCTGCACTACAATGAAGTCTCACTTCCCCCCGGTCAAAAGGGCCATCTGAAAAAAGTGTAAAATCCAGAAAGGCAGGACAGGCCATGGAGAACTGGGAGCCTTCTTATGCTGATGGGCGGGATGTAAATTGCCAACAGACACTCGGGAGAAGTGTATGGTGTTTCCTGAAACATCTAAAAAACAAAGCAACAGAGCCTAGGGCACTTCCACTTATGGTCCTATAGCTTAGGGAAATTAAAATCAAAAAGACACAGCCACCCCAAAATTTGGGACGCCTCCGTTTACAAGAACCTCGATTACCGTACAAGTTCAATATCACAGAAAGTGAAAAATGGATAAAGAACTTGTGGTACTTATGTACAATGCAGTATCACTCAGCAATGAAATCTATGTCATCAGTCCCGTAGCAGCATAATGAGTGGATTCAGGTACGATAATTCTAACTGAAATAAGTCACACAGAAAAAGAAACATCATAAGATATCAGTAATACACGAAATGGAATCTTGGCTACACAGGAACTGAATTACAGAACAGAACAGGGTCTCAAATTTAGAAAAACAAGTTATGCTTGCTTAAGGGTAAAGGTGAGTTGGGGTGTTGCATAAAACCAGAGATTGAAATGAGCACAGATAAAGTTCCTTAAGCCAAATATGGAATAGACAAGAGCTACTCCTTGCTCAACGAAATGGACTCAACACCGCATATTAAACGCCTAAGAATGTACCTGACTTGTAAGTATCTTAAAACCTATGGATTGCTATGTCTCCGAAAGAGAATCAAGCATGTGTACAGGGGCATAAACGCAGCAGTGATAGGATTGGAGAGGTTCGGTGAGCAAATGAAGACCCTTTGAAGTCATATTGCATGGTACCCGTTCCACGGGTTTCAACTACCCAGGTTTAAGGTATTCTTCCTTCAGCTAAAACATGCATGTGGAACCTAGAGTATGATCAACCATGTGATCGGGAGACGTGTTCAAATATGTCTCAGTTTTCCTCCCCTGGTACTCGCGTGCAACATTCCAGACGCTTTACTAACACTCTCCCCTCTTGGAGAGTCAGTCCCTTTAACCTCCTGTTTGGCCCAGTTTGCAATTTCTGCGGAAGATGAACAGGAATAGCGAGAACCAATGAGAGGCTAGCTGGAGGTGTCTGGACGGGCAAATTTAACTCTCATTTCCCACCAGGAAGAGGAATTAACCAAAGGCTCAGCGTGCCGAGCCAGAACCAGATTAGGGCCTGAAGCCATCCTGCGGTGTTGCGGCCAGCTCACAAGAAAGCGAGTTGAAGAAAGGAGCTCAGGGGCACTGTAATTCACAAATCTGCAGAGTTATAAATGACAGCTATCGTCCAAAAATAGACTGAAGTAAGGCTGCCAAGAGGACTTGAAAGCGGGGCAGAATTGCAGGAAACCGATTTCAGGAGGTAGACTGGAATTGCATTGAAAGCATAGGAAAAGAGGCAGAACGTCCACAATGATGCACTTGGCCAAAAAGGGCGTATGCGTTTTTTCCTGAATATATTCAGGAAAAAACGCATACGCCCTTTTTGGCCAACCAAGCAAGCTTGCAAAGGAAATCTGCACTACAATGAAGTCTCACTTCCCCCCGGTCAAAAGGGCCATCTGAAAAAAGTGTAAAATCCAGAAAGGCAGGACAGGCCATGGAGAACTGGGAGCCTTGTTATGCTGATGGGCGGGATGTAAATTGCCAACAGACACTCGGGAG
The DNA here is from genome assembly GCF_949987515.2 of Delphinus delphis. Lineage (NCBI taxonomy): Eukaryota > Metazoa > Chordata > Mammalia > Artiodactyla > Delphinidae > Delphinus > Delphinus delphis. The sequence goes on from NW_027192650.1 coordinate 359,599, forward strand.
AAGTGTATGGTGTTTCCTGAAACATCTAAAAAACAAAGCAACAGAGCCTAGGGCACTGCCACTTATGGTCCTATAGCTTAGGGAAATTAAAATCAAAAAGACACAGCCACCCCAAAGTTTGGGACGCCTCTGTTTACAAGAACCTCGTTTACAGTACAAGTTCAACATCACAGAAAGTGAAAAATGGATAAAGAAGTTGTGGTATTTACTTACAAAGCAATATCACTCAGCAATGAAATCTATGTCATCAGGCCCTTAGCAGCACAATGAGTGGATTCAGGTATGATGATTCTAACTGAAGTAAGTCACACAGAAAAAGAAACATCATAAGATATCAGTAATACACGGAATGTAAACTTGGCTACACAGGAACTGAATTACAGAACAGAACAGGGTCTCAAATTTAGAAAACCAACTATGCTTGCTTAAGGGTAAAGGTGAGTTGGGGTGCTGCATAAAACCAGAGATTGAAATGAGCACAGATAAAGTTCCTTAAGTCAAATATGGTATAGACAAGAGCTACTCCTTGCTCAACGAAATGGACTCAACACCGCATATTAAACGCCTAAGAATGTACCTGACTAGTAAGTATCTTAAAACCTATGGATTGCTATGTCTCCGAAAGAGAATCAAGCATGTGTACAGGGGCATAAACGCAGCAGTGATAGGATTGGAGAGGTTCGGTGCGCAAATGAAGACCCTTTGAAGTCATATTGCATGGTACCCATTACACGGGTCTTAACTCTCCAGGTTTAAGGTATTCTTCCTTCAGCTAAAACATGCATGTGGAACCCAAGTATGATCAACCATGTGAACGGGAGACGTGTTCAAATATGTCTCAGTTTTCCTCCCCTGGTACTCGGGTGCAACATTCCAAAAGCTTTACTAACACTCTCCCCACTTGGAGAGTCAGTCCCTTTAACCTCCTGTTTGGCCCAGTTTTCAATTTCTGCGGAAGATGAACAGGAATAGCGAGAACCAATGAGAGGCTAGCTGGAGGTGTCTGGACGGGCAAATTTAACTCTCATTTCCCACCAGGAAGAGGAATTAACCAAAGGTTCAGCGTGCCGAGCCAGAACCAGATTAGGGCCTGAAGCCATCCTGCGGTGTTGCGGCCAGCTCACAAGAAAGCGAGTTGAAGAAAGGAGCTCAGGGGCACTGTAATTCACAAATCTGCAGAGTTATAAATGACAGCTATCGTCCAAAAATAGACTGAAGTAAGGCTGCCAAGAGGACTTGAAAGCGGGGCAGAATTGCAGGAAACCGATTTCAGGAGGTAGACTGGAATTGCATTGAAAGCATAGGAAAAGAGGCAGAACGTCCACAATGATGCACTTGGCCAAAAAGGGCGTATGCGTTTTTTCCTGAATATATTCAGGAAAAAACGCATACGCCCTTTTTGGCCAACCAAGCAAGCTTGCAAAGGAAATCTGCACTACAATGAAGTCTCACTTCCCCCCGGTCAAAAGGGCCATCTGAAAAAAGTGTAAAATCCAGAAAGGCAGGACAGGCCATGGAGAACTGGGAGCCTTGTTATGCTGATGGGCGGGATGTAAATTGCCAACAGACACTCGGGAGAAGTGTATGGTGTTTCCTGAAACATCTAAAAAACAAAGCAACAGAGCCTAGGGCACTGCCACTTATGGTCCTATAGCTTAGGGAAATTAAAATCAAAAAGACACAGCCACCCCAAAGTTTGGGACGCCTCTGTTTACAAGAACCTCGTTTACAGTACAAGTTCAACATCACAGAAAGTGAAAAATGGATAAAGAAGTTGTGGTATTTACTTACAAAGCAATATCACTCAGCAATGAAATCTATGTCATCAGGCCCTTAGCATCACAATGAGTGGATTCAGGTATGATGATTCTAACTGAAATAAGTCACACAGAAAAAGAAACATCATAAGATATCAGTAATACACGGAATGTAAACTTGGCTACACAGGAACTGAATTACAGAACAGAACAGGGTCTCAAATTTAGAAAACCAACTTATGCTTGCTTAAGGGTAAAGGTGAGTTGGGGTGCTGCATAAAACCAGAGATTGAAATGAGCACAGATAATGTTCCTTAAGTCAAATATGGAATAGACAAGAGCTACTCCTTGCTCAACGAAATGGACTCAACACCACATATTAAACGCCTAAGAATGTACCTGACTTGTAAGTATCTTAAAACCTATGGATTGCTATGTCTCCGAAAGAGAATCAAGCATGTGTACAGGGGCATAAACGCAGCAGTGATAGGATTGGAGAGGTTCGGTGAGCAAATGAAGACCCTTTGAAGTCATATTGCATGGTACCCATTCCACGGGTCTCAACTCTCCAGGTTTAAGGTATTCTTCCTTCAGCTAAAACATGCATGTGGAACACAAGTATGATCAACCATGTGAACGGGAGACGTGTTCAAATATGTCTCAGTTTTCCTCCCCTGGTACTCGGGTGCAACATTCCAGACGCTTTACTAACACTCTCCTCACTTGGAGAGTCAGCGCCTTTAACCTACTGTTTGGCCCAGTTTGCAATTTCTGCGGAAGATGAACAGGAATAAAAAACGCATACGCCCTTTTTGGCCAACCAAGCAAGCTTGCAAAGGAAATGTGCACTACAATGAAGTCTCACTTCCCCCCAGTCAAAAGGGCCATCTGAAAAAAGTGTAAAATCCAGAAAGGCAGGACAGGCCATGGAGAACTGGGAGCCTTGTTATGCTGATGGGCGGGATGTAAATTGCCAACAACCACTCGGGAGAAGTGTATGGTGTTTCCTGAAACATCTAAAAAACAAAGCAACAGAGCCTAGGGCACTGCCACTTATGGTCCTATAGCTTAGGGAAATTAAAATCAAAAAGACACAGCCACCCCAAAGTTTGGGACGCCTCTGTTTACAAGAACCTCGTTTCCAGTACAAGTTCAACATCGCAGAAAGTGAAAAATGGATAAAGAAGATGTGGTATTTACTTACAAAGCAATATCACTCAGCAATGAAATCTATGTCATCAGGCCCTTAGCATCACAATGAGTGGATTCAGGTATGATGATTCTAACTGAAATAAGTCACACAGAAAAAGAAACATCATAAGATATCAGTAATACACGGAATGTAAACTTGGCTACACAGGAACTGAATTACAGAACAGAACAGGGACTCAAATTTAGAAAACCAACTTATGCTTGCTTAAGGGGAAAGGTGAGTTGGGGTGCTGCATAAAACCAGAGATTGAAATGAGCACAGATAAAGTTCCTTAAGTCAAATATGGAATAGACAAGAGCTACTCCTTGCTCAACGAAATGGACTCAACACCGCATATTAAACGCCTAAGAATGTACCTGACTAGTAAGTATCTTAAAACCTATGGATTGCTATGTTCCTGAAAGAGAATCAAGCATGTGTACAGGGGCATACACGCAGCAGTGATAGGATTGGAGAGGTTCGGTGAGCAAATGAAGACCCTTTGAAGTCATATTGCATGGTACCCATTACACGGGTCTTAACTCTCCAGGTTTAAGGTATTCTTCCTTCAGCTAAAACATGCATGTGGAACCCAAGTATGATCAACCATGTGAACGGGAGACGTGTTCAAATATGTCTCAGTTTTCCTCCCCTGGTACTCGGGTGCAACATTCCAGACGCTTTACTAACACTCTCCCCACTTGGAGAGTCAGCGCCTTTAACCTCCTGTTTGGCCCAGTTTGCAATTTCTGCGGAAGATGAACAGGAATAGTGAGAACCAATGAGAGACTAGCTGGAGGTGTCTGGACGGGCAAATTTAACTCTCATTTCCCACCAGGAAGAGGAAATAACCAAAGGCTCAGCGTGCCGTGCCGGAACCAGATTAGGGCCTGAAGCCATCCTGCGGTGTTGCGGCCAGGTCACAAGAAAGCAAGTTGAAGAAAGGAGCTCAGGGGCACTGTAATTCACAAACCTGCAGAGTTATAAATGACAGCTATCGTCCAAAAATAGACTGAAGTAAGGCTGCCAAGAGGACTTGAAAGCGGGGCAGAATTGCAGGAAACCGATTTCAGGAGGTAGACTGGAATTGCATTGAAAGCATAGGAAAAGAGGCAGAACGTCCACAATGATGCACTTGGCCAAAAAGGGCGTATGCGTTTTTTCCTGAATATATTCAGGAAAAAACGCATACGCCCTTTTTGGCCAACCAAGCAAGCTTGCAAAGGAAATCTGCACTACAATGAAGTCTCACTTCCCCCCGGTCAAAAGGGCCATCTGAAAAAAGTGTAAAATCCAGAAAGGCAGGACAGGCCATGGAGAACTGGGAGCTTTGTTATGCTGATGGGCGGGATGTAAATTGCCAACAACCACTCGGGAGAAGTGTATGGTGTTTCCTGAAACATCTAAAAAACAAAGCAACAGAACCTAGGGCACTTCCACTTATGGTCCTATAGCTTAGGGAAATTAAAATCAAAAAGACACAGCCACCCCAAAGTTTGGAACGGCTCTGTTTACAAGAACCTCGTTTACAGTACAAGTTCAACATCGCAAAAAGTGAAAAATGGATAAAGAAGTTGTGGTATTCACTTACAAAGCAATATCACTCAGCAATGAAATCTATGTCATCAGGCCCTTAGCAGCACAATGAGTGGATTCAGGTATGATGATTCTAACTGAAATAAGTCACACAGAAAAAGAAACATCATAAGATATCAGTAATACACGGAATGGAAACTTGGCTACACAGGAACTGAATTACAGAACAGAACAGGGTCTCAAATTTAGAAAAACAACTTATGCTTGCTTAAGGGTAAAGGTGAGTTGGGGTGCTGCATAAAACCAGAGATTGAAATGAGCACAGATAAAGTTCCTTAAGCCAAATATGGAATAGACAAGAGCTACTCCTTGCTCAACGAAATGGACTCAACACCGCATATTAAACGCCTAAGAATGTACCTGACTAGTAAGTATCTTAAAACCTATGGATTGCTATGTCTCCGAAAGAGAATCAAGCATGTGTACAGGGGCATAAACGCAGCAGTGATAGGATTGGAGAGGTTCGGTGAGCAAATGAAGACCCTTTGAAGTCATATTGCATGGTACCCATTACACGGGTTTCAACTACCCAGGTTTAAGGTATTCTTCCTTCAGCTAAAACATGCATGTGGAACCTAGAGTATGATCAACCATGTGAACGGGAGACGTGTTCAAATATGTCTCAGTTTTCCTCCCCTGGTACTCGGGTGCAACATTCCAGACGCTTTACTAACACTCTCCCCACTTGGAGAGTCAGTCCCTTTAACCTCCTGTTTGGCCCAGTTTGCAATTTCTGCGGAAGATGAACAGGAATAGCGAGAACCAATGAGAGGCTAGCTGGAGGTGTCTGGACGGGCAAATTTAACTCTCATTTCCCACCAGGAAGAGGAATTAACCAAAGGCTCAGCATGCCGGGCCGGATCCAGATTAGGGCCTGAAGCCATCCTGCGGTGTTGCGGCCAGGTCACAAGAAAGCGAGTTGAAGAAAAGAGCTCAGGGGCACTGTAATTCACAAACCTGCAGAGTTATAAATGACAGCTATCGTCCAAAAATAGACTGAAGTAAGGTTGCCAAGAGGACTTGAAAGCGGGGCAGAATTGCAGGAAACCGATTTCAGGAGGTAGACTGGAATTGCATTGAAAGCATAGGAAAAGAGGCAGAACGTCCACAATGATGCACTTGGCCAAAAAGGGCGTATGCGTTTTTTCCTGAATATATTCAGGAAAAAACGCATACGCCCTTTTTGGCCAACCAAGCAAGCTTGCAAAGGAAATCTGCACTACAATGAAGTCTCACTTCCCCCCGGTCAAAAGGGCCATCTGAAAAAAGTGTAAAATCCAGAAAGGCAGGACAGGCCATGGAGAACTGGGAGCCTTGTTATGCTGATGGGCGGGATGTAAATTGCCAACAGACACTCGGGAGAAGTGTATGGTGTTTCCTGAAACATCTAAAAAACAAAGCAACAGAGCCTAGGGCACTGCCACTTATGGTCCTATAGCTTAGGGAAATTAAAATCAAAAAGACACAGCCACCCCAAAGTTTGGGACGCCTCTGTTTACAAGAACCTCGTTTACAGTAAAAGTTCAACATCACAGAAAGTGAAAAATGGATAAAGAAGTTGTGGTACTTACGTACAATGCAGTATCACTCAGCAATGAAATCTATGTCATCAGGCACGTAGCAGCATAATGAGTAGATTCAGGTACGATGATTCTAACTGAAATAAGTCACACAGAAAAAGAAACATCATAAGATATCACTAATACATGGAATGTAAACTTGTCTACACAGGAACTGAATTCCAAAACAGAACAGGTTCTCAAATTTAGAAAACCAACTTATGCTTGCTTAAGGGGAAAGGTGAGTTGGGTTGCTGCATAAAACCAGAGATTGAAATGAGCACAGATAAAGTTCCTTAAGCCAAATATGGAATAGACAAGAGCCACTCCTTGCTCAACGAAATGGACTCAACACCGCATATTAAACGCCTAAGAATGTACCTGACTAGTAAGTATCTTAAAACCTATGGATTGCTATGTCTCCGAAAGAGAATCAAGCATGTGTACAGGGGCATAAACGCAGCAGTGATAGGATTGGAGAGGTTCGGTGAGCAAATGAAGACCCTTTGAAGTCATATTGCATGGTACCCATTCCACGGGTTTCAATTACCCAGGTTTTAGGTATTCTTCCTTCAGCTAAAACATGCATGTGGAACCCAGAGTATGATCAACCATGTGATCGGGAGACGTGTTCAAATATGTCTCAGTTTTCCTCCCCTGGTACTCGGGTGCAACATTCCAGACGCTTTACTAACACTCTCCCGACTTGGAGAGTCAGTCCCTTTAACCTCCTGTTTGGCCCAGTTTGCAATTTCTGCGGAAGATGAACAGGAATAGCGAGAACCAATGAGAGACTAGCTGGAGGTGTCTGGATGGGCAAATTTAACTCTCATTTCCCACCAGGAAGAGGAATTAACCAAAGGCTCAGCGTGCCGTGCGGGAACCAGATTAGGGCCTGAAGCCATCCTGCGGTGTTTCGGCCAGCTCACAAGAAAGCGATTTGAAGAAAGGAACTCAGGGGCACTGTAATTCACAAACCTGCAGAGTTATAAATGACAGCTATCGTCCAAAAATAGACTGAAGTAAGGCTGCCAAGAGGACTTGAAAGCGGGGCAGAATTGCAGGAAACCGATTTCAGGAGGTAGACTGGAATTGCATTGAAAGCATAGGAAAAGAGGCAGAACGTCCACAATGATGCACTTGGCCAAAAAGGGCGTATGCGTTTTTTCCTGAATATATTCAGGAAAAAACGCATACGCACTTTTTGGCCAACCAAGCAAGCAAACAAAGGAAATCTGCACTACAATGAAGTCTCACTTCCCCCTGGTCAAAAGGGCCATCTGAAAAAAGTGTAAAATCCAGAAAGGCAGGACAGGCCATTGAGAACTGGGAGCCTTGTTATGCTGATGGGCGGGATGTAAATTGCCAACAGACACTCGGGAGAAGTGTATGGTGTTTCCTGAAACATCTAAAAAACAAAGCAACAGAGCCTAGGGCACTTCCACTTATGGTCCTATAGATTAGGGAAATTAAAATCAAAAAGACACAGCCACCCCAAAGTTTGGAACGGCTCTGTTTACAAGAACCTCGTTTACAGTACAAATTCAACATCGCAGAAAGTGAAAAATGGATAAAGAAGTTGTGGTACTTACGTACAATGCAGTATCACTCAGCAATGAAATCTATGTCATCAGGCACGTAGCAGCATAATGAGTAGATTCAGGTACGATGATTCTAACTGAAATAAGTCACACAGAAAAAGAAACATCATAAGATATCACTAATACATGGAATGTAAACTTGTCTACACAGGAACTGAATTCCAAAACAGAACAGGTTCTCAAATTTAGAAAACCAACTTATGCTTGCTTAAGGGGAAAGGTGAGTTGGGTTGCTGCATAAAACCAGAGATTGAAATGAGCACAGATAAAGTTCCTTAAGCCAAATATGGAATAGACAAGAGCCACTCCTTGCTCAACGAAATGGACTCAACACCGCATATTAAACACCTAAGAATGTACCTGACTAGTAAGTATCTTAAAACCTATGGATTGCTATGTCTCCGAAAGAGAATCAAGCATGTGTACAGGGGCATAAACGCAGCAGTGATAGGATTGGAGAGGTTCGGTGAGCAAATGAAGACCCTTTGAAGTCATATTGCATGGTACCCATTCCACGGGTCTTAACTCTCCAGGTTTAAGGTATTCTTCCTTCAGCTAAAACATGCATGTGGAACCCAGAGTATGATCAACCATGTGATCGGGAGACGTGTTCAAATATGTCTCAGTTTTCCTCCCCTGGTACTCGGCTGCAACATTCCAGACGCTTTACTAACACTCTCCCGACTTGGAGAGTCAGTCCCTTTAACCTCCTGTTTGGCCCAGTTTGCAATTTCTGCGGAAGATGAACAGGAATAGCGAGAACCAATGAGAGACTAGCTGGAGGTGTCTGGATGGGCAAATTTAACTCTCATTTCCCACCAGGAAGAGGAATTAACCAAAGGCTCAGCGTGCCGTGCGGGAACCAGATTAGGGCCTGAAGCCATCCTGCGGTGTTTCGGCCAGCTCACAAGAAAGCGAGTTGAAGAAAGGAACTCAGGGGCACTGTAATTCACAAACCTGCAGAGTTATAAATGACAGCTATCGTCCAAAAATAGACTGAAGTAAGGCTGCCAAGAGGACTTGAAAGCGGGGCAGAATTGCAGGAAACCGATTTCAGGAGGTAGACTGGAATTGCATTGAAAGCATAGGAAAAGAGGCAGAACGTCCACAATGATGCACTTGGCCAAAAAGGGCGTATGCGTTTTTTCCTGAATATATTCAGGAAAAAACGCATACGCCCTTTTTGGCCAACCAAGCAAGCTTGCAAAGGAAATCTGCACTACAATGAAGTCTCACTTCCCCCCGGTCAAAAGGGCCATCTGAAAAAAGTGTAAAATCCAGAAAGGCAGGACAGGCCATGGAGAACTGGGAGCCATGTTATGCTGATGGGCGGGATGTAAATTGCCAACAGACACTCAGGAGAAGTGTATGGTGTTTCCTGAAACATCTAAAAAACAAAGCAACAGAGCCTAGGGCACTTCCACTTATGGTCCTATAGCTTAGGGAAATTAAATCAAAAAGACACAGCCACCCCAAAGTTTGGGACGACTCCGTTTACAAGAACCTCGTTTACCGTACAAGTTCAATATCACAGAAAGTGAAAAATGGATAAAGAACTTGTGGTACTTACGTACAATGCAGTATCACTCAGCAATGAAATCTATGTCATCAGGCCCGTAGCAGCATAATGAGTGGATTCAGGTACGATGATTCTAACTGAAATAAGTCACACAGAAAAAGAAACATCATAAGATATCACTAATACACGAAATGTAAACTTGGCTACACAGGAACTGCATTCCAAAACAGAACAGGGTCTCAAATTTAGAAAACCAACTTATGCTTGCTTAAGGGGAAAGGTGAGTTGGGGTGCTGCATAAAACCAGAGATTGAAATGAGCACAGATAAAGTTCCTTAAGCCAAATATGGAATAGAGAAGAGCTACTCCTTGCTCAACGAAATGGACTCAAAACCCCATATTAAACGCCTAAGAATGTACCTGCCTAGTAAGTATCTTAAAACCTATGGATTGCTATGTCTCCAAAGAGAATCAAGCGTGTGTACAGGGGCATAAACGCAGCAGTGATAGGATTAGAGAGGTTCGGTGAGCAAATGAAGACCCTTTGAAGTCATATTGCATGGTACCCATTACACGGGTCTCAACTCTCCAGGTTTAAGGTATTCTTCCTTCAGCTAAAACATGCATGTGGAACCCAGAGTATGATCAACCATGTGAACGGGAGACGTGTTCAAATATGTCTCAGTTCTCCTCCCCTGGTACTCGGGTGCAACATTCCAGACGCTTTACTAACACTCTCCCCACTTGGAGAGTCAGTCCCTTTAACCTCCTGTTTGGCCCAGTTTGCAATTTCTGCGGAAGATGAACAGGAATAGCGAGAACCAATGAGAGACTAGCTGGAGGTGTCTGGACGGGCAAATTTAACTCTCATTTCCCACCAGGAAGAGGAATTAACCAAAGGCTCAGCATGCCGGGCCGGAACCAGATTAGGGCCTGAAGCCATCCTGCGGTGTTGCGGCCAGCTCAAAAGAAAGCGAGTTGAAGAAAGGAGCTCAGGGGCAGTGTAATTCACAAACCTGCAGAGTTATAAATGACAGCTATCGTCCAAAAATATACTGAGGTAAGGCTGCCAAGAGGACTTGAAAGCGGGGCAGAATTGCAGGAAACCGATTTCAGGAGGTAGACTGGAATTGCATTGAAAGCATAGGAAAAGAGGCAGAACGTCCACAATGATGCACTTGGCCAAAAAGGGCGTATGCGTTTTTTCCTGAATATATTCAGGAAAAAACGCATACGCCCTTTTTGGCCAACCAAGCAAGCTTGCAAAGGAAATCTGCACTACAATGAAGTCTCACTTCCCCCCGGTCAAAAGGGCCATCTGAAAAAAGTGTAAAATCCAGAAAGGCAGGACAGGCCATGGAGAACTGGGAGCCTTGTTATGCTGATGGGTGGGATGGAAATTGCCAACAACCACTCGGGAGAAGTGTATGGTGTTTCCTGAAACATTTAAAAAACAAAGCAACAGAACCTAGGGCACTTCCACTTATGGTCCTATAGCTTAGGGAAATTAAAATCAAAAAGACACAGCCACCCTAAAGTTTTGAACGGCTCTGTTTACAAGAACCTCGTTTACAGTACAAGTTCAACATCGCAGAAAGTGAAAAATTGATAAAGAAGTTGTGGTATTTACTTACAAAGCAATATCACTCAGCAATGAAATCTATGTCATCAGGCCCGTAGCAGCATAATGAGTGGATTCAGGTACGATGATTCTAACTGAAATAAGTCACACAGAAAAAGAAACATCATAAGATATCAGTAATACACGGAATGTAAACTTGGCTACACAAGAACTGAATTACAGAACAGAACAGGGTCTCAAATTTAGAAAACCAACTTATTCTTGCTTAAGGGTAAAGGTGAGTTGGGGTGCTGCATAAAACCAGAGATTGAAATGAGCACAGATAAAGTTCCTTAAGTCAAATATGGAATAGACAAGAGCCACTCCTTGCTCAACGAAATGGACTCAACACCGCATATTAAACGCCTAAGAATGTACCTGACTAGTAAGTATCTTAAAACCTATGGATTGCTATGTCTCCGAAAGAGAATCAAGCATGTGTACAGGGGCATAAACGCAGCAGTGATAGGATTGGAGAGGTTCGGTGAGCAAATGAAGACCCTTTGAAGTCATATTGCATGGTACCCATTCCACGGGTCTTAACTCTCCAGGTTTAAGGTATTCTTCCTTCAGCTAAAACATGCATGTGGAACCTAGAGTATGATCAACCATGTGATCGGGAGACGTGTTCAAATATGTCTCAGTTTTCGTACCCTGGTACTCGGGTGCAACATTCCAGACGCTTTACTAACACTCTCCCGACTTGGAGAGTCAGTCCCTTTAACCTCCTGTTTGGCCCAGTTTGCAATTTCTGCGGAAGATGAACAGGAATAGCGAGAACCAATGAGAGGCTAGCTGGAGGTGTCTGGACGGGCAAATTTAACTCTCATTTCCCACCAGGAAGAGGAAATAACCAAAGGCTCAGCGTGCCGTACCGGAACCAGATTAGGGCCTGAAGCCATCCTGCAGTGTTGCGGCCAGGTCACAAGAAAGCGAGTTGAAGAAAGGAGCTCAGGGGCACTGTAATTCACAAACCTGCAGAGTTATAAATGACAGGTATCATCCAAAAATAGACTGAAGTAAGGCTGCCAAGAGGACTTGAAAGCGGGGCAGAATTGCAGGAAACCGATTTCAGGAGGTAGACTGGAATTGCATTGAAAGCATAGGAAAAGAGGCAGAACGTCCACAATGATGCACTTGGCCAAAAAGGGCGTATGCGTTTTTTCCTGAATATATTCAGGAAAAAACGCATACGCCCTTTTTGGCCAACCAAGCAACCTTGCAAAGGAAATCTGCACTACAATGAAGTCTCACTTCCCCCCGGTCAAAAGGGCCATCTGAAAAATGTGTAAAATCCAGAAAGGCAGGACAGGCCATGGAGAACTGGGAGCCTTGTTATGCTGATGGGCGGGATGTAAATTGCCAACAACCACTCGGGAGAAGTGTATGGTGTCTCCTGAAACATCTAAAAAACAAAGCAACAGAGCCTAGGGCACTGCCACTTATGGTCCTATAGCTTAGGGAAATTAAAATCAAAAAGAGACAGCCATCCCAAAGTTTGGGACACCTCTGTTTACAAGAACCTCGTTTACAGTACAAGTTCAACATCGCAGAAAGTGAAAAATGGATAAAGAAGTTGTGGTATTTACTTACAAAGCAATATCACTCAGCAATGAAATCTATGTCATCAGTCCCTTAGCATCACAATGAGTGGATTCAGGTATGATGATTCTAACTGAAATAAGTCACACAGAAAAAGAAACATCATAAGATATCAGTAATACACGGAATGTAAACTTGGCTACACAGGAACTGAATTACAGAACAGAACAGGGTCTCAAATTTAGAAAACCAACTTATGCTTGCTTAAGGGTAAAGGTGAGTTGGGGTGCTGCATAAAACCAGAGATTGAAATGAGCACAGATAAAGTTCCTTAAGCCAAATATGGAATAGACAAGAGCTACTCCTTGCTCAACGAAATGGACTCAACACCCCATATTAAACGCCTAAGAATGTACCTGACTTGTAAGTATCTTAAAACCTATGGATTGCTTTGTCTCCGAAAGAGAATCAAGCATGTGTACAGGGGCATAAACGCAGCAGTGATAGGATTGGAGAGGTTCGGTGAGCAAATGAAGACCCTTTGAAGTCATATTCCATGGTACCCATTACACGGGTCTCAACTCTCCAGGTTTAAGGTATTCTTCCTTCAGCTAAAACATGCATGTGGAACCCAAGTATGATCAACCATGTGAACGGGAGACGTGTTCAAATATGTCTCAGTTTTCCTCCCCTGGTACTCGGGTGCAACATTCCAGACGCTTTACTAACACTCTCCCCACTTGGAGAGTTAGCGCCTTTAACCTCCTGTTTGGCCCAGTTTGCAATTTCTGCGGAAGATGAACAGGAATAGCGAGAACCAATGAGAGGCTAGCTGGAGGTGTCTGGACGGGCAAATTTAACTCTCATTTCCCACCAGGAAGAGGAAATAACCAAAGGCTCAGCGTGCCGTGCCGGAACCAGATTAGGGCCTGAAGCCATCCTGCGGTGTTTCGGCCAGCTCACAAGAAAGCGAGTTGAAGAAAGGAGCTCAGGGGCACTGTAATTCACAAACCTGCAGAGTTATAAATGACAGCTATCGTCCAAAAATAGACGGAAGTAAGGCTGCCAAGAGGACTTGAAAGCGGGGCAGAATTGCAGGAAACCGATTTCAGGAGGTAGACTGGAATTGCATTGAAAGCATAGGAAAAGAGGCAGAACGTCCACAATGATGCACTTGGCCAAAAAGGGCGTATGCGTTTTTTCCTGAATATATTCAGGAAAAAACGCATACGCCCTTTTTGGCCAACCAAGCAAGCTTGCAAAGGAAATCTGCACTACAATGAAGTCTCACTTCCCCCCGGTCAAAAGGGCCATCTGAAAAAAGTGTAAAATCCAGAAAGGCAGGACAGGCCATGGAGAAATGGGAGCCTTGTTATGCTGATGGTCGGGATGTAAATTGCCAACAGACACTCGGGAGAAGTGTATGGTGTTTCCTGAAACATCTAAAAAACAAAGCAACAGAGCCTAGGGCACTGCCACTTATGGTCCTATAGCTTAGGGAAATTAAAATCAAAAAGACACAGCCACCCCAAAGTTTGGGACGCCTCTGTTTACAAGAACCTCGTTTACAGTACAAGTTCAACATCGCAGAAAGTGAAAAATGGATAAAGAAGTTGTGGTATTTACTTACAAAGCAATATCACACAGCAATGAAATCTATGTCATCAGGCCCTTAGCAGCACAATGAGTGGATTCAGGTATGATGATTCTAACTGAAATAAGTCACACAGAAAAAGAAACATCATAAGATATCAGTAATACACGGAATGTAAACTTGGCTACACAGGAACTGAATTACAGAACAGAACAGGGTCTCAAATTTAGAAAACCAACTTATGCTTGCTTAAGGGGAAAGGTGAGTTGGGGTGCTGCATAAAACCAGAGATTGAAATGAGCACAGATAAAGTTCCTTAATCCAAATATGGAATAGACAAAAGCTACTCCTTGCTCAACGAAATGGACTCAACACCGCATATTAAACGCCTAAGAATGTACCTGACTAGTAAGTATCGTAAAACCTATGGATTGCTATATCTCCAAAAGAGAATCAAGCATGTGTACAGGGGCATAAACGCAGCAGTGATAGGATTGGAGAGGTTCGGTGAGCAAATGAAGACCCTTTGAAGTCATATTGCATGGTACCCATTTCACGGGTCTCAACTCTCCAGGTTTAAGGTATTCTTCCTTCAGCTAAAACATGCATGTGGAACCCAAGTATGATCAACCATGTGAACGGGAGACGTGTTCAAATATGTCTCAGTTTTCCTCCCCTGGTACTCGGGTGCAACATTCCAGATGCTTTACTAACACTCTCCCGACTTGGAGAGTCAGTCCCTTTAACCTCCTGTTTGGCCCAGTTTGCAATTTCTGCGGAAGATGAACAGGAATAGCGAGAACCAATGAGAGGCTAGCTGGAGGTGTCTGGACGGGCAAATTTAACTCTCATTTCCCACCAGGAAGAGGAAATAACCAAAGGCTCAGCGTGCCCAACCGGAATCAGATTAGGGCCTGAAGCCATCCTGCGGTGTTGCGGCCCGCTCAAAAGAAAGCGAGTTGAAGAAAGGAGCTCAGGGGCACTGTAATTCACAAACCTGCAGAGTTATAAATGACAGCTATCGTCCAAAAATAGACTGAAGTAAGGCTGCCAAGAGGACTTGAAAGCGGGGCAGAATTGCAGGAAACCGATTTCAGGAGGTAGACTGGAATTGCACTGAAAGCATAGGAAAAGAGGCAGAACGTCCACAATGATGCACTTGGCCAAAAAGGGCGTATGCGTTTTTTCCTGAATATATTCAGGAAAAAACGCATACGCCCTTTTTGGCCAACCAAGCAAGCTTGCAAAGTAAATCTGCACTACAATGAAGTCTCACTTCCCCCTGGTCAAAAGGGCCATCTGAAAAAAGTGTAAAATCCAGAAAGGCAGGACAGGCCATGGAGTACTGGGAGCCTTGTTATGCTGATGGGCGGGATGTAAATTGCCAACAACCACTCGGGAGAAGTGTATGGTGTTTCCTGAAACATCTAAAAAACAAAGCAACAGATTGTAGGGCACATCCACTTATGGTCCTATAGCTTAGGGAAATTAAAATCAAAAAGACACAGCCACCCCAAAGTTTGGAACGGCTCTGTTTACAAGAACCTCGTTTACAGTACAAGTTCAACATCGCAGAAAGTGAAAAATGGATAAAGAAGTTGTGGTATTTACTTACAAAGCAATATCACTCAGCAATGAAATCTGTGTCATCAGGCCCTTAGCAGCACAATGAGTGGATTCAGGTATGATGATTCTAACTGAAGTAAGTCACACAGAAAAAGAAACATCATAAGATATCAGTAATACACGGAATGGAAACTTGGCTACACAGGAACTGAATTACAGAACAGAACAGGGTCTCAAATTTAGAAAACCAACTTATGCTTGCTTAAGGGTAAAGGTGAGTTGGGGTGCTGCATAAAACCAGAGATTGAAATGAGCACAGATAAAGTTCCTTAAGTCAAATGGAATAGACAAGAGCTACTCCTTGCTCAATGAAATGGACTCAACACCGCATATTAAACGCCTAAGAATGTACCTGACTTGTAAGTATCTTAAAACCTATGGATTGCTATGTCTCCGAAAGAGAATCAAGCATGTGTACAGGGGCATAAACGCAGCAGTGATAGGATTGGAGAGGTTCGGTGAGCAAATGAAGACCCTTTGAAGTCATATTCCATGGTACCCATTACACGGGTCTCAACTCTCCAGGTTTAAGGTATTCTTCCTTCAGCTAAAACATGCATGTGGAACCCAAGTATGATCAACCATGTGAACGGGAGACGTGTTCAAATATGTCTCAGTTTTCCTCCCCTGGTACTCGGGTGCAACATTCCAGACGCTTTACTAACACTCTCCCCACTTGGAGAGTTAGCGCCTTTAACCTCCTGTTTGGCCCAGTTTGCAATTTCTGCGGAAGATGAACAGGAATAGCGAGAACCAATGAGAGGCTAGCTGGAGGTGTCTGGACGGGCAAATTTAACTCTCATTTCCCACCAGGAAGAGGAAATAACCAAAGGCTCAGCGTGCCCAACCGGAATCAGATTAGGGCCTGAAGCCATCCTGCGGTGTTGCGGCCAGGTCACAAGAAAGCGAGTTGAAGAAAGGAGCTCAGGGGCACTGTAATTCACAAACCTGCAGAGTTATAAATGACAGCTATCGTCCAAAAATAGACTGAAGTAAGGCTGCCAAGAGGACTTGAAAGCGGGGCAGAATTGCAGGAAACCGATTTCAGGAGGTAGACTGGAATTGCATTGAAAGCATAGGAAAAGAGGCAGAACGTCCACAATGATGCACTTGGCCAAAAAGGGCGTATGCGTTTTTTCCTGAATATATTCAGGAAAAAACGCATACGCCCTTTTTGGCCAACCAAGCAAGCTTGCAAAGTAAATCTGCACTACAATGAAGTCTCACTTCCCCCTGGTCAAAAGGGCCATCTGAAAAAAGTGTAAAATCCAGAAAGGCAGGACAGGCCATGGAGTACTGGGAGCCTTGTTATGCTGATGGGCGGGATGTAAATTGCCAACAACCACTCGGGAGAAGTGTATGGTGTTTCCTGAAACATCTAAAAAACAAAGCAACAGATTCTAGGGCACTTCCACTTATGGTCCTATAGCTTAGGGAAATTAAAATCAAAAAGACACAGCCACCCCAAAGTTTGGAACGGCTCTGTTTACAAGAACCTCGTTTACAGTACAAGTTCAACATCGCAGAAAGTGAAAAATGGATAAAGAAGTTGTGGTATTTACTTACAAAGCAATATCACTCAGCAATGAAATCTGTGTCATCAGGCCCTTAGCAGCACAATGAGTGGATTCAGGTATGATGATTCTAACTGAAGTAAGTCACACAGAAAAAGAAACATCATAAGATATCAGTAATACACGGAATGTAAACTTGGCTACACAGGAACTGAATTACAGAACAGAACAGGGTCTCAAATTTAGAAAACCAACTTATGCTTGCTTAAGGGGAAAGGTGAGTTGGGGTGCTGCATAAAACCAGAGATTGAAATGAGCACAGATAAAGTTCCTTAAGTCAAATATGGAATAGACAAGAGCTACTCCTTGCTCAATGAAATGGACTCAACACCGCATATTAAACGCCTAAGAATGTACCTGACTTGTAAGTATCTTAAAACCTATGGATTGCTATGTCTCCGAAAGAGAATCAAGCATGTGTACAGGGGCATAAACGCAGCAGTGATAGGATTGGAGAGGTTCGGTGAGCAAATGAAGACCCTTTGAAGTCATATTCCATGGTACCCATTACACGGGTCTCAACTCTCCAGGTTTAAGGTATTCTTCCTTCAGCTAAAACATGCATGTGGAACCCAAGTATGATCAACCATGTGAACGGGAGACGTGTTCAAATATGTCTCAGTTTTCCTCCCCTGGTACTCGGGTGCAACATTCCAGATGCTTTACTAACACTCTCCCCACTTGGAGAGTTAGCGCCTTTAACCTCCTGTTTGGCCCAGTTTGCAATTTCTGCGGAAGATGAACAGGAATAGCGAGAACCAATGAGAGGCTAGCTGGAGGTGTCTGGACGGGCAAATTTAACTCTCATTTCCCACCAGGAAGAGGAAATAACCAAAGGCTCAGCGTGCCGTACCGGAACCAGATTAGGGCCTGAAGCCATCCTGCGGTGTTGCGGCCAGCTCAAAAGAAAGCGAGTTGAAGAAAGGAGCTCAGGGGCACTGTAATTCACAAACCTGCAGAGTTATAAATGACAGCTATCGTCCAAAAATAGACTGAAGTAAGGCTGCCAAGAGGACTTGAAAGCGGGGCAGAATTGCAGGAAACCAATTTCAGGAGGTAGACTGGAATTGCATTGAAAGCATAGGAAAAGAGGCAGAACGTCCACAATGATGCACTTGGCCAAAAAGGGCGTATGCGTTTTTTCCTGAATATATTCAGGAAAAAACGCATACGCCCTTTTTGGCCAACCAAGCAAGCTTGCAAAGGAAATCTGCACTACAATGAAGTCTCACTTCCCCCCGGTCAAAAGGGCCATCTGAAAAAAGTGTAAAATCCAGAAAGGCAGGACAGGCCATGGAGAACTGGGAGCCTTGTTTTGCTGATGGGCGGGATGTAAATTGCCAACAGACACTCGGGAGAAGTGTATGGTGTTTCCTGAAACATCTAAAAAACAAAGCAACAGAGCCTAGGGCACTTCCACTTATGGTCCTATAGCTTAGGGAAATTAAAATCAAAAAGACACAGCCACCCCAAAATTTGGGACGCCTCTGTTTACAAGAACCTCGTTTACCATACAAGTTCAATATCACAGAAAGTGAAAAATGGATAAAGAACTTGTGGTACTTACGTACAATGCAGTATCACTCAGCAATGAAATCTATGTCATCAGGCCCGTAGCAGCATAATGAGTGGATTCAGGTACGATGATTCTAACTGAAATAAGTCACACAGAAAAAGAAACATCATAAGATATCACTAATACACGGAATGTAAACTTGGCTACACAGGAACTGCATTCCATAACAGAACAGGGTCTCAAATTTAGAAAACCAACTTATGCTTGCTTAAGGGGAAAGGTGAGTTGGGGTGCTGCATAAAACCAGAGATTGAAATGAGCACAGATAAAGTTCCTTAAGCCAAATATGGAATAGACAAGAGCTACTCATTGCTCAACGAAATGGACTCAGCACCCCATATTAAACGCCTAAGAATGTACCTGACTAGTAAGTATCTTAAAACCTATGGATTGCTATGTCTCCAAAAGAGTATCAAGCGTGTGTACAGGGGCATAAACGCAGCAGTGATAGGATTGGAGAGGTTCGGTGAGCAAATGAAGACCCTTTGAAGTCATATTGCATGGTACCCATTCCACGGGTTTCAACTACCCAGGTTTTAGGTATTCTTCCTTCAGCTAAAACATGCATGTGGAACCCAGAGTATGATCAACCATGTGATCGGGAGACGTGTTCAAATATGTCTCAGTTTTCCTCCCCTGGTACTCGGGTGCAACATTCCAGACGCTTTACTAACACTCTCCCCACTTGGAGAGTCAGCGCCTTTAACCTCCTGTTTGGCACAGTTTGCAATTTCTGCGGAAGATGAACAGGAATAGCGAGAACCAATGAGAGACTAGCTGGAGGTGTCTGAACGGGCAAATTTAACTCTCATTTCCCACCAGGAAGAGGAATTAACCAAAGGCTCAGCATGCCGGGCCGACAACAGATTAGGGCCTGAAGCCATCCTGCGGTGTTGCGGCCAGGTCACAAGAAAGTGAGTTGAAGAAAGGAGCTCAGGGACACTGTAATTCACAAACCTGCAGAGTTATAAATGACAGCTATCGTCCAAAAATAGACTGAAGTAAGGCTGCCAAGAGGACTTGAAAGCGGGGCAGAATTGCAGGAAACCGATTTCAGGAGGTAGACTGGAATTGCATTGAAAGCATAGGAAAAGAGGCAGAACGTCCACAATGATGCACTTGGCCAAAAAGGGCGTATGCGTTTTTTCCTGAATATATTCAGGAAAAAACGCATACGCCCTTTTTGGCCAACCAAGCAACCTTGCAAAGGAAATCTGCACTACAATGAAGTCTCACTTCCCCCCGGTCAAAAGGGCCATCTGAAAAAAGTGTAAAATCCAGAAAGGCAACAGGCCATGGAGAACTGGGAGCCTTGTTATGCTGATGGGCGGGATGTAAACTGGCAACAGACACTCGGGAGAAGTGTATGGTGTTTCCTGAAACATCTAAAAAACAAAGCAACAGAGCCTAGGGCACTTCCACTTATGGTCCTATAGCTTAGGGAAATTAAAATCAAAAAGACACAGCCACCCCAAAGTTTGGAACGGCTCTGTTTACAAGAACCTCGTTTACAGTACAAGTTCAACATCGCAGAAAGTGAAAAATGGATAAAGAACTTGTGGTACTTACGTACAATGCAGTATCACTCAGCAATGAAATCTATGTCATCAGGCCCATAGCAGCATAATGAGTAGATTCAGGTATGATGATTCTAACTGAAATAAGTCACACAGAAAAAGAAACATCATAAGATATCACTAATACACGGAATGTAAACTTGGCTACACAGGAACTGATTACAGAACAGAACAGGGTCTCAAATTTAGAAACCCAACTTATGCTTGCTTAAGGGGAAAGGTGAGTTGGGGTGCTGCATAAAACCAGAGATTGAAATGAGCACAGATAAAGTTCCTTAAGCCAAATATGGAATAGACAAGAGCTACTCCTTGCTCAACGAAATGGACTCAACACCGCATATTAAACGCCTAAGAATGTACCTGACTAGTAAGTATCTTAAAACCTATGGATTGCTATGTCTCCGAAAGAGAATCAAGCATGTGTACAGGGGCATAAACGCAGCAGTGATAGGATTGGAGAGGTTCGGTGAGCAAATGAAGACCCTTTGAAGTCATATTGCATGGTACCCATTCCACGGGTTTCAACTACCCAGGTTTTAGGTATTCTTCCTTCAGCTAAAACATGCATGTGGAACCCAAGTATGATCAACCATGTGATCGGGAGACGTGTTCAAATATGTCTCAGTTTTCCTCCCCTGGTACTTGGGCGCAACATTCCAGACGCTTTATTAACACTCTCCCCACTTGGAGAGTCAGCGCCTTTAACCTCCTGTTTGGCCCAGTTTGCAATTTCTGCGGAAGATGAACAGGAATAGCGAGAAGCAATGAGAGGCTAGCTGGAGGTGTCTGGACGGGCAAATTTAACTCTCATTTCCCACCAGGAAGAGGAAATAACCAAAGGCTCAGCGTGCCGGACCGGAACCAGATTAGGGCCTGAAGCCATCCTGCGGTGTTGCGGCCAGCTCAAAAGAAAGCGAGTTGAAGAAAGGAGCTCAGGGGCACTGTAATTCACAAACCTGCAGAGTTATAAATGACAGCTATCGTCCAAAAATAGACTGAAGTAAGGCTGCCAAGAGGACTTGAATGCGGGGCAGAATTGCAGGAAACCGATTTCAGGAGGTAGACTGGAATTGCATTGAAAGCATAGGAAAAGAGGCAGAACGTCCACAATGATGCACTTGGCCAAAAAGGGCGTATGCATTTTTTCCTGAATATATTCAGGAAAAAACGCATACGCCCTTTTTGGCCAACCAAGCAAGCTTGCAAAGGAAATCTGCACTACAATGAAGTCTCACTTCCCCCTGATCAAAAGGGCCATCTGAAAAAAGTGTAAAATCCAGAAAGGCAGGACAGGCCATGGAGAACTGGGAGCCTTGTTATGCTGATGGGCGGGATGTAAATTGCCAACAACCACTCGGGAGAAGTGTATGGTGTTTCCTGAAACATCTAAAAAACAAAGCAACAGAACCTAGGGCACTTCCACTTATGGTCCTATAGCTTAGGGAAATTAAAATCAAAAAGACACAGCCACCCCAAAGTTTGGAACGGCTCTGTTTACAAGAACCTCGTTTACAGTACAAGTTCAACATCACAGAAAGTGAAAAATGGATAAAGAAGTTGTGGTATTTACTTACAAAGCAATATCACTCAGCAATGAAATCTGTGTCATCAGGCCCTTAGCAGCACAATGAGTGGATTCAGGTATGATGATTCTAACTGAAATAAGTCACACAGAAAAAGAAACATCATAAGATATCACTAATACACGGAATGTAAACTTGGCTACACAGGAACTGAATTACAGAACAGAACAGGGTCTCAAATTTAGAAAAACAACTTATGCTTGCTTAAGGGTAAAGGTGAGTTGGGGTGCTGCATAAAACCAGAGATTGAAATGAGCACAGATAAAGTTCCTTAAGTCAAATACGGAATAGACAAGAGCTACTCCTTGCTCAACGAAATGGACTCAACACCGCATATTAAACGTCTAAGAATGTACCTGACTAGTAAGTATCTTAAAACCTATGGATTGCTATGTCTCCGAAAGAGAATCAAGCATGTGTACAGGGGCATAAACGCAGCAGTGATAGGATTGGAGAGGTTCGTGAGCAAACGAAGACCCTTTGAAGTCATATTGCATGGTACCCATTCCACGGTTTTCAACTACCCAGGTTTAAGGTATTCTTCCTTCAGCTAAAACATGCATGTGGAACCTAGAGTATGATCAACCATGTTATCGGGAGACGTGTTCAAATATGTCTCAGTTTTCGTACCCTGTACTCGGGTGCAGCATTCCAGACGCTTTACTAACACTCTCCCCACTTGGAGAGTCAGTCCCTTTAACCTCCTGTTTGGCCCAGTTTGCAATTTCTGCGGAAGATGAACAGGAATAGCGAGAACCAATGAGAGACTAGCTGGAGGTGTCTGGATGGGCAAATTTAACTCTCATTTCCCACCAGGAAGAGGAATTAACCAAAGGCTCAGCGTGCCATGCCAGAACCAGATTAGGGCCTGAAGACATCCTGCGGTGTTGCGGCCAGCTCAAAAGAAAGCGAGTTGAAGAAAGGAGCTCAGGGGCACTGTAATTCACAAATCTGCAGAGTTATAAATGACAGCTATCGTCCAAAAATAGACTGAAGTAAGGCTGCCAAGAGGACTTGAAAGCTGGGCAGAATTGCAGGAAACCGATTTCAGGAGGCAGACTGGAATTGCATTGAAAGCATAGGAAAAGAGGCAGAACGTCCACAATGATGCACTTGGCCAAAAAGGGCGTATGCGTTTTTTTCTGAATATATTCAGGAAAAAACGCATATGCCATTTTGGCCAACCAAGGAAACTTGCAAAGGAAATCTGCACTACAATGAAGTCTCACTTCTCCCCGGTCAAAAGGGCCATCTGAAAAAAGTGTAAAATCCAGAAAGGCAGGACAGGCCATGGAGAACTGGGAGCCTTGTTATGCTGATGGGCGGGATGTAAATTGCCAACAGACACTCAGGAGAAGTGTATGGTGTTTCCTGAAACATCTATAAAACAAAGCAACAGAGCCTAGGGCACTTCCACTTATGGTCCTATAGCTTAGGGAAATTAAAATCAAAAAGACACAGCCACCCCAAAGTTTGGGACGCCTCTGTTTACAAGAACCTCGTTTACCGTACAAGTTCAATATCACAGAAAGTGAAAAATGGATAAAGAACTTGTGGTACTTACGTACAATGCAGTATCACTCAGCAATGAAATCTATGTCATCAGGCCCGTAGCAGCATAATGAGTGGATTCAGGTACGATGATTCTAACTGAAATAAGTCACACAGAAAAAGAAACATCATAAGATATCACTAATACACGGAATGTAAACTTGGCTACACAGGAACTGCATTCCAAAACAGAACAGGGTCTCAAATTTAGAATACCAACTTATGCTTGCTTAAGGGGAAAGGTGAGTTGGGGTGCTGCATAAAACCAGAGATTGAAATGAGCACAGATAAACTTCCTTAAGCCAAATATGGAATAGACAAGAGCTACTCCTTGCTCAACGAAATGGACTCAAAACCCCATATTAAACGCCTAAGAATGTACCTGACTAGTAAGTATCTTAAAACCTATGGATTGCTATGTCTCCAAAAGAGAATCAAGCGTGTGTACAGGGGCATAAACGCAGCAGTGATAGGATTGGAGAGGTTCGGTGAGCAAATGAAGACCCTTTGAAGTCATATTGCATGGTACCTATTCCACGGGTCTCAACTCTCCAGTTTTAAAGTATTCTTCCTTCAGCTAAAACATGCATGTGGAATCCAGAGTATGATCAACCATGTGAACGGGAGACGTGTTCAAATATGTCTCAGTTTTCCTCCCCTGGTACTCGGGTGCAACATTCCAGACGCTTTACTAACACTCTCCCCACTTGGAGAGTCAGTGCCTTTAACCTCCTGTTTGGCCCAGTTTGCAATTTCTGCGGAAGATGAACAGGAATAGCGAGAACCAATGAGAGACTAGCTGGAGGTGTCTGGACGGGCAAATTTAACTCTCATTTCACACCAGTAAGAGGAATTAACCAAAGGCTCAGCATGCCGTGCCGGAACCAGATTAGGGCCTGAAGCCATCCTGCGGTGTTGCGGCCAGGTCACAAGAAAGCGAGTTGAAAAATGGAGCTCAGGGGCACTGTAATTCACAAACCTGCAGAGTTATAAATGACAGCTATCGTCCAAAAATAGACTGAAGTAAGGCTGCCAAGAGGACTTGAAAGCGGGGCAGAATGGCAGGAAACCGATTTCAGGAGGTAGACTGGAATTGCATTGAAAGCATAGGAAAAGAGGCAGAACGTCCACAATGATGTACTTGGCCAAAAAGTGCGTATGCGTTTTTTCCTGAATATATTCAGCAAAAAACGCATACGCACTTTTTGGCCAACCAAGCAAGCTTGCAAAGGAAATCTGCACTACAATGAAGTCTCACTTCCCCCCAGTCAAAAGGGCCATCTGAAAAAAGTGTAAAATCCAGAAAGGCAGGACAGGCCATGGAGAACTGGGAGCCTTGTTATGCTGATGGGCGGGATGTAAATTGCCAACAGACATTCGGGAGAAGTGTATGGTGTTTCCTGAAACATCTAAAAAACAAAGCAACAGAACCTAGGGCACTTCCACTTATGGTCCTATAGCTTAGGGAAATTAAAATCAAAAACACACAGCCACCCCAAAGTTTGGAATGGCTCTGTTTACAAGAACCTCGTTTACAGTACAAGTTCAACATCGCAGAAAGTGAAAAATGGATAAAGAAGTTGTGGTATTCACTTACAAAGCAATATCACTCAGCAATGAAATCTATGTCATCAGGCCCTTAGCAGCACAATGAGTGGATTCAGGTATGATGATTCTAACTGAAATAAGTCACACAGAAAAAGAAACATCATAAGATATCAGTAATACACGGAATGGAAACTTGTCTACACAGGAACTGAATTACAGAACAGAACAGGGTGTCATATTTAGAAAACCAACTTATGCTTGCTTAAGGGGAAAGGTGAGTTGCGGTGCTGCATAAAACCAGAGATTGAAATGAGCACAGATAAAGTTCCTTAAGCCAAATATGGAATAGACAAGAGCTACTCCTTGCTCAACGAAATGGACTCAACACCGCATATTAAACGCCTAACAATGTACCTGACTAGTAAGTATCTTAAAACCTATGGATTGCTATGTCTCCGAAAGAGAATCAAGCATGTGTACAGGGGCATAAACGCAGCAGTGATAGGATTGGAGAGGTTCGGTGAGCAAATGAAGACCCTTTGAAGTCATATTGCATGGTACCCATTCCACGGGTCTCAACTCTCCAGTTTTAAAGTATTCTTCCTTCAGCTAAAACATGCATGTGGAACCCAGAGTATGATCAACCATGTGATCGGGAGACGTGTTCAAATATGTCTCAGTTTTCCTCCCCTGGTACTCGGGTGCAACATTCCAGACGCTTTACTAACACTCTCCCGACTTGGAGAGTCAGTCCCTTTAACCTCCTGTTTGGCCCAGTTTGCAATTTCTGCGGAAGATGAACAGGAATAGCGAGAACCAATGATAGACTAGCTGGAGGTGTCTGGACTGGCAAATTTAACTATCATTTCCCACCAGGAAGAGGAATTAACCAAAGGCTCAGCATGCCGTGCCAGAACCAGATTAGGGCCTGAAGCCATCCTGCGGTTTTGCGACCAGGTCACAAGAAAGCGAGTTGAAGAAAGGAGCTCAGGGGCACTGTAATTCACAAACCTGCAGAGTTATAAATGACAGCTATCGTCCAAAAATAGACTGAAGTAAGGCTGCCAAGAGGACTTGAAAGCGGGGCAGAATTGCAGGAAACCGATTTCAGGAGGTAGACTGGAATTGCATTGAAAGCATAGGAAAAGAGGCAGAACGTCCACAATGATGCACTTGGCCAAAAAGGGCGTATGCGTTTTTTCCTGAATATATTCAGGAAAAAACGCATACGCTCTTTTTGGCCAACCAAGCAAGCTTGCAAAGGAAATCTGCACTACAATGAAGTCTCACTTCCCCCCGGTCAAAAGGGCCATCTGAAAAAAGTGTAAAATCCAGAAAGGTAACAGGCCATTGAGAACTGGGAGCCTTGTTATGCTGATGGGCAGGATGTAAATTGCCAACAGACACTTGGGAGAAGTGTATGGTGTTTCCTGAAACATCTAAAAAACAAAGCAACAGAGCCTAGGGCACTTCCATTTATGGTCCTATAGCTTAGGGAAATTAAAATCAAAAACACACAGCCACCCCAAAGTTTGGAACGGCTCTGTTTACAAGAACCTCGTTTACAGTACAAGTTCAACATTGCAGAAAGTGAAAAATGGATAAAGAAGTTGTGGTATTCACTTACAAAGCAATATCACTCAGCAATGAAATCTATGTCATCAGGCCCTTAGCAGCACAATGAGTGGATTCAGGTATGATGATTCTAACTGAAATAAGTCACACAGAAAAAGAAACATCATAAGATATCAGTAATACACGGAATGTAAACTTGGCTACACAGGAACTGAATTACAGAACAGAACAGGGTCTCAAATTTAGAAAACCAACTTATGCTTGCTTAAGGGTAAAGGTGAGTTGGGGTGCTGCATAAAACCAGAGATTGAAATGAGCACAGATAAAGTTCCTTAAGCCAAATATGGAATAGACAAGAGTTACTCCTTGCTCAACGAAATGGACTCAACACCGCATATTAAACGCCTAAGAATGTACCTGACTAGTAAGTATCTTAAAACCTATGGATTGCTATGTCTCCGAAAGAGAATCAAGCATGTGTACAGGGGCATAAACGCAGCAGCGATAGGATTGGAGAGGTTCGGTGAGCAAATGAAGACCCTTTGAAGTCATATTGCATGGTACCCATTCCACGGGTTTCAACTACCCAGGTTTAAGGTATTCTTCCTTCAGCTAAAATATGCATGTGGAACCTAGAGTATGATCAACCATGTGATCGGGAGACGTGTTCAAATATGTCTCAGTTTTCGTACCCTGGTACTCGGGTGCAACATTCCAGACGCTTTACTAACACTCTCCCGACTTGGAGAGTCAGTCCCTTTAACCTCCTGTTTGGCCCAGTTTGCAATTTCTGCGGAAGATGAACAGGAATAGCGAGAACCAATGAGAGACTAGCTGGAGGTGTCTGGACGGGCAAATTTAACTCTCATTTCCCACCAGGAAGCGGAATTAACCAAAGGCTCAGCGTGCCGTGCCGGAACCAGATTAGGGCCTGAAGCCATCCTGCGGTGTTGCGGCCAGCTCAAAAGAAAGCGAGTTGAAGAAAGGAGCTCAGGGGCACTGTAATTCACAAACCTGCAGAGTTATAAATGACAGCTATCGTCCAAAAATAGACTGAAGTAAGGCTGCCAAGAGGACTTGAGAGCAGGGCAGAATTGCAGGAAACCGATTTCAGGAGGTAGACTGGAATTGCATTGAAAGCATAGGAAAAGAGGCAGAACGTCCACAATGATGCACTTGGCCAAAAAGGGCGTATGCGTTTTTTCCTGAATATATTCAGGAAAAAACGCATACGCCCTTTTTGGCCAACCAAGCAAGCTTGCAAAGGAAATCTGCACTACAATGAAGTCTCACTTCCCCCCGGTCAAAAGGGCCATCTGAAAAAAGTGTAAAATCCAGAAAGGTAACAGGCCATTGAGAACTGGGAGCCTTGTTATGCTGATGGGCAGGATGTAAATTGCCAACAGACACTTGGGAGAAGTGTATGGTGTTTCCTGAAACATCTAAAAAACAAAGCAACAGAGCCTAGGGCACTTCCATTTATGGTCCTATAGCTTAGGGAAATTAAAATCAAAAAGACACAGCCACCCCAAAGTTTGGAACGGCTCTGTTTACAAGAACCTCGTTTACAGTACAAGTTCAACATTGCAGAAAGTGAAAAATGGATAAAGAAGTTGTGGTATTCACTTACAAAGCAATATCACTCAGCAATGAAATCTATGTCATCAGGCCCTTAGCAGCACAATGAGTGGATTCAGGTATGATGATTCTAACTGAAATAAGTCACACAGAAAAAGAAACATCATAAGATATCAGTAATACACGGAATGTAAACTTGGCTACACAGGAACTGAATTACAGAACAGAACAGGGTCTCAAATTTAGAAAACCAACTTATGCTTGCTTAAGGGTAAAGGTGAGTTGGGGTGCTGCATAAAACCAGAGATTGAAATGAGCACAGATAAAGTTCCTTAAGCCAAATATGGAATAGACAAGAGTTACTCCTTGCTCAACGAAATGGACTCAACACCGCATATTAAACGCCTAAGAATGTACCTGACTAGTAAGTATCTTAAAACCTATGGATTGCTATGTCTCCGAAAGAGAATCAAGCATGTGTACAGGGGCATAAACGCAGCAGCGATAGGATTGGAGAGGTTCGGTGAGCAAATGAAGACCCTTTGAAGTCATATTGCATGGTACCCATTCCACGGGTTTCAACTACCCAGGTTTAAGGTATTCTTCCTTCAGCTAAAATATGCATGTGGAACCTAGAGTATGATCAACCATGTGATCGGGAGACGTGTTCAAATATGTCTCAGTTTTCGTACCCTGGTACTCGGGTGCAACATTCCAGACGCTTTACTAACACTCTCCCGACTTGGAGAGTCAGTCCCTTTAACCTCCTGTTTGGCCCAGTTTGCAATTTCTGCGGAAGATGAACAGGAATAGCGAGAACCAATGAGAGACTAGCTGGAGGTGTCTGGACGGGCAAATTTAACTCTCATTTCCCACCAGGAAGCGGAATTAACCAAAGGCTCAGCGTGCCGTGCCGGAACCAGATTAGGGCCTGAAGCCATCCTGCGGTGTTGCGGCCAGCTCAAAAGAAAGCGAGTTGAAGAAAGGAGCTCAGGGGCACTGTAATTCACAAACCTGCAGAGTTATAAATGACAGCTATCGTCCAAAAATAGACTGAAGTAAGGCTGCCAAGAGGACTTGAGAGCAGGGCAGAATTGCAGGAAACCGATTTCAGGAGGTAGACTGGAATTGCATTGAAAGCATAGGAAAAGAGGCAGAACGTCCACAATGATGCACTTGGCCAAAAAGGGCGTATGCGTTTTTTCCTGAATATATTCAGGAAAAAACGCATACGCCCTTTTTGGCCAACCAAGCAAGCTTGCAAAGGAAATCTGCACTACAATGAAGTCTCACTTCCCCCCGGTCAAAAGGGCCATCTGAAAAAAGTGTAAAATCCAGAAAGGTAACAGGCCATTGAGAACTGGGAGCCTTGTTATGCTGATGGGCAGGATGTAAATTGCCAACAGACACTTGGGAGAAGTGTATGGTGTTTCCTGAAACATCTAAAAAACAAAGCAACAGAGCCTAGGGCACTTCCATTTATGGTCCTATAGCTTAGGGAAATTAAAATCAAAAAGACACAGCCACCCCAAAGTTTGGAACGGCTCTGTTTACAAGAACCTCGTTTACAGTACAAGTTCAACATTGCAGAAAGTGAAAAATGGATAAAGAAGTTGTGGTATTCACTTACAAAGCAATATCACTCAGCAATGAAATCTATGTCATCAGGCCCTTAGCAGCACAATGAGTGGATTCAGGTATGATGATTCTAACTGAAATAAGTCACACAGAAAAAGAAACATCATAAGATATCAGTAATACACGGAATGTAAACTTGGCTACACAGGAACTGAATTACAGAACAGAACAGGGTCTCAAATTTAGAAAACCAACTTATGCTTGCTTAAGGGTAAAGGTGAGTTGGGGTGCTGCATAAAACCAGAGATTGAAATGAGCACAGATAAAGTTCCTTAAGCCAAATATGGAATAGACAAGAGTTACTCCTTGCTCAACGAAATGGACTCAACACCGCATATTAAACGCCTAAGAATGTACCTGACTAGTAAGTATCTTAAAACCTATGGATTGCTATGTCTCCGAAAGAGAATCAAGCATGTGTACAGGGGCATAAACGCAGCAGTGATAGGATTGGAGAGGTTCGGTGAGCAAATGAAGACCCTTTGAAGTCATATTGCATGGTACCCATTCCACGGGTTTCAACTACCCAGGTTTAAGGTATTCTTCCTTCAGCTAAAACATGCATGTGGAACCTAGAGTATGATCAACCATGTGATCGGGAGACGTGTTCAAATATGTCTCAGTTTTCCTCCCCTGGTACTCGGGTGCAACATTCCAGACGCTTTACTAACACTCTCCCGACTTGGAGAGTCAGTCCCTTTAACCTCCTGTTTGGCCCAGTTTGCAATTTCTGCGGAAGATGAACAGGAATAGCGAGAACCAATGAGAGACTAGCTGGAGGTGTCTGGACGGGCAAATTTAACTCTCATTTCCCACCAGGAAGCGGAATTAACCAAAGGCTCAGCGTGCCGTGCCGGAACCAGATTAGGGCCTGAAGCCATCCTGCGGTGTTGCGGCCAGCTCAAAAGAAAGCGAGTTGAAGAAAGGAGCTCAGGGGCACTGTAATTCACAAACCTGCAGAGTTATAAATGACAGCTATCGTCCAAAAATAGACTGAAGTAAGGCTGCCAAGAGGACTTGAGAGCAGGGCAGAATTGCAGGAAACCGATTTCAGGAGGTAGACTGGAATTGCATTGAAAGCATAGGAAAAGAGGCAGAACGTCCACAATGATGCACTTGGCCAAAAAGGGCGTATGCGTTTTTTCCTGAATATATTCAGGAAAAAACGCATACGCCCTTTTTGGCCAAACAAGCAGGCTTACAAAGGTAATCTGCACTACAATGAAGTCTCAATTCCCACTGCTCAAAGGGGCCAATTGAAAAAAGTGTAAAATCCAGAAAGGCAGGACAGGCCATGGAGAACTGGGAGCCTTGTTATGCTGATGGGCGGGATGTAAATTGCCAACAGACACTCGGGAGAAATGTATGGTGTTTCCAGAAACATCTAAAAAACAAAGCAACAGAGCTTAGGGCACTTCCACTTATGGTCCTATAGCTTAGGGAAATTAAAATCAAAAATACACAGCCACCCCAAAGTTTGCGACGCCTCTGTTTACAAGAACCTCGTTTACCGTACAATTTCAATATCGCAGAAAGTAAAAAATGGATAAAGAAGTTGTGGTACTTACGTACAATGCAGTATCAATCAGCAATGAAATCTATGTCATCAGGCCCGTAGCGGCATAATGAGTGGATTCAGGTACGATGATTCTAACTGAAATAAGTCACACAGAAAAAGAAACATCATAAGATATCACTAATACACGGAATGTAAGCTGGCTACACAGGAACTGAATTCCAAAACAGAACAGGGTCTCAAATTTAGAAAACCAACTTATGCTTGCTTAAGGGGAAAGGTGAGTTGGGGTGCTGCATAAAACCAGAGATTGAAATGAGCACAGATAAAGTTCCTTAAGTCAAATATGGAATAGACAAGAGCTACTCCTTGCTCAACGAAATGGACTCAACACCCCATATTAAACGCCTAAGAATATACCTGACTAGTAAGTATCTTAAAACCTATGGATTGCTATGTCTCCAAAAGAGAATCAAGCATGTGTACAGGGGCATAAACGCAGCAGTGATAGGATTGGAGAGGTTCGGTGAGCAAATGAAGACCCTTTGAAGTCATATTGCATGGTACCCATTCCACGGGTCTCAACTCTCCAGGTTTAAGGTATTCTTCCTTCAGCTAAAACATGCATGTGGAACCCAGAGTATGATCAACCATGTGAACGGGAGACGTGTTCAAATATGTCTCAATTTTCGTACCCTGGTACTCGGGTGCAACATTCCAGACGCTTTACTAACACTCTCCCGACTTGGAGAGTCAGTCCCTTTAACCTCCTGTTTGGCCCAGTTTGCAATTTCTGCGGAAGATGAACAGGAATAGCGAGAACCAATGAGAGGCTAGCTGGAGGTGTCTGGACGGGCAAATTTAACTCTCATTTCCCACTAGTAAGAAGA
Organism: Delphinus delphis; assembly: GCF_949987515.2. Lineage (NCBI taxonomy): Eukaryota > Metazoa > Chordata > Mammalia > Artiodactyla > Delphinidae > Delphinus > Delphinus delphis. Next base: position 391,812 of record NW_027192650.1, read on the forward strand.
ATTAACCAAAGGCTCAGCGTGCCGTGCCAGAACCAGATTAGGGCCTGAAGCCATCCTGCGGTGTTGCGGCCAGCTCAAAAGAAAGCGAGTTGAAGAAAGGAGCTCAGGGGCACTGTAATTCACAAACCTGCAGAGTTATAAATGACAGCTATCGTCCAAAAATAGACTGAAGTAAGGCTGCCAAGAGGACTTGAAAGCGGGGCAGAATTGCAGGAAACCGATTTCAGGAGGTAGACTGGAATTGCATTGAAAGCATAGGAAAAGAGGCAGAACGTCCACAATGATGCACTTGGCCAAAAAGGGCGTATGCGTTTTTTCCTGAATATATTCAGGAAAAAACGCATACGCCCTTTTTGGCCAACCAAGCAAGCTTGCAAAGGAAATCTGCACTACAATGAAGTCTCACTTCCCCCCGGTCAAAAGGGCCATCTGAAAAAAGTGTAAAATCCAGAAAGGCAGGACAGGCCATGGAGAACTGGGAGCCTTGTTATGCTGATGGGCGGGATGTAAATTGCCAACAGACATTCGGGAGAAGTGTATGGTGTTTCCTGAAACATCTAAAAAACAAAGCAACAGAACCTAGGGCACTTCCACTTATGGTCCTATAGCTTAGGGAAATTAAAATCAAAAACACACAGCCACCCCAAAGTTTGGAACGGCTCTGTTTACAAGAACCTCGTTTACAGTACATGTTCAACATTGCAGAAAGTGAAAAATGGATAAAGACGTTGTGGTATACACTTACAAAGCAATATCACTCAGCAATGAAATCTATGTCATCAGGCCCTTAGCAGCACAATGAGTGGATTCAGGTATGATGATTCTAACTGAAATAAGTCACACAGAAAAAGAAACATCATAAGATATCAGTAATACACGGAATGTAAACTTGGCTACACAGGAACTGAATTACAGAACAGAACAGGGTCTCAAATTTAGAAAACCAACTTATGCTTGCTTAAGGGTAAAGGTGAGTTGGGGTGCTGCATAAAACCAGAGATTGAAATGAGCACAGATAAAGTTCCTTAAGCCAAATATGGAATAGACAAGAGCTACTCCTTGCTCAACGAAATGGACTCAACACCGCATATTAAACGCCTAAGAATGTACCTGACTAGTAAGTATCTTAAAACCTATGGATTGCTATGTCTCCGAAAGAGAATCAAGCATGTGTACAGGGGCATAAACGCAGCAGCGATAGGATTGGAGAGGTTCGGTGAGCAAATGAAGACCCTTTGAAGTCATATTGCATGGTACCCATTACACGGGTTTCAACTACCAAGGTTTAAGGTATTCTTCCTTCAGCTAAAATATGCATGTGGAACCTAGAGTATGATCAACCATGTGATCGGGAGATGTGTTCAAATATGTCTCAGTTTTCGTACCCTGGTACTCGGGTGCAACATTCCAGACGCTTTACTAACACTCTCCCGACTTGGAGAGTCAGTCCCTTTAACCTCCTGTTTGGCCCAGTTTGCAATTTCTGCGGAAGATGAACAGGAATAGCGAGAACCAATGAGAGACTAGCTGGAGGTGTCTGGAAGGGCAAATTTAACTCTCATTTCCCACCAGGAAGCGGAATTAACCAAAGGCTCAGCGTGCCGTGCCGGAACCAGATTAGGGCCTGAAGCCATCCTGTGGTGTTGCGGCCAGCTCAAAAGAAAGCGAGTTGAAGAAAGGAGCTCAGGGGCACTGTAATTCACAAACCTGCAGAGTTATAAATGACAGCTATCGTCCAAAAATAGACTGAAGTAAGGCTGCCAAGAGGACTTGAGAGCGGGGCAGAATTGCAGGAAACCGATTTCAGGAGGTAGACTGGAATTGCATTTCAAGCATAGGAAAAGAGGCAGAAGGTCCACAATGATGCACTTGGCCAAAAAGGGCGTATGCGTTTTTTCCTGAATATATTCAGGAAAAAACGCATACGCCCTTTTTGGCCAACCAAGCAGGCTTACAAAGGTAATCTGCACTACAATGAAGTCTCAATTCCCCCTGCTCAAAGGGGCCAATTGAAAAAAGTGTAAAATCCAGAAAGGCAGGACAGGCCATGGAGAACTGGGAGCCTTGTTATGCTGATGGGCGGGATGTAAATTGCCAACAGACACTCGGGAGAAATGTATGGTGTTTCCAGAAACATCTAAAAAACAAAGCAACAGAGCCTAGGGCACTTCCACTTATGGTCCTATAGCTTAGGGAAATTAAAATCAAAAAGACACAGCCACCCCAAAGTTTGGGACGCCTCTGTTTACAAGAACCTCGTTTACCATACAATTTCAATATCGCAGAAAGTGAAAAATGGATAAAGAAGTTGTGGTACTTACGTACAATGCAGTATCAAACAGCAATGAAATCTATGTCATCAGGCCCGTAGCGGCATAATGAGTGGATTCAGGTACGATGATTCTAACTGAAATAAGTCACACAGAAAAAGAAACATCATAAGATATCACTAATACACAGAATGTAAGCTGGCTACACAGGAACTGAATTCCAAAACAGAACAGGGTCTCAAATTTAGAAAACCAACTTATGCTTGCTTAAGGGGAAAGGTGAGTTGGGGTGCTGCATAAAACCAGAGATTGAAATGAGCACAGATAAAGTTCCTTAAGTCAAATATGGTATAGACAAGAGCTACTCCTTGCTCAACGAAATGGACTCAACACCCCATATTAAACGCCTAAGAATATACCTGACTAGTAAGTATCTTAAAACCTATGGATTGCTATGTCTCCAAAAGAGAATCAAGCATGTGTACAGGGGCATAAACGCAGCAGTGATAGGATTGGAGAGGTTCGGTGAGCAAATGAAGACCCTTTGAAGTCATATTGCATGGTACCCATTCCACGGGTCTCAACTCTCCAGGTTTAAGGTATTCTTCCTTCAGCTAAAACATGCATGTGGAACCCAGAGTATGATCAACCATGTGAACGGGAGACGTGTTCAAATATGTCTCAATTTTCGTACCCTGGTACTCGGGTGCAACATTCCAGACGCTTTACTAACACTCTCCCCACTTGGAGAGTCAGTCCCTTTAACCTCCTGTTTGGCCCACTTTGCAATTTCTGCGGAAGATGAACAGGAATAGCGAGAACCAATGAGAGGCTAGCTGGAGGTGTCTGGACGGGCAAATTTAACTCTCATTTCCCACTAGTAAGAAGAATTAACCAAAGGCTCAGCGTGCCGTGCCAGAACCAGATTAGGGCCTGAAGCCATCCTGCGGTGTTGCGGCCAGCTCAAAAGAAAGCGAGTTGAAGAAAGGAGCTCAGGGGCACTGTAATTCACAAACCTGCAGAGTTATAAATGACAGCTATCGTCCAAAAATAGACTGAAGTAAGGCTGCCAAGAGGACTTGAAAGCGGGGCAGAATTGCAGGAAACCGATTTCAGGAGGTAGACTGGAATTGCATTGAAAGCATAGGAAAAGAGGCAGAACGTCCACAATGATGCACTTGGCCAAAAAGGGCGTATGCGTTTTTTCCTGAATATATTCAGGAAAAAACGGATACGCACTTTTTGGCCAACCAAGCAAGCTTGCAAAGGAAATCTGCACTACAATGAAGTCTCACTTCCCCCCGGTCAAAAGGGCCATCTGAAAAAAGTGTAAAATCCAGAAAGGCAGGACAGGCCATGGAGTACTGGGAGCCTTGTTATGCTGATGGGCGGGATGTAAATTGCCAACAACCACTCGGGAGAAGTGTATGGTGTTTCCTGAAACATCTAAAAAACAAAGCAACAGAACCTAGGGCACTTCCACTTATGGTCCTATAGCTTAGGGAAATTAAAATCAAAAACACACAGCCACCCCAAAGTTTGGAATGGCTCTGTTTACAAGAACCTCGTTTACAGTACAAGTTCAACATCGCAGAAAGTGAAAAATGGATAAAGAAGTTGTGGTATTCACTTACAAAGCAATATCACTCAGCAATGAAATCTATGTCATCAGGCCCTTAGCAGCACAATGAGTGGATTCAGGTATCATGATTCTAACTGAAATAAGTCACACAGAAAAAGAAACATCATAAGATATCAGTAATACACGGAATGGAAACTTGTGTACACAGGAACTGAATTACAGAACAGAACAGGGTCTCAAATTTAGAAAACCAACTTATGCTTGCTTAAGGGTAAAGGTGAGTTGGGGTGCAGCATAAAACCAGAGACTGAAATGAGCACAGATAAAGTTCCTTAAGCCAAATATGGAATAGACAAGAGCTACTCCTTGCTCAACGAAATGGACTCAACACCGCATATTAAACGCCTAAGAATGTACCTGACTAGTAAGTATCTTAAAACCTATGGATTGCTATGTCTCCGAAAGAGAATCAAGCATGTGTACAGGGGCATAAACGCAGCAGCGATAGGATTGGAGAGGTTCGGTGAGCAAATGAAGACCCTTTGAAGTCATATTGCATGGTACCCATTCCACGGGTTTCAACTACCAAGGTTTAAGGTATTCTTCCTTCAGCTAAAATATGCATGTGGAACCTAGAGTATGATCAACCATGTGATCGGGAGATGTGTTCAAATATGTCTCAGTTTTCGTACCCTGGTACTCGGGTGCAACATTCCAGACGCTTTACTAACACTCTCCCCACTTGGAGAGTCAGTCCCTTTAACCTCCTGTTTGGCCCAGTTTGCAATTTCTGCGGAAGATGAACAGGAATAGCGAGAACCAATGAGAGACTAGCTGGAGGTGTCTGGACGGGCAAATTTAACTCTCATTTCCCACCAGGAAGCGGAATTAACCAAAGGCTCAGCGTGCCGTGCCGGAACCAGATTAGGGCCTGAAGCCATCCTGTGGTGTTGCGGCCAGCTCAAAAGAAAGCGAGGTGAAGAAAGGAGCTCAGGGGCACTGTAATTCACAAACCTGCAGAGTTATAAATGACAGCTATCGTCCAAAAATAGACTGAAGTAAGGCTGCCAAGAGGACTTGAGAGCGGGGCAGAATTGCAGGAAACCGATTTCAGGAGGTAGACTGGAATTGCATTGAAAGCATAGGAAAAGAGGCAGAAGGTCCACAATGATGCACTTGGCCAAAAATGGCGTATGCGTTTTTTCCTGAATATATTCAGGAAAAAACGCATACGCCCTTTTTGGCCAACCAAGCAGGCTTACAAAGGTAATCTGCACTACAATGAAGTCTCAATTCCCCCTGCTCAAAGGGGCCAATTGAAAAAAGTGTAAAATCCAGAAAGGCAGGACAGGCCATGGAGAACTGGGAGCCTTGTTATGCTGATGGGCGGGATGTAAATTGCCAACAGACACTCGGGAGAAATGTATGGTGTTTCCAGAAACATCTAAAAAACAAAGCAACAGAGCCTAGGGCACTTCCACTTATGGTCCTATAGCTTAGGGAAATTAAAATCAAAAAGACACAGCCACCCCAAAGTTTGCGACGCCTCTGTTTACAAGAACCTCGTTTACCATACAATTTCAATATCGCAGAAAGTGAAAAATGGATAAAGAAGTTGTGGTACTTACGTACAATGCAGTATCAATCAGCAATGAAATCTATGTCATCAGGCCCGTAGCGGCATAATGAGTGGATTCAGGTACGATGATTCTAACTGAAATAAGTCACACAGAAAAAGAAACATCATAAGATATCACTAATACACGGAATGTAAGCTGGCTACACAGGAACTGAATTCCAAAACAGAACAGGGTCTCAAATTTAGAAAACCAACTTATGCTTGCTTAAGGGGAAAGGTGAGTTGGGGTGCTGCATAAAACCAGAGATTGAAATGAGCACAGATAAAGTTCCTTAAGTCAAATATGGTATAGACAAGAGCTACTCCTTGCTCAACGAAATGGACTCAACACCCCATATTAAACGCCTAAGAATATACCTGACTAGTAAGTATCTTAAAACCTATGGATTGCTATGTCTCCAAAAGAGAATCAAGCATGTGTACAGGGGCATAAACGCAGCAGTGATAGGATTGGAGAGGTTCGGTGAGCAAATGAAGACCCTTTGAAGTCATATTGCATGGTACCCATTCCACGGGTCTCAACTCTCCAGGTTTAAGGTATTCTTCCTTCAGCTAAAACATGCATGTGGAACCCAGAGTATGATCAACCATGTGAACGGGAGACGTGTTCAAATATGTCTCAATTTTCGTACCCTGGTACTCGGGTGCAACATTCCAGACGCTTTACTAACACTCTCCCGACTTGGAGAGTCAGTCCCTTTAACCTCCTGTTTGGCCCAGTTTGCAATTTCTGCGGAAGATGAACAGGAATAGCGAGAACCAATGAGAGGCTAGCTGGAGGTGTCTGGACGGGCAAATTTAACTCTCATTTCCCACTAGTAAGAAGAATTAACCAAAGGCTCAGCGTGCCGTGCCAGAACCAGATTAGGGCCTGAAGCCATCCTGCGGTGTTGCGGCCAGCTCAAAAGAAAGCGAGTTGAAGAAAGGAGCTCAGGGGCACTGTAATTCACAAACCTGCAGAGTTATAAATGACAGCTATCGTCCAAAAATAGACTGAAGTAAGGCTGCCAAGAGGACTTGAAAGCGGGGCAGAATTGCAGGAAACCGATTTCAGGAGGTAGACTGGAATTGCATTGAAAGCATAGGAAAAGAGGCAGAACGTCCACAATGATGCACTTGGCCAAAAAGGGCGTATGCGTTTTTTCCTGAATTTATTCAGGAAAAAACCATACGCACTTTTTGGCCAACCAAGCAAGCTTGCAAAGGAAATCTGCACTACAATGAAGTCTCACTTCCCCCCGGTCAAAAGGGCCATCTGAAAAAAGTGTAAAATCCAGAAAGGCAGGACAGGCCATGGAGAACTGGGAGCCTTGTTATGCTGATGGGCGGGATGTAAATTGCCAACAGACATTCGGGAGAAGTGTATGGTGTTTCCTGAAACATCTAAAAAACAAAGCAACAGAACCTAGGGCACTTCCACTTATGGTCCTATAGCTTAGGGAAATTAAAATCAAAAACACACAGCCACCCCAAAGTTTGGAATGGCTCTGTTTACAAGAACCTCGTTTACAGTACAAGTTCAACATCGCAGAAAGTGAAAAATGGATAAAGAAGTTGTGGTATTCACTTACAAAGCAATATCACTCAGCAATGAAATCTATGTCATCAGGCCCTTAGCAGCACAATGAGTGGATGCAGGTATCATGATTCTAACTGAAATAAGTCACACAGAAAAAGAAACATCATAAGATATCAGTAATACACGGAATGGAAACTTGTCTACACAGGAACTGAATTACAGAACAGAACAGGGTCTCAAATTTAGAAAACCAACTTATGCTTGCTTAAGGGTAAAGGTGAGTTGGGGTGCTGCATAAAACCAGAGATTGAAATGAGCACAGATAAAGTTCCTTAAGCCAAATATGGAATAGACAAGAGCTACTCCTTGCTCAACGAAATGGACTCAACACGGCATATTAAACGCCTAAGAATGTACCTGACTAGTAAGTATCTTAAAACCTAGGGATTGCTATGTCTCCGAAAGAGAATCAAGCATGTGTACAGGGGCATACACGCAGCAGTGATAGGATTGGAGAGGTTCAGTGAGCAAATGAAGACCCTTTGAAGTCATATTGCATGGTACCCATTCCACGGGTCTCAACTCTCCAGTTTTAAAGTATTCTTCCTTCAGCTAAAACATGCATGTGGAACCCAGAGTATGATCAACCATGTGATCGGGAGACGTGTTCAAATATGTCTCAGTTTTCGTACCCTGGTACTCGGGTGCAACATTCCAGACGCTTTACTAACACTCTCCCGACTTGGAGAGTCAGTCCCTTTAACCTCCTGTTTGGCCCAGTTTGCAATTTCTGCGGAAGATGAACAGGAATAGCGAGAACCAATGATAGACTAGCTGGAGGTGTCTGGACTGGCAAATTTAACTATCATTTCCCACCAGGAAGAGGAATTAACCAAAGGCTCAGCGTGCCGTGCCGGAACCAGATTAGGGCCTGAAGCCATCCTGCGGTGTTGCGGCCAGGTCACAAGAAAGCGAGTTGAAGAAAGGAGCTCAGGGGCACTGTAATTCACAAACCTGCAGAGTTATAAATGACAGCTATCGTCCAAAAATAGACTGAAGTAAGGCTGCCAAGAGGACTTGAAAGCGGGGCAGAATTGCAGGAAACCGATTTCAGGAGGTAGACTGGAATTGCATTGAAAGCATAGGAAAAGAGGCAGAACGTCCACAATGATGCACTTGGCCAAAAAGGGCGTATGCGTTTTTTCCTGTTTATATTCAGGAAAAAACGCATACGCTCTTTTTGGCCAACCAAGCAAGCTTGCAAAGGAAATCTGCACTACAATGAAGTCTCACTTCCCCCCGGTCAAAAGGGCCATCTGAAAAAAGTGTAAAATCCAGAAAGGCAACAGGCCATTGAGAACTGGGAGCCTTGTTATGCTGATGGGCAGGATGTAAATTGCCAACAGACACGTGGGAGAAGTGTATGGTGTTTCCTGAAACATCTAAAAAACAAAGCAACAGAGCCTAGGGCACTTCCATTTATGGTCCTATAGCTTAGGGAAATTAAAATCAAAAAGACACAGCCACCCCAAAGTTTGGAACGGCTCTGTTTACAAGAACCTCGTTTACAGTACAAGTTCAACATTGCAGAAAGTGAAAAGTGGATAAAGAAGTTGTGGTATTCACTTACAAAGCAATATCACTCAGCAATGAAATCTATGTCATCAGGCCCTTAGCAGCACAATGAGTGGATTCAGGTATGATGATTCTAACTGAAATAAGTCACACAGAAAAAGAAACATCATAAGATATCAGTAATACACGGAATGTAAACTTGGCTACACAGGAACTGAATTACAGAACAGAACAGGGTCTCAAATTTAGAAAACCAACTTATGCTTGCTTAAGGGTAAAGGTGAGTTGGGGTGCTGCATAAAACCAGAGATTGAAATGAGCACAGATAAAGTTCCTTAAGCCAAATATGGAATAGACAAGAGTTACTCCTTGCTCAACGAAATGGACTCAACACCCCATATTAAACGCCTAAGAATGTACCTGACTAGTAAGTATCTTAAAACCTATGGATTGCTATGTCTCCGAAAGAGAATCAAGCATGTGTACAGGGGCATAAACGCAGCAGCGATAGGATTGGAGAGGTTCGGTGAGCAAATGAAGACCCTTTGAAGTCATATTGCATGGTACCCATTCCACGGGTTTCAACTACCCAGGTTTAAGGTATTCTTCCTTCAGCTAAAATATGCATGTGGAACCTAGAGTATGATCAACCATGTGATCGGGAGACGTGTTCAAATATGTCTCAGTTTTCGTACCCTGGTACTCGGGTGCAACATTCCAGACGCTTTACTAACACTCTCCCGACTTGGAGAGTCAGTCCCTTTAACCTCCTGTTTGGCCCAGTTTGCAATTTCTGCGGAAGATGAACAGGAATAGCGAGAACCAATGAGAGACTAGCTGGAGGTGTCTGGACGGGCAAATTTAACTCTCATTTCCCACCAGGAAGCGGAATTAACCAAAGGCTCAGCGTGCCGTGCCGGAACCAGATTAGGGCATGAAGCCATCCTGCGGTGTTGCGGCCAGCTCAAAAGAAAGCGAGTTGAAGAAAGGAGCTCAGGGGCACTGTAATTCACAAACCTGCAGAGTTATAAATGACAGCTATCGTCCAAAAATAGACTGAAGTAAGGCTGCCAAGAGGACTTGAGAGCGGGGCAGAATTGCAGGAAACCGATTTCAGGAGGTAGACTGGAATTGCATTTCAAGCATAGGAAAAGAGGCAGAACGTCCACAATGATGCACTTGGCCAAAAAGGGCGTATGCGTTTTTTCCTGAATATATTCAGGAAAAAACGCATACGCCCTTTTTGGCCAAACAAGCAGGCTTACAAAGGTAATCTGCACTACAATGAAGTCTCAATTCCCACTGCTCAAAGGGGCCAATTGAAAAAAGTGTAAAATCCAGAAAGGCAGGACAGGCCATGGAGAACTGGGAGCCTTGTTATGCTGATGGGCGGGATGTAAATTGCCAACAGACACTCGGGAGAAATGTATGGTGTTTCCAGAAACATCTAAAAAACAAAGCAACAGAGCCTAGGGCACTTCCACTTATGGTCCTATAGCTTAGGGAAATTAAAATCAAAAAGACACAGCCACCCCAAAGTTTGCGACGCCTCTGTTTACAAGAACCTCGTTTACCGTACAATTTCAATATTGCAGAAAGTGAAAAATGGATAAAGAAGTTGTGGTACTTACGTACAATGCAGTATCAATCAGCAATGAAATCTATGTCATCAGGCCCGTAGCGGCATAATGAGTGGATTCAGGTACGATGATTCTAACTGAAATAAGTCACACAGAAAAAGAAACATCATAAGATATCACTAATACACGGAATGTAAGCTGGCTACACAGGAACTGAATTCCAAAACAGAACAGGGTCTCAAATTTAGAAAACCAACTTATGCTTGCTTAAGGGGAAAGGTGAGTTGGGGTGCTGCATAAAACCAGAGATTGAAATGAGCACAGATAAAGTTCCTTAAGTCAAATATGGAATAGACAAGAGCTACTCCTTGCTCAACGAAATGGACTCAACACCCCATATTAAACGCCTAAGAATATACCTGACTAGTAAGTATCTTAAAACCTATGGATTGCTATGTCTCCAAAAGAGAATCAAGCATGTGTACAGGGGCATAAACGCAGCAGTGATAGGATTGGAGAGGTTCGGTGAGCAAATGAAGACCCTTTGAAGTCATATTGCATGGTACCCATTCCACGGGTCTCAACTCTCCAGGTTTAAGGTATTCTTCCTTCAGCTAAAACATGCATGTGGAACCCAGAGTATGATCAACCATGTGAACGGGAGACGTGTTCAAATATGTCTCAATTTTCGTACCCTGGTACTCGGGTGCAACATTCCAGACGCTTTACTAACACTCTCCCCACTTGGAGAGTCAGTCCCTTTAACCTCCTGTTTGGCCCACTTTGCAATTTCTGCGGAAGATGAACAGGAATAGCGAGAACCAATGAGAGGCTAGCTGGAGGTGTCTGGACGGGCAAATTTAACTCTCATTTCCCACTAGTAAGAAGAATTAACCAAAGGCTCAGCGTGCCGTGCCAGAACCAGATTAGGGCCTGAAGCCATCCTGCGGTGTTGCGGCCAGCTCAAAAGAAAGCGAGTTGAAGAAAGGAGCTCAGGGGCACTGTAATTCACAAACCTGCAGAGTTATAAATGACAGCTATCGTCCAAAAATAGACTGAAGTAAGGCTGCCAAGAGGACTTGAAAGCGGGGCAGAATTGCAGGAAACCGATTTCAGGAGGTAGACTGGAATTGCATTGAAAGCATAGGAAAAGAGGCAGAACGTCCACAATGATGCACTTGGCCAAAAAGGGCGTATGCGTTTTTTCCTGAATATATTCAGGAAAAAACGCATACGCCCTTTTTGGCCAACCAAGCAAGCTTGCAAAGGAAATCTGCACTACAATGAAGTCTCACTTCCCCCCGGTCAAAAGGGCCATCTGAAAAAAGTGTAAAATCCAGAAAGGCAACAGGCCATTGAGAACTGGGAGCCTTGTTATGCTGATGGGCGAGATGTAAATTGCTAACAGACACTTGGGAGAAGTGTATGGTGTTTCCTGAAACATCTAAAAAACAAAGCAACAGAACCTAGGGCACTTCCACTTATGGTCCTATAGCTTAGGGAAATTAAAATCAAAAAGACACAGCCACCCCAAAGTTTGGAACGGCTCTGTTTACAGGAACCTCGTTTACAGTACAAGTTCAACATTTCAGAAAGTGAAAAATGGATAAAGAAGTTGTGGTATACACTTACAAAGCAATATCACTCAGCAATGAAATCTATGTCATCAGGCCCTTAGCAGCACAATGAGTGGATTCAGGTATGATGATTCTAACTGAAATAAGTCACACAGAAAAAGAAACATCATAAGATATCAGTAATACACGGAATGTAAACTTGGCTACAGAGGAACTGAATTACAGAACAGAACAGGGTCTCAAATTTAGAAAACCAACTTATGCTTGCTTAAGGGTAAAGGTGAGTTGGGGTGCTGCATAAAACCAGAGATTGAAATGAGCACAGATAAAGTTCCTTAAGCCAAATATGGAATAGACAAGAGCTACTCCTTGCTCAACGAAATGGACTCAACACCGCATATTAAACGCCTAAGAATGTACCTGACTAGTAAGTATCTTAAAACCTATGGATTGCTATGTCTCCGAAAGAGAATCAAGCATGTGTACAGGGGCATAAACGCAGCAGTGATAGTATTGGAGAGGTTCAGTGAGCAAATGAAGACCCTTTGAATTCATATTGCATGGTACCCATTTCACGGGTCTCAACTCTCCAGTTTTAAAGTATTCTTCCTTAAGCTAAAACATGCATGTGGACCCCAGAGTATGATCAACCATGTGATCGGGAGACGTGTTCAAATAAGTTTCAGTTTTCGTACCCTGGTACTCGGGTGCAACATTCCAGACGCTTTACTAACACTCTCCCGACTTGGAGAGTCAGTGCCTTTAACCTCCTGTTTGGCCCAGTTTGCAATTTCTGCAGAAGATGAACAGGAATAGCGAGAACCAATGAGAGACTAGCTGGAGGTGTCTGGACTGGCAAATTTAACTCTCATTTCCCACCAGGAAGAGGAATTAACCAAAGGCTCAGCGTGCCGTGCCGGAACCAGATTAGGGCCTGAAGCCATCCTGCGGTTTTGCGGCCAGGTCACAAGAAAGCGAGTTGAAGAAAGGAGCTCAGGGGCACTGTAATTCACAAACCTGCAGAGTTATAAATGACAGCTATCGTCCAAAAATAGACTGAAGTAAGGCTGCCAAGAGGACTTGAAAGCGGGGCAGAATTGCAGGAAACCGATTTCAGGAGGTAGACTGGAATTGCATTGAAAGCATAGGAAAAGAGGCAGAACGTCCACAATGATGCACTTGGCCAAAAAGGGCGTATGCGTTTTTTCCTGAATATATTCAGGAAAAAACGCATACGCCCTTTTTGGCCATCCAAGGAAACTTGCAAAGGAAATCTGCACTACAATGAAGTCTCACTTCCCCCCGGTCAAAAGGGCCATCTGAAAAAAGTGTAAAATCCAGAAAGGCAGGACAGGCCATGGAGAACTGGGAGCCTTGTTATGCTGATGGGCGGGATGTAAATTGCCAACAGACACTCAGGAGAAGTGTATGGTGTTTCCTGAAACATCTAAAAAACAAAGCAACAGAGCCTAGGGCACTTCCACTTATGGTCCTATAGCTTAGGGAAATTAAAATCAAAAAGACACAGCCACCCCAAAGTTTGGAACGGCTCTGTTTACAAGAACCTCATTTACAGTACAAGTTCAACATCGCAGAAAGTGAAAAATGGATAATGAACTTGTGATATTTACTTACAAAGCAATATCACTCAGCAATAAAATCTGTGTCATCAGGCCCTTAGCAGCACAATGAGTGGATTCAGGTATGATGATTCTAACTGAAATAAGTCACACAGAAAAAGAAACATCATAAGATATCAGTAATACACGGAATGTAAACTTGGCTACACAGGAACTGAATTACAGAACAGAACAGGGTCTCAAATTTAGAAAACCAACTTATGCTTGCTTAAGGGTAAAGGTGAGTTGGGGTGCTGCATAAAACCAGAGATTGAAATGAGCACAGATAAAGTTCCTTAAGCCAAATATGGAATAGACAAGAGCTACTCCTTGCTCAACGAAATGGACTCAACACCGCATATTAAACGCCTAAGAATGTACCTGACTAGTAAGTATCTTAAAACCTATGGATTGCTATGTCTCCGAAAGAGAATCAAGCATGTGTACAGGGGCATAAATGCAGCAGCGATAGGATTGGAGAGGTTCGGTGAGCAAATGAAGACCCTTTGAAGTCATATTGCATGGTACCCATTCCACGGGTTTCAACTACCCAGGTTTAAGGTATTCTTCCTTCAGCTAAAATATGCATGTGGAACCTAGAGTATGATCAACCATGTGATCGGGAGACGTGTTCAAATATGTCTCAGTTTTCGTACCCTGGTACTTGGGTGCAACATTCCAGACGCTTTACTAACACTCTCCCCACTTGGAGAGTCAGTCCCTTTAACCTCCTGTTTGGCCCAGTTTGCAATTTCTGCGGAAGATGAACAGGAATAGCGAGAACCAATGAGAGACTAGCTGGAGGTGTCTGGATGGGCAAATTTAACTCTCATTTCCCACCAGGAAGCGGAATTAACCAAAGGCTCAGCGTGCCGTGCCGGAACCAGATTAGGGCCTGAAGCCATCCTGCGGTGTTGCGGCCAGCTCAAAAGAAAGCGAGTTGAAGAAAGGAGCTCAGGGGCACTGTAATTCACAAACCTGCAGAGTTATAAATGACAGCTATCGTCCAAAAATAGACTGAAGTAAGGCTGCCAAGAGGACTTGAAAGCGGGGCAGAATTGCAGGAAACCGATTTCAGGAGGTAGACTGGAATTGCATTTCAAGCATAGGAAAAGAGGCAGAACGTCCACAATGATGCACTTGGCCAAAAAGGGCGTATGCGTTTTTTCCTGAATATATTCAGGAAAAAACGCATACGTCCTTTTTGGCCAACCAAGCAGGCTTACAAAGGTAATCTGCACTACAATGAAGTCTCAATTCCCCCTGCTCAAAGGGGCCAATTGAAAAAAGTGTAAAATCCAGAAAGGCAGGACAGGCCATGGAGAACTGGGAGCCTTGTTATGCTGATGGGCGGGATGTAAATTGCCAACAGACACTCGGGAGAAATGTATGGTGTTTCCTGAAACATCTAAAAAACAAAGCAACAGAGCCTAGGGCACTTCCACTTATGGTCCTATAGCTTAGGGAAATTAAAATCAAAAAGACACAGCCATCCCAAAGTTTGCGACGCCTCTGTTTACAAGAACCTCGTTTACCGTACAATTTCAATATCGCAGAAAGTGAAAAATGGATAAAGAAGTTGTGGTACTTACGTACAATGCAGTATCAATCAGCAATGAAATCTATGTCATCAGGCCCGTAGCGGCATAATGAGTGGATTCAGGTACGATGATTCTAACTGAAATAAGTCACACAGAAAAAGAAACATCATAAGATATCACTAATACACGGAATGTAAACTGGCTACACAGGAACTGAATTCCAAAACAGAACAGGGTCTCAAATTTAGAAAACCAACTTATGCTTGCTTAAGGGGAAAGGTGAGTTGGGGTGCTGCATAAAACCAGAGATTGAAATGAGCACAGATAAAGTTCCTTAAGTCAAATATGGAATAGACAAGAGCTACTCCTTGCTCAACGAAATGGACTCAACACCGCATATTAAACGCCTAAGAATATACCTGACTAGTAAGTATCTTAAAACCTATGGATTGCTATGTCTCCGAAAGAGAATCAAGCATGTGTACAGGGGCATAAACGCAGCAGTGATAGGATTGGAGAGGTTCGGTGAGCAAATGAAGACCCTTTGAAGTCATATTGCATGGTACCCATTCCACGGGTCTCAACTCTCCAGGTTTTAGGTATTCTTCCTTCAGCTAAAACATGCATGTGGAACCCAGAGTATGATCAACCGTGTGATCGGGAGACGTGTTCAAATATGTCTCAGTTTTCGTCCCCTGGTACTTCGGTGCAACATTCCAGACGCTTTACTAACACTCTCCCCACTTGGAGAGTCAGTGCCTTTAACTTCCTGTTTGGCCCAGTTTGCAATTTCTGCGGAAGATGTACAGGAATAGGGAGAACCAATGAGAGACAAGCGGGAGGTGTCTGGACGGGCAAATTTAACTCTCATTTCCCACCAGGATGAGGAATTAACCAAAGGCTCAGCGTGCCGTGCCGGAAAGAGATTAGGGCCTGAAGCTATCCTGCGGTGTGGCGGCCAGCTCACAAGAAAGCGAGTTGAAGAAAGGAGCTCAGGGGCACTGTAATTCACAAACCTGCAGACTTATAAATGACAGCTATCATCCAAAAATATACTGAAGTAAGGCTGCCAAGAGGACTTGAAAGCGGGGCAGAATTGCAGGAAACCGATTTCAGGAGGTAGACTGGAATTGCATTGAAAGCATAGGAAAAGAGGCAGAACGTCCACAATGATGCACTTGGCCAAAAAGGGCGTATGTGTTTTTTCCTGAATATATTCAGGAAAAAACGCATACGCCCTTTTTGGCCAACCAAGCAAGCTTGCAAAGGAAATCTGCACTACAATGAAGTCTCACTTCCCCCTGGTCAAAAGGGCCATCTGAAAAAAGTGTAACATCCAGAAAGGCAGGACAGGCCATGGAGAACTGGGAGCCTTGTTATGCTGATGGGCGGGATGTAAATTGCCAACAACCACTCGGGAGAAGTGTATGGTGTTTCCTGAAACATCTAAAAAACAAAGCAACAGAGCCTAGGGCACTTCCACTTATGGTCCTATAGCTTAGGGAAATTAAAATCAAAAAGACACAGCCACCCGAAAGTTTGGAAAGGCTCTGTTTACAAGAACCTCGTTTACAGTACAAGTTCAACATCTCAGAAAGTGAAAAATGGATAAAGAAGTTGTGGTATTTACTTACAAAGCAATATCACTCAGCAATGAAATCTATGTCATCAGGCCCTTAGCAGCACAATGAGTGGATTCAGGTATGATGATTCTAACTGAAATAAGTCACACAGAAAAAGAAACATCATAAGATATCAGTAATACACGGAATGTAAACTTGGCTACACAGGAACTGAATTACAGAACAGAACAGGGTCTCAAATTTAGAAAACCAACTTATGCTTGCTTAAGGGTAAAGGTGAGTTCGGGAGCTGCATAAAACCAGAGATTGAAATGAGCACAGATAAAGTTCCTTAAGCCAAATATGGAATAGACAAGAGCTACTCCTTGCTCAACGAAATGGACTCAACACCCCATATTAAACGCCTAAGAATGTACCTGACTAGTAAGTATCTTAAAACCTAGGGATTGCTGTTTCTCCGAAAGAGAATCAAGCGTGTGTACTTGGGCATAAACAGAGCAGTGATAAGATTGGAGAGGTTCGGTGAGCAAATGAAGACCCTTTGAAGTCATATTGCATGGTACCCATTCCACGGGTCTCAACTCTCCAGCTTTAAGGTATTCTTCCTTCAGCTAAAACATGCATGTGGAACCCAGAGTATGATCAACCGTGTGATCGGGAGACGTGTTCAAATATGTCTCAGTTTTCCTCCCCTGGTACTCGGGTGCAACATTCCAGACGCTTTACTAACACTCTCCCCACTTGGAGAGTCAGTGCCTTTAACCTCCTGTTTGGCCCAGTTTGCAATTTCTGCGGAAGATGAACAGGAATAGCGAGAACCAATGAGAGACTAGCTGGAGGTGTCTGAACGGGCAAATTTAACTCTCATTTCCCACTAGGAAGAGTAATTAACCAAAGGCTCAGCGTGCCATGCCGGAAACAGATTAGGGCCTGAAGCCATCCTGCGGTGTTGCGGCCAGCTCACAAGAAAGTGAGTTGAAGAAAGGAGCTCAGGGGCTCTGTAATTCACAAACCTGCATAGTTATAAATGACAGCTATCGTCCAAAAATAGACTGAAGTAAGGCTGCCAAGAGGACTTGAAAGCGGGGCAGAATTGCAGGATACCGATTTCAGGAGGTAGACTGGAATTGCATTGAAAGCGTAGGAAAAGAGGCAGAACGTCCACAATGATGCACTTTGCCAAAAGGGCATATGCGTTTTTTCCTGAATATATTCAGGAAAAAACGCATACGCCCTTTTTGGCCAACCAAGCAAGCTTGCAAAGGAAATCTGCACTACAATGAAGTCTCACTTCCCCCGGTCAAAAGGGCCATCAGAATGAAGTGTAAAATCCAGAATGGCAGGACAGGCCATGGAGAACTGGGAGCCTTGTTATGCTGATGGGCGGGATGTAAATTGCCAACAGACACTCGGGAGAAGTGTATGGTGTTTCCTGAAACATCTAAAAAACAAAGCAACAGAGCCTAGGGCACTTCCACTTATGGTCCTATAGCTTAGGGAAATTAATATCAAAAAGACACAGGAACCCCAAAATTTGGGACGGCTCTTTTTATAGGAATCTCTTCTACGGCACAAGTTAAATATCCCAGAGAGCAAATAATGGATAAAGAAGTTGCGGTACTTATGTACAACAGAATACCACTCAGCAATGAAATCTATGTCACCAGGCCCGTACCAGCATAATGAGTGGATTGAGGCACGATGATTCTAAGTGAAATAAGTCACACAGAAAAAGAAACATCATAAGGTATCACTAATACACGGAATGTGAACTTGGCTACACATGAACTGAATTACAAAACAGAACAGGGTCTCAAGT
Source organism: Delphinus delphis (assembly GCF_949987515.2). NCBI lineage: Eukaryota > Metazoa > Chordata > Mammalia > Artiodactyla > Delphinidae > Delphinus > Delphinus delphis. Next base: position 410,116 of record NW_027192650.1, read on the forward strand.
TTAGAAAACCAACTTATGCCTGCTTAAGGGGGAAGGTGAGTTGGGGTGCTGCATAAAAGCAGAGTTTGAAATTAGCACAGATACCGTTCCATAAGCCAAATATGTAATAGACCAGAGCTACCCCTTGCTCAACGAAATGGATTCAACAATGAGGTATCACCTCACACCTGGTAGAATAGGCATCATTGAAAATCTACAAACAAAAAATGCTGGAAAGGGTGTGGAGAAAAGGAACCCTCTCCCACTATTGTTGGGAATATAAATTGATACAGTCATTATGGAGAACAATATGGAATTTCTTAAGAAACTAACAATAGAATTACCATATGATACAGCAATCCCAGTACTGGACATATACCCAGACAAAACCATAAATCAAAAAGAGTCATTCACCGCAATATTCATTGCATCACTATTTACAATATCGAGGTAATGGAAGCAACCTAAATGCCCACAGACAGACGAATGCATAAAGCTGTGGTACATATATAAAATGGAATATTACTAAGCCATGAAAAGGAATGAAATTGGGTCATTTGTAGAGACGTCGATGGATCTAGAGACTGTCATACAGAGTGAAGTAAGTCAGAAAGAGAAAAACAAATCTTGTATATTCATGCATATATGTGGAACCTAGAAAAACTGTACAGATTAACCATTTTGCAAGGCATAAATAGAGCAACAGATGTAGACAACAAACGTATGGACAACAAGGGGGGAAAGCTGTTGGGGGGTGGTGGTGGGAGGAGTTGAGAGACTGGGATTGGCATGTATACATTTATATGTATAAAATAGATAACCAATAAGAACCTGCTGTATAAAAATATAAAATAAAATTCAAAATTAAAAAGAAATAAAATTTAAAAAATAAAACAGAAAAAACAATTATTCCCTGCACATACATGTATTTATATGAATAAATTATTTCCATGCTTATATCTGTAAATACAAAAAAGAGGAATAAAATCTACCTTGAACCAAAAACGAAAAAGAGAAAAAAAACACAGAACCCACCAGTTACACAGAGGAAAACCGTATCAGGGCACTTGCTCCAGTTGTAAACAATTCTGAAGTTGGTCAGTGGTGGGGAATCGTCTCCCATTCAGCCAGCAGCCCCCACGCAACAAGCGTCCTCATTGCAAAGCTGGGGCACCATGCCGAGGCATCTGTGAGTAAACGTGAGCTGAGCCCCAGGCCAGTTGCTGCTGAACTATTCCCACCCGTCCCAGGTAAAACACCTGAATATATACAAGGACTTGAAAGCCTAGAGGAAGGGCCATAGAGCCACACGAGTGACAGCATGCCGGCCGACTTGGTGCCTGCAGGCCAGCCAGGATGGTCCTGGCCCTGGGTGCTCTTCTGGAAGATTTCCTTTTCCTTGCCTGAGATACCCGTCCTGTCCCTGCCCCCACTGCTTTTTTCCTTCCTCACCTCTGCCCAGGGAGAAATTCCAGCAGCAGGTATGGGTGACACATCCTCTTCTTTAGCAGGTGGCAGCCTGGCAACTGCTGCAGAAAGTCCAGCAGAGCCCCACTCACACTGGGCCACACACAAAGCCGTGGCCTCTCACTCCCTCCCACCAGCCCAGCCCCGAGACTGCTGACAGGGCAGAGAAAATGGCGTCAGGCACGGCTGCAGGGGCTCTTGCTGCCTGGAGTGGTATTTATATTGATCTCAACCCAGGCACACCTGGGGAGGGCTGGCCGGCACGGTAAGGCTGCCCAGGTCAGCCAATCATCACCCCTCAGGGGCTCACAGTTGCAGAAAATGGAACTTGCTGAACCGGCCAGGTCCAAGGAACAGGTGTGGGCTCCTGAGAGTCAGGATAGACAAGGGGCTGCAGCTTTGGCTTGTTTTCTAATCATTTTATCTGGCCCATGAGTGGGAGACAACTTCAAGAAAACCCTCTCCTAATGAGAGGAACCCAGGAGTCAGGGAGAGGAGGGGTGGGTGGTGGTTGGAGACAGAGGCCTGGTGCCCCGGGTGCAGTGGAAGTCTCTGGAAGACCAGGTGGAGGGAGGCCTCACGGAGTGATGCCCAGGGTCACAGACCTGTCGCAGCTGCTGTTTGTTAGTTCAAGTCCTGCTCTGAGGTGCTCTGTGTCAGCTCTGAGCGACAGGTGAGCTGGGGGTGCTCTGCAATGAGGGCTATGTGCACGGTTCCTGTGTGCCCAGCCCTGCCACGGTACCTGCAAGGGTAGCTCTGTATCCTGGGAGGGGCCTGACCACGAGAGCCCCGTGGGCTGGGGTGGGGGTGGGGTACCTGCCCAGGTGAGCTCCATATTCTGGGATTGGTCTGACCACGAGAGCCCCATGGGCTGCTGGGGACCTGGTAAAGGATGTCAGGACAGTCAGTGAAGCCACCGAGGATATACCTCCAGTTGCTCCTAATTCCTACACCCTGCTGGTCATTCTACCAACCACCAGGACATGGTATTCTGTATTAGTCTTCAATGATGCCTTCTTTTGTATTCCATTAGTCCCAGAGTCACAAGAAATTTTGGCTTGTGAGTGGCAGGACTCAACATACAACTAAAACAATACTTCCGGGCCGTCTGGCCCCAAGGGTGCAAAAATTCCCACACCATCTTTGGGGAAAGCTTAGCTAAAGACCTAAAAGTTCTACCTCTGGAAAAGGAAACCCTCCTTCAATATGCAGACGACATTCTGATCACCAGCCCTACTAAGGAGGCCTCTGAACTACCAAGCCAATAAAGGATAGAAGTTGTCCAAGAAAAAGCTCAAATATCACAGACTGCGGTGACCTGCCTGGGCTTCATTCTCACAGAAGGTCAGAGAAGCCCATCCCAGGAAAGGGAAGAAACCATTTTCAGCCTTACCCCTTTCTAAAACTAGAAGACAGCTTAGGGGTTCCTGGGGAGGCCAGGGTTTGCTGCTTCTGGATCCCTAGCTACAGTCTACTAGCTGGGCCTCTATATGAAACACTGAAAGGAAAAGATGATGATCCTTTTGAATAGAATCCAGAAGTGGCCTTTCAAGAATGGAAAGAGCAGTCAATTCAGACCCTTGCCCTGGAACTCCCTAATTTAGCTAAACCCTTTGACCTTTACATTCCCGGTGAAAGGTGAATCGCCATTGGAGAATTAGTGCAAAAACTGGGACCACTTGAAATGGAACAATGCAAGAATGCCATCCAGGTAGGATAAACTACGGTCACTAAGGGGCTTGGCCCACTGCCACATCTGGCCAAGATACTGGCGGTATCTAAAAACCTGGAAATCAGCAGCCCAAAAGGCCACCTCCCTCCTAAGGGAAAAGGACCCCACGTGGTGATCCTAACCACCAACCATGTCCTGAAGTTGCAGGGTTCGCTCCGTGGGCACACCGACCTCGAGTGAGGAGGCCCTCCAACTCCAACATCCAGAGAGATAACTGGGGGCAACAGGGCACCATGACGACTCGTGTGAACATCACTTGACCTGGAGTTTCTCTCATAAAACAACAAGAGTGTGTCCCAAAAGAGTAGACTACTGCTTGCAGGACTTACTGCACCCAGAGGGGAGCTAATAATCTTGGCGGGGGAACAGTATACCACACTGTCACCATAGAAAAGCCTACAGACACCGTGATGATGGTGGCCAATAAGACCGGCTGGACTCCTGTTTACTTCAAAAGGCTGTTGACTCAGTAGCCATCATGGTCCTTGATCACCACTGACCCTGGACTGTCTGGGATTTGAGCGGGCAGGGCTCTGACACCTGGTGCTGTTTGTACGTTAATTCAGGGGCCTAATTGAAGAAAGCGCAGACTACTGGTCCGAGCATCTAGGCTGGCAGAGACGGTCAGCCTAAGGTGGCCGAACAAATGTGGGGCGGGGTGAAACCGGCCCCCACAGCGTCTCTGCACATCTCTTTCCTGGACCCTTAAAGGTCATTAGAATCTATAACACTTCCAATGCTGGTGCTCAGGTGGACGAGCAGGGAGGCAGGGGTCCTGGGGACAATCAACGTCACCGGGAGGCTGCTGGGGAGAAGCTCTGACCCTCGCCCCAGGGTATGAGGGCTCCCAACTCAGCACTCAGCAGTTACAGAAGAAGGGTCTGCACCCTCAGCACTCCAAGAATGAGGAACGGGACAAAAGGCAGAGGAGGGGTTTGTCCCCAGCAAAGCCCATTAAAAATCCCTGGGAGATAAAAATAGAATCTGGGCAATAAAGTCAAGTCTAACCTTTTTTATCCTTTGTGCTTTGTCTAATTTCACGTGCTCCTAGGGTCCCGCATGCAGAGGTTCCACACCCGGCACTTCAGACCAGATTTCCTAGTGCAGAATGGCTGGGTCGACACCTCAGCTCCTGGGGCCCAGTGCAGACTCCACGATATAGAGCCTGAGCTACAGCCAACCCGGCCCTCGAGAGCTCCGCCGCCTCCCTCCCTCCCACTGACTCTGACAGGATCTCTACACAGCAGCCCAGCCCACAGCCCACGAGGTAGTGCATGCTCTCACCTCTCCATTCTCTGATCAAAATATAAAGTTTCCTTTGCTTGTGAACCAAACTCAGTCTCGATCTGTTGGCCCCAATGACACTGGGCAGGGGGACACTTGTTGGGGTCCACTCTGGAGGATCAGTAACAGAAATTGAGACTATTGTAACCTCAATGAACAGATGTGTGAGCCAAACTGTAGTTAACATAGAACAGTGTATAAGGCTCGGGTAAAATAAGATGTTTTTAACACTTCCATTTGATATTTCCATCACTTTTTATAAGCAAGTTCAGTGAAAAGGTTTGTCTTATTTGTCAGGTCAATATTAGAGAAACGAAGTGATTTCTTTCCAAGGATGTACAGCTAATAATCTTGGTTAAACCTTCAATCTTGTTTTAAATGCTTTTCCATTGAAAATGATACCTCTCTTTCAGCTCCCCCATTTCTGAGAAGTATAAAATCTTATAATTTATTATTACCAAAGGGGAAAGGTGGGAGGAGGGATAAATTAACAGTTTGGAATGAACACATACACACTGCTATGTATAAAATAGATCATCAACAAGGAACTACTGTATAGCACAGGGAACTACACTCAACATTTTGCAATAACCTATAAGGGGAAATAATCTGAAAAAGAATAGATATTTTTATTGACATCATCTATCAATGACAGTTAAAGTGTAGCCTAAGGGAAGCTGGTGGTGAGTGCTTCTGACCCTGAAGACTTCAATCATCTAAAGTTTGGACTCTGCCTACTTCCCAAGGCCCTTAACGAACATATGTGTAGCTGTAGCTTAAAAACTTCCCCAGTTTGGGTTTCGGGGAGACACTGATTTTGAAAAAGCCCTGGTGTTCTCCTTACATGAATGGGACTCTTCCTACTGCTAAAACATGTCTGTCACACCCAGAGGATGGTATACCGTCTGATCGGGAAGAGTTTGGAAAAGGCATCTCATCTCCTCATCTCCTGGTGCTCGGGTTCACCCCTCCAGCGTCTTTACTAACAGTCTCCCCACTTGGAGATGTCAGCACTGTCAACATCCTGTTGCGTACAGTTTGGAATTTGTCCAGAGGATGAAGCGGAAGGATGAGGAACAATGAGAGACAAGTCCTAGGTGTTCAGACAGGCACATGTCACTCTAATTTCCAATCAGGAAGACGAATTGACCAAAGGCTAGGGTTGCCCATGGAAACAGTATAGGGCTTGAGGAAATCCCACTGCTTTGTGGCCAGTTCCCATAAACACGAGTTGAACAATGGAACTCAGGGGCAGTAAAATTCACAAAACTGCAGAGTTGAAAATATCCATCACTGAAAAATGTCTTGAGGAAAGTCAGAGAAAAGGACTTGTAAGCAAGGGAGAATGGCAGGAAAGGGATTTGAGGAGGTAGAAAGGACTCGCCATTAAGCACAAGAAAAGGAGCTGAACATTGCCAACATTGCAGTTGGCCAAAAAGGGTGTATGCGTTCTTTTCTGTATATATTCAAGAAAAGGGCATACACTTTTTTAGCCAACCAAACAGGTGGGCACTGGAAGTCAATACTACAAAAGATATCACTTCGCATCAGTCAGAAGAGCCATCCTCATAAAGCGTAAACAACAGAAATGCAGGACAGGGCAACGAGAAGAGGGAGCCCTGTGAGACTTATAGTGGAAATGTATATTGCCAACGGCCATTCTGGAGAAGTATATTGTGTTTACTAAAGCATCTAAAAAATGAGCTACAGAGCATAGGGCACTTGCACTCATGGGCGTATATCTTGGGAAAAACAAAAATCGAGAGGACACAGGCACCCCAATGTTTACCCCCTCTCTGTTTAAAAGATCCTCGACTAGGATATAACTCAAATGTCTCTGGAGGGAAAAAATGGATAGAGATGTGGTACTTAGGTAGAGTGGAATATTATTCAGCCTGGAAATCAATGAAATATGGCCAGTTGTAACAACTCCGGAGGAGTTACGTATGATCATTCTAAGTGACAGAATTCAAAAAGAAAAAGACACATATCATAAGATATCACTTAAAGGTGGAATCCAAAATGGCTACACATGAAATAAATTACAAAACAAAAACATAGTCAAATATGTAGAAAACACGCATAAGGTTGCTAAACGGGAAAAGTGGGGAGGGGTGAGGCATCATCCAGGAGGTTGAAATTAGCAAAGATACCATTCCAAATACCAAACTGATAATCAACAAGGCCTACACGGTAGCTAAAAGAACTGCACTCAGCACACTCAAGTCACCGGAAAAGAATATATACGACTGGTAAGAATCTGAAAAAGAATTTATTGATGTCTCTCTGTACGTGAATCAAGTGGATGTACAGCAGCAAGAAACAGAGCTTTGAAAATCAGCTGTAACCAATATAGTAATAAATTGAAAAAAATAAACGACAGAGAGACAGAGAAAACCTCTTACAACTTTTCCTCAGGGACGGTGATGCAACATGGATTGAACACATCTAGACCCACAGCAGGATGAGACATAAGGCTGGAAACTGTTTGCGCTAAGAGAAATGTGAGGTTGGGTGAGGAAATGCACACCCTTTAAAGTAATACTACCTGGTACCCATTCAATGGGTCCCAAATCTGCAGGTTCAAGGGATCTTCCTACAGCTAAAACATGCATGGAAAACCCAGAGGACTGTACACCATGTGATCGGGAGATGTGTCTAAAATGCACCTCATTTATCCTCTCCTGGTGCTCCTGTTCACCATTCCAGCCACGCTACTTAGAATCTCCCCACTTGGAGAATCAGCACATTTAAACTTCTGTTTCACACATTTTGCAAATTGTGAGGAGGATGAACGGGAAGAGGGGGAACCAATGAGAGAAGAGTTGTTGGGGTTTGGACGGGCACATATCACTCTAATTTCCCATTAAGAATAAGAATTAAAGAAAGGCTCAGCCTGCCTCGCCGGAGCCAAAATAGGGCCTGAAGCAATCCTGCGGGTTTGAGGCCAGCTCACAAAAGAGCAACTTAAAAAATGGAGCTCAGGGTCACTGCAATTCACAAACCTGCAGAGTTATAAATGAAAACTAACGTCCAAAAATATGTTGAGGTAAGGCAAAGAAGAGGATCTGAATGCAAGACAGAATTGCAAGAAACAGATTTCAAGAGATAGATTGGACTCGTCTTTAATGCACATGAAAAGTGGCAGAATTTCGACAATGATGCAGTTGGCCCAAAAGGGCGTATGCGTTTTTTCCTGATTATATCCAGGAAAAAACGCATACACACTTTATGGGCAACGAAGCAAGCAAGCAATGCAAATGTGCACAACAAAGAAGTCTCACTTCCCCCCGGTCAAAAGGGCCATCCTAAAAAATTGTAAAAACCAGAAATGCAGGACAGGCCATGGAGAACAGGGAGCCTTTATACGCTGATGGGCAGTGTGTGAACTGCCGAGAGCCACTCTGGAGAAGTGTATGGTGGTTCATAAATCATCTAAAAAACAGAGCTACAGAGCATAGGACACTTCCAATCATGGGAGTATATCTAGGGAAGTCTAAAAATCAACAAGACACAAGCACACCACAGTTTAGGGCTACTCTGTTTACAAGAACCTCAACTTCAGTACACCTTAAATACCCCAGGAAAGAGAACAATGGATAAAGAAGATGTGGTACTTATGTACAATGGAATATCTCTTCACCATGAAATCAATGTAATAAGGCTAGTAGAAGGATAAAGAGTGGATTTAGGTCCGATAATACTACTTGAAATAAGTCAAACAGAAAAAGAAACATATCATAAGATATCACTTATAGAGGGAGGGTAAATATGGCTGCACAAGAAATGAATTACAGAACAGAACAGTGTCTCACATTTAGAAAACACACTTATGTCAGCTTAAGGGGAAAGGAGAGGTGGGGTGATGCATAAAACCAGAGTTTGAAATTAGCACAGATACTGTTCAATAAACCAAATAGGTATTAGACAAGATCTACACCTTGCTCAATGAACAGGCCTCAACACACCCTATACACCGCAGAGAAATATATCTGAGGAATAAGAATCTTAAAACCCATGTATTGATATATCTCCATAAGGGAATCAAGTGTGTGCAGAGCGGCACAAACACAGCAGTGAAAAGGAGCTAAACCCCATTATAGAAATAAATTTTAAAAACAAAACGCTGAAACAATGAAAGAGAGAAAAATTCTTACAAAATTCGCTCAGGGGCTGTGATGCAACCTGGATTGACCACATATAAACCCACAGCTGGATAAGACATAAGGCTGGACACTTGAGGCTGAGAGGATTGGTGAGCTTTGGTGAGCAACTGCCGAAAGTTTAATGCAATACTTCATGCTACTCATTCCAAGGGTCCCAACACTCCAGGTTGAAGGGAATCTTCCTACAGCTAAACCATGCTTGGGAAACCCAGCGACTGGTATACCATATGATTGGGAAAGTTTTCTAAAACGCACCTCATTTTTCCTCTCCTGGGGCTCCGGATTGACATTCCAGCCGCTTTACTAACAACATCCCCACATGGAGTCAATGCCTTTAAGTTCTGGTATCGCACAGTCTGCAGTTAGTGCAGAGGATGAATGGGAATAGGGGGAACCAGTGAGAAACTAGCTGTAGCGGTTTCAGTGGGCACATGTCACTCTAATATCACATCAGTAAGAAGAATTAACCAAAGGCACAGCAAGGTGCCACAGAAGAAAAATAGGGCTTCAAGGAATCCTGTGGTTATGGGGCGAGACCACAAAAATAAGAGCTAAAAAATGGAGCTAAGGGCCACTGCAATTCAAAAACGTGCAGAGTTATAAAGGCCAACTATTTTTAAAAAATATATTGAGGTAAGGCTATGAAGAGGCATTGAAAGCAAGGCAGAATTGCAGGAAACCGATTTCAGGAGGTAGACTGGAATTGCATTGAAAGCATATGAAGAGAGTCAGAAACTCGACAATGATGCACTTGGCCAAAAAGGGCGTATGCGTTTTTTCCTAAATATATTCAGGAAAAAACGCATATGCACTTTCTGGCCAACCAAGCAAGCTTACAAAGGAAATCTGCACTACAATGAAGTCTCACTTCCACCTGGTCAAAAGGGCCATCTGAAAAAAGTGTAAAATCCAGAAAGGCAGGACAGGCCATGGAGAACTGGGAGCCTTGTTATGCTGATGGGCGGGATGTAAATTGCCAACAGACACTCAGGAGAAGTGTATGGTGTTTCCTGAAACATCTAAAAAACAAAGCAACAGAACCTAGGGCACTTCCACTTATGGTCCTATAGCTTAGGGAAATTAAAATCAAAAAGACACAGCCACCCCAAAGTTTCGAACGGCTCTGTTTACAAGAACCTCATTTAAAGTACAAGTTCAACATCGCAGAAAGTGAAAAATGGATAAAGAAGTTGTGGTATTTACTTACAAAGCAATATCACTCAGCAATGAAATCTGTGTCATCAGGCCCTTAGCAGCACAATGAGTGGATTCAGGTATGATGATTCTAACTGAAATAAGTCACACAGAAAAAGAAACATCATAAGATATCAGTAATACACGGAATGTAAACTTGGCTACACAGGAACTGAATTACAGAACAGAACAGGGACTCAAATTTAGAAAACCAACTTATGCTTGCTTAAGGGTAAAGGTGAGTTGGGGTGCTGCATAAAACCAGAGATTGAAATGAGCACAGATAAAGTTCCTTAAGTCAAATATGGAATAGACAAGAGCTACTCCTTGCTCAACGAAATGGACTCAACACCGCATATTAAACTCCTAAGAATGTACCTGACTAGTAAGTATCTTAAAACCTAGGGATTGCTATGTCTCCGAAAGAGAATCAAGCATGTGTACAGGGGCATAAACGCAGCAGTGATAGGATTGGAGAGGTTCGGTGAGCAAATGAAGACCCTTTGAAGTCATATTGCATGGTACCCATTCCACGGGTTTCAACTACCCAGGTTTTAGGTATTCTTCCTTCAGCTAAAACATGCATGTGGAACCCAAGTATGATCAACCATGTGAACGGGAGACGTGTTCAAATATGTCTCCATTTTCCTCCCCTGGTACTCGGATGCAACATTCCAGACGCTTTACTAACACTCTCCCGACTTGGAGAGTCAGTCCCTTTAACCTCCTGTTTGGCCCAGTTTGCAATTTCTGCGGAAGATGAACAGGAATAGCGAGAACCAATGAGAGGCTAGCTGGAGGTGTCTGGACGGGCAAATTTAACTCTCATTTCCCACCAGGAAGAGGAATTAACCAAAGGCTCAGCATGCCAGGCCAGAACCAGATTAGGGCCTGAAGCCATCCTGCGGTGTTGCGGCCAGCTCACAAGAAAGCGAGTTGAAGAAAGGAGCTCAGGGGCACTGTAATTCACAAACCTGCAGAGTTATAAATGACAGCTATCGTCCAAAAATAGACTGAAGTAAGGCTGCCAAGAGGACTTGAAAGCGGGGCAGAATTGCAGGAAACCGATTTCAGGAGGTAGACTGGAATTGCATTGAAAGCATAGGAAAAGAGGCAGAACGTCCACAATGATGCACTTGGCCAAAAAGGGCGTATGCGTTTTTTCCTGAATATATTCAGGAAAAAACGCATACGCCCTTTTTGGCCAACCAAGCAAGCTTGCAAAGGAAATCTGCACTACAATGAAGTCTCACTTCCCCCCGGTCAAAAGGGCCATCTGAAAAAAGTGTAAAATCCAGAAAGGCAGGACAGGCCATGGAGAACTGGGAGCCTTGTTATGCTGATGTGCGGGATGTAAATTGCCAACAACCACTCGAGAGAAGTGTATGGTGTTTCCTGAAACATCTAAAAAACAAAGCAACAGAACCTAGGGCACTTCCACTTATGGTCCTATAGCTTAGGGAAATTAAAATCAAAAAGACACAGCCACCCCAAAGTTTGGAACGGCTCTGTTTACAAGAACCTCGTTTACAGTACAAGTTCAACATCGCAGAAAGTGAAAAATGGATAAAGAACTTGTGGTATTTACTTACAAAGCAATATCACTCAGCAATGAAATCTGTGTCATCAGGCCCTTAGCAGCACAATGAGTGGATTCAGGTATGATGATTCTAACTGAAATAAGTCACACAGAAAAAGAAACATCATAAGATATCAGTAATACACGGAATGTAAACTTGGCTACACAGGAACTGAATTACAGAACAGAACAGGGTCTCAAATTTAGAAAACCAACTTATGCTTGCTTAAGGGTAAAGGTGAGTTGGGGTGCTGCATAAAACCAGAGATTGAAATGAGCACAGATAAAGTTCCTTAAGCCAAATATGGAATAGACAAGAGCTACTCCTTGCTCAACGAAATGGACTCAACACCGCATATTAAACGCCTAAGAATGTACCTGACTAGTAAGTATCTAAAACCTATGGATTGCTATGTCTCCGAAAGAGAATCAAGCATGTGTACAGGGGCATAAACGCAGCAGTGATAGGATTGGAGAGGTTCGTGAGCAAATGAAGACCCTTTGAAGTCATATTGCATGGTACCCATTCCACGGGTTTCAGCTACCCAGGTTTTAGGTATTCTTCCTTCAGCTAAAACATGCATGTGGAACCCAGAGTATGATCAACCATGTGATCGGGAGACGTGTTCAAATATGTCTCAGTTTTCCTCCCCTGGTACTCGGATGCAACATTCCAGACGCTTTACTAACACTCTCCCCACTTGGAGAGTCAGCGCCTTTAACCTCCTGTTTGGCCCAGTTTGCAATTTCTGCGGAAGATGAACAGGAATAGCGAGAACCAATGAGAGGCTAGCTGGAGGTGTCTGGACGGGCAAATTTAACTCTCATTTCCCACCAGGAAGAGGAAATAACCAAAGGCTCAGCGTACCGTACCGGAACCAGATTAGGGCATGAAGCCATCCTGCGGTGTTGCGGGCAGCTCAAAAGAAAGCGAGTTGAAGAAAGGAGCTCAGGGGCACTGTAATTCACAAACCTGCAGAGTTATAAATGACAGCTATTGTCCAAAAATAGACTGAAGTAAGGCTGCCAAGAGGACTTGAAAGCGGGGCAGAATTGCAGGAAACCGATTTCAGGAGGTAGACTGGAATTGCATTGAAAGCATAGGAAAAGAGGCAGAACGTCCACAATGATGCACTTGGCCAAAAAGGGCGTATGCGTTTTTTCCTGAATATATTCAGGAAAAAACGCATACGCCCTTTTTGGCCAACCAAGCAAGCTTGCAAAGGAAATCTGCACTACAATGAAGTCTCACTTCCCCCCGGTCAAAAGGGCCATCTGAAAAAAGTGTAAAATCCAGAAAGGCAGGACAGGCCATGGAGAACTGGGAGCCTTGTTATGCTGATGTGCGGGATGTAAATTGCCAACAACCACTCGGTAGAAGTGTATGGTGTTTCCTGAAACATCTAAAAAACAAAGCAACAGAGCCTAGGGCACTTCCACTTATGGTCCTATAGCTTAGGGAAATTAAAATCAAAAAGACACAGCCACCCCAAAGTTTGGAACGGCTCTGTTTACAAGAACCTCGTTTACAGTACAAGTTCAACATCGCAGAAAGTGAAAAATGGATAAAGAAGTTGTGGTATTTACTTACAAAGCAATATCACTCAGCAATGAAATCTGTGTCATCAGGCCCTTAGCAGCACAATGAGTGGATTCAGGTATGATGATTCTAACTGAAATAAGTCACACAGAAAAAGAAACATCATAAGAAATCAGTAATACATGGAATGTAAACTTGGCTACACAGGAACTGAATTACAGAACAGAACAGGGTCTCAAATTTAGAAAACCAACTTATGCTTGCTTAAGGGTAAAGGTGAGTTGGGGTGCTGCATAAAACCAGAGATTGAAATGAGCACAGATAAAGTTCCTTAAGCCAAATATGGAATAGACAAGAGCTACTCCTTGCTCAACGAAATGGACTCAACACCGCATATTAAACGCCTAAGAATGTACCTGACTAGTAAGTATCTTAAAACCTATGGATTGCTATGTCTCCGAAAGAGAATCAAGCATGTGTACAGGGGCATAAACGCAGCAGTGATAGGATTGGAGAGGTTCGGTGAGCAAATGAAGACCCTTTGAAGTCATATTGCATGGTACCCATTCACGGGTTTCAACTACCCACGTTTTAGGTATTCTTCCTTCAGCTAAAACATGCATGTGGAACCCAGAGTATGATCAACCATGTGATCGGGAGACGTGTTCAAATATGTCTCAGTTTTCCTCCCCTGGTACTCGGGTGCAACATTCCAGACGCTTTACTAACAGTCTCCCCACTTGGAGAGTCAGCGCCTTTAAACTCCTGTTTGGCCCAGTTTGCAATTTCTGCGGAAGATGAACAGGAATAGCGAGAACCAATGAGAGGCTAGCTGGAGGTGTCTGGACGGGCAAATTTAACTCTCATTTCCCACCAGGAAGAGGAAATAACCAAAGGCTCAGCGTGCCGTACCGGAACCAGATTAGGGCATGAAGCCATCCTGCGGTGTTGCGGCCAGCTCAAAAGAAAGCGAGTTGAAGAAAGGAGCTCAGGGGCACTGTAATTCACAAACCTGCAGAGTTATAAATGACAGCTATCGTCCAAAAATAGACTGAAGTAAGGCTGCCAAGAGGACTTGAAAGCGGGGCAGAATTGCAGGAAACCGATTTCAGGAGGTAGACTGGAATTGCATTGAAAGCATAGGAAAAGAGGCAGAACGTCCACAATGATGCACTTGGCCAAAAAGGGCGTATGCGTTTTTTCCTGAATATATTCAGGAAAAAACGCATACGACCTTTTTGGCCAACCAAGCAAGCTTGCAAAGGAAATCTGCACTACAATGAAGTCTCACTTCCCCCCGGTCAAAAGGGCCATCTGAAAAAAGTGTAAAATCCAGAAAGGCAGGACAGGCCATGGAGAAATGGGAGCCTTGTTATGCTGAAGGGCGGGATGTAAATTGCCAACAACCACTCGGGAGAAGTGTATGGTGTTTCCTGAAACATCTAAAAAACAAAGCAACAGAACCTAGGGCACTTCCACTTATGGTCCTATAGCTTAGGGAAATTAAAATCAAAAAGACACAGCCACCCCAAAGTTTGAAACGGCTCCGTTTACAAGAACCTCGTTTACAGTACAATTTCAACATCGCAGAAAGTGAAAAATGGATAATGAACTTGTGATATTTACTTACAAAGCAATATCACTCAGCAATGAAATCCGTGTCATCAGGCACTTAGCAGCACAATGAGTGGATTCAGGTATGATGATTCTAACTGAAATAAGTCACACAGAAAAAGAAACATCATAAGATATCAGTAATACACAGAATGTAAACTTGGCTACAGAGGAACTGAATTACAGAACAGAACAGGGTCTCAAATTTAGAAAACCAACTTATGCTTGCTTAAGGGTAAAGGTGAGTTGGGGTGCTGCATAAAACCAGAGATTGAAATGAGCACAGATAAAGTTCCTTAAGTCAAATATGGAATAGACAAGAGCTACTCCTTGCTCAACGAAATGGACTCAACACCGCATATTAAACGCCTAAGAAGGTACCTGACTAGTAAGTATCTTAAAACCTATGGATTGCTATGTCTCTGAAAGAGAATCAAGCATGTGTACAGGGGCATAAACGCAGCAGTGATAGGATTGGAGAGGTTCGTGAGCAAATGAAGACCCTTTGAAGTCATATTGCATGGTACCCATTCACGGGTTTCCACTACCCAGGTTTAAGGTATTCTTCCTTCAGCTAAAACATGCATGTGGAACCTAGAGTATGATCAACCATGTGATCGGGAGACGTGTTCAAATATGTCTCAGTTTTCGTACCCTGGTACTCGGGTGCAACATTCCAGACGCTTTACTAACACTCTCCCGACTTGGAGAGTCAGTCCCTTTAACCTCCTGTTTGGCCCAGTTTGCAATTTCTGCGGAAGATGAACAGGAATAGCGAGAACCAATGAGAGACTAGCTGGAGGTGTCTGGACGGGCAAATTTAACTCTCATTTCCCACCAGGAAGAGGAATTAACCAAAGGCTCAGCATGCCGGGCCAGAACCAGATTAGGGCCTGAAGCCATCCTGCGGTGTTGCGGCCAGCTCACAAGAAAGTGAGTTGAAGAAAGGAGCTCAGGGGCACTGTAATTCACAAACCTGCAGAGTTATAAATGACAGCTATCGTCCAAAAATAGACTGAAGTAAGGCTGCCAAGAGGACTTGAAAGCGGGGCAGAATTGCAGGAAACCGATTTCAGGAGGTAGACTGGAATTGCATTGAAAGCATAGGAAAAGAGGCAGAACGTCCACAATGATGCACTTGGCCAAAAAGGGCGTATGCGTTTTTTCCTGAATATATTCAGGAAAAAACGCATACGCCCTTTTTGGCCAACCAAGCAAGCTTGCAAAGGAAATCTGCACTACAATGAAGTCTCACTTCCCCCCGGTCAAAAGGGCCATCTGAAAAAAGTGTAAAATCCAGAAAGGCAGGACAGGCCATGGAGAACTGGGAGCCTTGTTATGCTGATGTGCGGGATGTAAATTGCCAACAACCACTCGGTAGAAGTGTATGGTGTTTCCTGAAACATCTAAAAAACAAAGCAACAGAACCTAGGGCACTTCCACTTATGGTCCTATAGCTTAGGGAAATTAAAATCTAAAAGACACAGCCACCCCAAAGTTTGGAACGGCTCTGTTTACAAGAACCTCGTTTACAGTACAAGTTCAACATCGCAGAAAGTGAAAAATGGATAATGAACTTGTGATATTTACTTACAAAGCAATATCACTCAGCAATGAAATGTGTGTCATCAGGCCCTTAGCAGCACAATGAGTGGATTCAGGTATGATGATTCTAACTGAAATAAGTCACACAGAAAAAGAAACATCATAAGATATCAGTAATACACGGAATGTAAACTTGGCTACACAGGAACTGAATTACAGAACAGAACAGGGTCTCAAATTTAGAAAACCAACTTATGCTTGCTTAAGGGGAAAGGTGAGTTGGGGTGCTGCATAAAACCAGAGATTGAAATGAGCACAGATAAAGTTCCTTAAGCCAAATATGGAATAGACAAGAGCTACTCCTTGCTCAACGAAATGGACTCAACACCGCATATTAAACTCCTAAGAATGTACCTGAGTAGTAAGTATCTTAAAACCTATGGATTGCTATGTCTCTGAAAGAGAATCAAGCATGTGTACAGGGGCATAAACGCAGCAGTGATAGGATTGGAGAGGTTCGGTGAGCAAATGAAGACCCTTTGAAGTCATATTGCATGGTACCCATTCCACGGGTTTCAACTACCCAGGTTTTAGGTATTCTTCCTTCAGCTAAAACATGCATGTGGAACCGAGAGTATGATCAACCATGTGATCGGGAGACGTGTTCAAATATGTCTCAGTTTTCCTCCCCTGGTACTCGGGTGCAACATTCCAGACGCTTTACTAACACTCTCCCCACTTGGAGAGTCAGCGCCTTTAACCTCCTGTTTGGCCCAGTTTGCAATTTCTGCGGAAGATGAACAGGAATAGCGAGAACCAATGAGAGGCTAGCTGCAGGTGTCTGGACGGGCAAATTTAACTCTCATTTCCCACCAGGAAGAGGAAATAACCAAAGGCTCAGTGTGCCATACCGGAACCAGATTAGGGCCTGAAGCCATCCTGCGGTGTTGCGGCCAGCTCACAAGAAAGCGAGTTGAAGAAAGGAGCTCAGGGGCACTGTAATTCACAAACCTGCAGAGTTATAAATGACAGCTATCGTCCAAAAATAGACTGAAGTAAGGCTGCCAAGAGGACTTGAAAGCGGGGCAGAATTGCAGGAAACCGATTTCAGGAGGTAGACTGGAATTGCATTGAAAGCATAGGAAAAGAGGCAGAACGTCCACAATGATGCACTTGGCCAAAAAGGGCGTATGCGTTTTTTCCTGAATATATTCAGGAAAAAACGCATACGCCCTTTTTGGCCAACCAAGCAAGCTTGCAATGGAAATCTGCACTACAATGAAGTCTCACTTCCCCCCGGTCAAAAGGGCCATCTGAAAAAAGTGTAAAATCCAGAAAGGCAGGACAGGCCATGGAGAACTGGGAGCCTTGTTATGCTGATGGGCGGGATGTAAATTGCCAACAGACACTCAGGAGAAGTGTATGGTGTTTCCTGAAACATCTAAAAAACAAAGCAACAGAGCCTAGGGCACTTCCACTTATGGTCCTATAGCTTAGGGAAATTAAAATCAAAAAGACACAGCCACCCCAAAGTTTGGGACGCCTCCGTTTACAATAACCTCGTTTACCGTACAAGTTCAATATCACAGAAAGTGAAAAATGGATAAAGAACTTGTGGTACTTACGTACAATGCAGTATCACTCAGCAATGAAATCTATGTCATCAGGCCCGTAGCAGCATAATGAGTGGGTTCAGGTACGATGATTCTAACTGAAATAAGTCACACAGAAAAAGAAACATCATAAGATATCACTAATACACGGAATGTAAACTTGGCTACACAGGAACTGCATTCCAAAACAGAACAGGGTCTCAAATTTAGAAAACCAACTTATGCTTGCTTAAGGGGAAAGGTGAGTTGGAGCGCTGCATAAAACCAGAGATTGAAATGAGCACAGATAAAGTTCCTTAAGCCAAATATGGAATAGACAAGAGCTACTCCTTGCTCAACGAAATGGACTCAACACCCCATATTAAACGCCTAAGAATGTACCTGACTAGTAAGTATCTTAAAACCTATGGATTGCTATGTCTCCAAAAGAGAATCAAGCGTGTGTACAGGGGCATAAACGCAGCAGTGATAGGATTGGAGAGGTTCAGTGAGCAAATGAAGACCCTTTGAAGTCATATTGCATGGTACCCATTACACGGGTCTCAACTCTCCAGGTTTAAGGTATTTTTCCTTCAGCTAAAACATGCATGTGGAACCCAGAGTATGATCAACCATGTGAACGGGAGACGTGTTCAAATATGTCTCAGTTTTCCTCCCCTGGTACTCGGGTGCAACATTCCAGACGCTTTACTAACACTCTCCCCACTTGGAGAGTCAGTCCCTTTAACCTCCTGTTTGGCCCAGTTTGCAATTTCTGTGGAAGATGAACAGGAATAGCGAGAACCAATGAGAGGCTAGCTGGAGGTGTCTGGACGGGCAAATTTAACTCTCATTTCCCACCAGGAAGAGGAATTAACCAAAGGCTCAGCATGCCGGGCCGGAACCAGATTAGGGCCTGAAGCCATCCTGCGGTGTCGCGGCCAGCTCACAAGAAAGCGAGTTGAAGAAAGGAGCTCAGGGGCACTGTAATTCACAAACCTGCAGAGTTATAAATGACAGCTATCGTCCAAAAATAGACTAAAGTAAGGCTGCCAAGAGGACTTGAAATCGGGGCAGAATTGTAGGAAACCGATTTCAGGAGGTAGACTGGAATTGCATTGAAAGCATAGGAAAAGAGGCAGAACGTCCACAATGATGCACTTGGCCAAAAAGGGCGTATGCGTTTTTTCCTGAATATATTCAGGAAAAAACGCATACGCCCTTTTTGGCCAACCAAGCAAGCTTGCAAAGGAAATCTGCACTACAATGAAGTCTCACTTCCCCCCGGTCAAAAGGGCCATCTGAAAAAAGTGTAAAATCCAGAAAGGCAGGACAGGCCATGGAGAACTGGAAGCCTTGTTATGATGATGGGCAGGATGTAAATTGCCAACAGACACTTGGGAGAAGTGTATGGTGTTTCCTGAAACATCTAAAAAACAAAGCAACAGAGCCTAGGGCACTTCCACTTATGGTCCTATAGCTTAGGGAAATTAAAATCAAAAAGACACAGCCACCCCAAAGTTTGGAACAGCTCTGTTTACAAGAACCTCGTTTACAGTACAAGTTCAACATCGCAGAAAGTGAAAAATGGATAAAGAAGTTGTGGTATTTACTTACAAAGCAATATCACTCAGCAATGAAATCTATGTCATCAGGCCCTTAGCAGCACAATGAGTGGATTCAGGTATGATGATTCTAACTGAAATAAGTCACACAGAAAAAGAAACATCATAAGATATCAGTAATACACGGAATGGAAACTTGGCTACACAGGAACTGAATTACAGAACAGAACAGGGTCTCAAATTTAGAAAACCAACTTATGCTTGCTTAAGGGGAAAGGTGAGTTGGGGTGCTGCATAAAACCAGAGATTGAAAGGAGCACAGATAAAGTTCCTTAAGCCAAATATGGAATAGACAAGAGCTACTCCTTGCTCAACGAAATGGACTCAACACCGCATATTAAACGCCTAAGAATGTACCTGACTAGTAAGTATCTTAAAACCTATGGATTGCTATGTCTCCGAAAGAGAATCAAGCATGTGTACAGGGGCATAAACGCAGCAGTGATAGGATTGGAGAGGTTCGGTGAGCAAATGAAGACCCTTTGAAGTCATATTGCATGGTACCCATTCACGGGTTTCAACTACCCAGGTTTAAGGTATTCTTCCTTCAGCTAAAACATGCATGTGGAACCTAGAGTATGATCAACCATGTGATCGGGAGACGTGTTCAAATATGTCTCAGTTTTCGTACCCTGGTACTCGGGTGCAACATTCCAGACGCTTTACTAACACTCTCCTGACTTGGAGAGTCAGTCCCTTTAACCTCCTGTTTGGCCCAGTTTGCAATTTCTGCGGAAGATGAACAGGAATAGCGAGAACCAATGAGAGACTAGCTGGAGGTGTCTGGACGGGCAAATTTAACTCTCATTTCCCACCAGGAAGAGGAATTAACCAAAGGCTCAGCATGCCGGGCCAGAACCAGATTAGGGCCTGAAGCCATCCTGCGGTGTTGCGGCCAGCTCACAAGAAAGTGAGTTGAAGAAAGGAGCTCAGGGGCACTGTAATTCACAAACCTGCAGAGTTATAAATGACAGCTATCGTCCAAAAATAGACTGAAGTAAGGCTGCCAAGAGGACTTGAAAGCGGGGCAGAATTGCAGGAAACCGATTTCAGGAGGTAGACTGGAATTGCATTGAAAGCATAGGAAAAGAGGCAGAACGTCCACAATGATGCACTTGGCCAAAAAGGGCGTATGCGTTTTTTCCTGAATATATTCAGGAAAAAACGCATACGCCCTTTTTGGCCAACCAAGCAAGCTTGCAAAGGAAATCTGCACTACAATGAAGTCTCACTTCCCCCCGGTCAAAAGGGCCATCTGAAAAAAGTGTAAAATCCAGAAAGGCAGGACAGGCCATGGAGAACTGGGAGCCTTGTTATGCTGATGTGCGGGATGTAAATTGCCAACAACCACTCGGTAGAAGTGTATGGTGTTTCCTGAAACATCTAAAAAACAAAGCAACAGAACCTAGGGCACTTCCACTTATGGTCCTATAGCTTAGGGAAATTAAAATCTAAAAGACACAGCCACCCCAAAGTTTGGAACGGCTCTGTTTACAAGAACCTCGTTTACAGTTCAAGTTCAACATCGCAGAAAGTGAAAAATGGATAATGAACTTGTGATATTTACTTACAAAGCAATATCACTCAGCAATGAAATGTGTGTCATCAGGCCCTTAGCAGCACAATGAGTGGATTCAGGTATGATGATTCTAACTGAAATAAGTCACACAGAAAAAGAAACATCATAAGATATCAGTAATACACGGAATGTAAACTTGGCTACACAGGAACCGAATTACAGAACAGAACAGGGTCTCAAATTTAGAAAACCAACTTATGCTTGCTTAAGGGGAAAGGTGAGTTGGGGTGCTGCATAAAACCAGAGATTGAAATGAGCACAGATAAAGTTCCTTAAGCCAAATATGGAATAGACAAGAGCTACTCCTTGCTCAACGAAATGGACTCAACACCGCATATTAAACTCCTAAGAATGTACCTGAGTAGTAAGTATCTTAAAACCTATGGATTGCTATGTCTCTGAAAGAGAATCAAGCATGTGTACAGGGGCATAAACGCAGCAGTGATAGGATTGGAGAGGTTCGGTGAGCAAATGAAGACACTTTGAAGTCATATTGCATGGTACCCATTCCACGGGTTTCAACTACCCAGGTTTTAGGTATTCTTCCTTCAGCTAAAACATGCATGTGGAACCGAGAGTATGATCAACCATGTGATCTGGAGACGTGTTCAAATATGTCTCAGTTTTCCTCCCCTGGTACTCGGGTGCAACATTCCAGACGCTTTACTAACACTCTCCCCACTTGGAGAGTCAGCGCCTTTAACCTCCTGTTTGGCCCAGTTTGCAATTTCTGCGGAAGATGAACAGGAATAGCGAGAACCAATGAGAGGCTAGCTGCAGGTGTCTGGACGGGCAAATTTAACTCTCATTTCCCACCAGGAAGAGGAAATAACCAAAGGCTCAGTGTGCCATACCGGAACCAGATTAGGGCCTGAAGCCATCCTGCGATGTTGCGGCCAGCTCACAAGAAAGCGAGTTGAAGAAAGGAGCTCAGGGGCACTGTAATTCACAAACCTGCAGAGTTATAAATGACAGCTATCGTCCAAAAATAGACTGAAGTAAGGCTGCCAAGAGGACTTGAAAGCGGGGCAGAATTGCAGGAAACCGATTTCAGGAGGTAGACTGGAATTGCATTGAAAGCATAGGAAAAGAGGCAGAACGTCCACAATGATGCACTTGGCCAAAAAGGGCGTATGCGTTTTTTCCTGAATATATTCAGGAAAAAACGCATACGCCCTTTTTGGCCAACCAAGCAAGCTTGCAATGGAAATCTGCACTACAATGAAGTCTCACTTCCCCCCGGTCAAAAGGGCCATCTGAAAAAAGTGTAAAATCCAGAAAGGCAGGACAGGCCATGGAGAACTGGGAGCCTTGTTATGCTGATGGGCGGGATGTAAATTGCCAACAGACACTCAGGAGAAGTGTATGGTGTTTCCTGAAACATCTAAAAAACAAAGCAACAGAGCCTAGGGCACTTCCACTTATGGTCCTATAGCTTAGGGAAATTAAAATCAAAAAGACACAGCCACCCCAAAGTTTGGGACGCCTCCGTTTACAATAACCTCGTTTACCGTACAAGTTCAATATCACAGAAAGTGAAAAATGGATAAAGAACTTGTGGTGCTTACGTACAATGCAGTATCACTCAGCAATGAAATCTATGTCATCAGGCCCGTAGCAGCATAATGAGTGGGTTCAGGTACGATGATTCTAACTGAAATAAGTCACACAGAAAAAGAAACATCATAAGATATCACTAATACACGGAATGTAAACTTGGCTACACAGGAACTGCATTCCAAAACAGAACAGGGTCTCAAATTTAGAAAACCAACTTATGCTTGCTTAAGGGGAAAGGTGAGTTGGAGCGCTGCATAAAACCAGAGATTGAAATGAGCACAGATAAAGTTCCTTAAGCCAAATATGGAATAGACAAGAGCTACTCCTTGCTCAACGAAATGGACTCAACACCCCATATTAAACGCCTAAGAATGTACCTGACTAGTAAGTATCTTAAAACCTAGGGATTGCTATGTCTCCGAAAGAGAATCAAGCATGTGTACAGGGGCATACACGCAGCAGTGATAGGATTGGAGAGGTTCAGTGAGCAAATGAAGACCCTTTGAAGTCATATTGCATGGTACCCATTCCACGGGTCTCAACTCTCCAGTTTTAAAGTATTCTTCCTTCAGCTAAAACATGCATGTGGAACCCAGAGTATGATCAACCATGTGATCGGGAGACGTGTTCAAATATGTCTCAGTTTTCGTACCCTGGTACTCGGGTGCAACATTCCAGACGCTTTACTAACACTCTCCCGACTTGGAGAGTCAGTCCCTTTAACCTCCTGTTTGGCCCAGTTTGCAATTTCTGCGGAAGATGAACAGGAATAGCGAGAACCAATGATAGACTAGCTGGAGGTGTCTGGACTGGCAAATTTAACTATCATTTCCCACCAGGAAGAGGAATTAACCAAAGGCTCAGCGTGCCGTGCCGGAACCAGATTAGGGCCTGAAGCCATCCTGCGGTGTTGCGGCCAGGTCACAAGAAAGCGAGTTGAAGAAAGGAGCTCAGGGGCACTGTAATTCACAAACCTGCAGAGTTATAAATGACAGCTATCGTCCAAAAATAGACTGAAGTAAGGCTGCCAAGAGGACTTGAAAGCGGGGCAGAATTGCAGGAAACCGATTTCAGGAGGTAGACTGGAATTGCATTGAAAGCATAGGAAAAGAGGCAGAACGTCCACAATGATGCACTTGGCCAAAAAGGGCGTATGCGTTTTTTCCTGTTTATATTCAGGAAAAAACGCATACGCTCTTTTTGGCCAACCAAGCAAGCTTGCAAAGGAAATCTGCACTACAATGAAGTCTCACTTCCCCCCGGTCAAAAGGGCCATCTGAAAAAAGTGTAAAATCCAGAAAGGCAACAGGCCATTGAGAACTGGGAGCCTTGTTATGCTGATGGGCAGGATGTAAATTGCCAACAGACACGTGGGAGAAGTGTATGGTGTTTCCTGAAACATCTAAAAAACAAAGCAACAGAGCCTAGGGCACTTCCATTTATGGTCCTATAGCTTAGGGAAATTAAAATCAAAAAGACACAGCCACCCCAAAGTTTGGAACGGCTCTGTTTACAAGAACCTCGTTTACAGTACAAGTTCAACATTGCAGAAAGTGAAAAGTGGATAAAGAAGTTGTGGTATTCACTTACAAAGCAATATCACTCAGCAATGAAATCTATGTCATCAGGCCCTTAGCAGCACAATGAGTGGATTCAGGTATGATGATTCTAACTGAAATAAGTCACACAGAAAAAGAAACATCATAAGATATCAGTAATACACGGAATGTAAACTTGGCTACACAGGAACTGAATTACAGAACAGAACAGGGTCTCAAATTTAGAAAACCAACTTATGCTTGCTTAAGGGTAAAGGTGAGTTGGGGTGCTGCATAAAACCAGAGATTGAAATGAGCACAGATAAAGTTCCTTAAGCCAAATATGGAATAGACAAGAGTTACTCCTTGCTCAACGAAATGGACTCAACACCCCATATTAAACGCCTAAGAATGTACCTGACTAGTAAGTATCTTAAAACCTATGGATTGCTATGTCTCCGAAAGAGAATCAAGCATGTGTACAGGGGCATAAACGCAGCAGCGATAGGATTGGAGAGGTTCGGTGAGCAAATGAAGACCCTTTGAAGTCATATTGCATGGTACCCATTCCACGGGTTTCAACTACCCAGGTTTAAGGTATTCTTCCTTCAGCTAAAATATGCATGTGGAACCTAGAGTATGATCAACCATGTGATCGGGAGACGTGTTCAAATATGTCTCAGTTTTCGTACCCTGGTACTCGGGTGCAACATTCCAGACGCTTTACTAACACTCTCCCGACTTGGAGAGTCAGTCCCTTTAACCTCCTGTTTGGCCCAGTTTGCAATTTCTGCGGAAGATGAACAGGAATAGCGAGAACCAATGAGAGACTAGCTGGAGGTGTCTGGACGGGCAAATTTAACTCTCATTTCCCACCAGGAAGCGGAATTAACCAAAGGCTCAGCGTGCCGTGCCGGAACCAGATTAGGGCATGAAGCCATCCTGCGGTGTTGCGGCCAGCTCAAAAGAAAGCGAGTTGAAGAAAGGAGCTCAGGGGCACTGTAATTCACAAACCTGCAGAGTTATAAATGACAGCTATCGTCCAAAAATAGACTGAAGTAAGGCTGCCAAGAGGACTTGAGAGCGGGGCAGAATTGCAGGAAACCGATTTCAGGAGGTAGACTGGAATTGCATTTCAAGCATAGGAAAAGAGGCAGAACGTCCACAATGATGCACTTGGCCAAAAAGGGCGTATGCGTTTTTTCCTGAATATATTCAGGAAAAAACGCATACGCCCTTTTTGGCCAAACAAGCAGGCTTACAAAGGTAATCTGCACTACAATGAAGTCTCAATTCCCACTGCTCAAAGGGGCCAATTGAAAAAAGTGTAAAATCCAGAAAGGCAGGACAGGCCATGGAGAACTGGGAGCCTTGTTATGCTGATGGGCGGGATGTAAATTGCCAACAGACACTCGGGAGAAATGTATGGTGTTTCCAGAAACATCTAAAAAACAAAGCAACAGAGCCTAGGGCACTTCCACTTATGGTCCTATAGCTTAGGGAAATTAAAATCAAAAAGACACAGCCACCCCAAAGTTTGCGACGCCTCTGTTTACAAGAACCTCGTTTACCGTACAATTTCAATATTGCAGAAAGTGAAAAATGGATAAAGAAGTTGTGGTACTTACGTACAATGCAGTATCAATCAGCAATGAAATCTATGTCATCAGGCCCGTAGCGGCATAATGAGTGGATTCAGGTACGATGATTCTAACTGAAATAAGTCACACAGAAAAAGAAACATCATAAGATATCACTAATACACGGAATGTAAGCTGGCTACACAGGAACTGAATTCCAAAACAGAACAGGGTCTCAAATTTAGAAAACCAACTTATGCTTGCTTAAGGGGAAAGGTGAGTTGGGGTGCTGCATAAAACCAGAGATTGAAATGAGCACAGATAAAGTTCCTTAAGTCAAATATGGAATAGACAAGAGCTACTCCTTGCTCAACGAAATGGACTCAACACCCCATATTAAACGCCTAAGAATATACCTGACTAGTAAGTATCTTAAAACCTATGGATTGCTATGTCTCCAAAAGAGAATCAAGCATGTGTACAGGGGCATAAACGCAGCAGTGATAGGATTGGAGAGGTTCGGTGAGCAAATGAAGACCCTTTGAAGTCATATTGCATGGTACCCATTCCACGGGTCTCAACTCTCCAGGTTTAAGGTATTCTTCCTTCAGCTAAAACATGCATGTGGAACCCAGAGTATGATCAACCATGTGAACGGGAGACGTGTTCAAATATGTCTCAATTTTCGTACCCTGGTACTCGGGTGCAACATTCCAGACGCTTTACTAACACTCTCCCCACTTGGAGAGTCAGTCCCTTTAACCTCCTGTTTGGCCCACTTTGCAATTTCTGCGGAAGATGAACAGGAATAGCGAGAACCAATGAGAGGCTAGCTGGAGGTGTCTGGACGGGCAAATTTAACTCTCATTTCCCACTAGTAAGAAGAATTAACCAAAGGCTCAGCGTGCCGTGCCAGAACCAGATTAGGGCCTGAAGCCATCCTGCGGTGTTGCGGCCAGCTCAAAAGAAAGCGAGTTGAAGAAAGGAGCTCAGGGGCACTGTAATTCACAAACCTGCAGAGTTATAAATGACAGCTATCGTCCAAAAATAGACTGAAGTAAGGCTGCCAAGAGGACTTGAAAGCGGGGCAGAATTGCAGGAAACCGATTTCAGGAGGTAGACTGGAATTGCATTGAAAGCATAGGAAAAGAGGCAGAACGTCCACAATGATGCACTTGGCCAAAAAGGGCGTATGCGTTTTTTCCTGAATATATTCAGGAAAAAACGCATACGCCCTTTTTGGCCAACCAAGCAAGCTTGCAAAGGAAATCTGCACTACAATGAAGTCTCACTTCCCCCCGGTCAAAAGGGCCATCTGAAAAAAGTGTAAAATCCAGAAAGGCAACAGGCCATTGAGAACTGGGAGCCTTGTTATGCTGATGGGCGAGATGTAAATTGCTAACAGACACTTGGGAGAAGTGTATGGTGTTTCCTGAAACATCTAAAAAACAAAGCAACAGAACCTAGGGCACTTCCACTTATGGTCCTATAGCTTAGGGAAATTAAAATCAAAAAGACACAGCCACCCCAAAGTTTGGAACGGCTCTGTTTACAGGAACCTCGTTTACAGTACAAGTTCAACATTTCAGAAAGTGAAAAATGGATAAAGAAGTTGTGGTATACACTTACAAAGCAATATCACTCAGCAATGAAATCTATGTCATCAGGCCCTTAGCAGCACAATGAGTGGATTCAGGTATGATGATTCTAACTGAAATAAGTCACACAGAAAAAGAAACATCATAAGATATCAGTAATACACGGAATGTAAACTTGGCTACAGAGGAACTGAATTACAGAACAGAACAGGGTCTCAAATTTAGAAAACCAACTTATGCTTGCTTAAGGGTAAAGGTGAGTTGGGGTGCTGCATAAAACCAGAGATTGAAATGAGCACAGATAAAGTTCCTTAAGCCAAATATGGAATAGACAAGAGCTACTCCTTGCTCAACGAAATGGACTCAACACCGCATATTAAACGCCTAAGAATGTACCTGACTAGTAAGTATCTTAAAACCTATGGATTGCTATGTCTCCGAAAGAGAATCAAGCATGTGTACAGGGGCATAAACGCAGCAGTGATAGTATTGGAGAGGTTCAGTGAGCAAATGAAGACCCTTTGAATTCATATTGCATGGTACCCATTTCACGGGTCTCAACTCTCCAGTTTTAAAGTATTCTTCCTTAAGCTAAAACATGCATGTGGACCCCAGAGTATGATCAACCATGTGATCGGGAGACGTGTTCAAATAAGTTTCAGTTTTCGTACCCTGGTACTCGGGTGCAACATTCCAGACGCTTTACTAACACTCTCCCGACTTGGAGAGTCAGTGCCTTTAACCTCCTGTTTGGCCCAGTTTGCAATTTCTGCAGAAGATGAACAGGAATAGCGAGAACCAATGAGAGACTAGCTGGAGGTGTCTGGACTGGCAAATTTAACTCTCATTTCCCACCAGGAAGAGGAATTAACCAAAGGCTCAGCGTGCCGTGCCGGAACCAGATTAGGGCCTGAAGCCATCCTGCGGTTTTGCGGCCAGGTCACAAGAAAGCGAGTTGAAGAAAGGAGCTCAGGGGCACTGTAATTCACAAACCTGCAGAGTTATAAATGACAGCTATCGTCCAAAAATAGACTGAAGTAAGGCTGCCAAGAGGACTTGAAAGCGGGGCAGAATTGCAGGAAACCGATTTCAGGAGGTAGACTGGAATTGCATTGAAAGCATAGGAAAAGAGGCAGAACGTCCACAATGATGCACTTGGCCAAAAAGGGCGTATGCGTTTTTTCCTGAATATATTCAGGAAAAAACGCATACGCCCTTTTTGGCCATCCAAGGAAACTTGCAAAGGAAATCTGCACTACAATGAAGTCTCACTTCCCCCCGGTCAAAAGGGCCATCTGAAAAAAGTGTAAAATCCAGAAAGGCAGGACAGGCCATGGAGAACTGGGAGCCTTGTTATGCTGATGGGCGGGATGTAAATTGCCAACAGACACTCAGGAGAAGTGTATGGTGTTTCCTGAAACATCTAAAAAACAAAGCAACAGAGCCTAGGGCACTTCCACTTATGGTCCTATAGCTTAGGGAAATTAAAATCAAAAAGACACAGCCACCCCAAAGTTTGGAACGGCTCTGTTTACAAGAACCTCGTTTACAGTACAAGTTCAACATCGCAGAAAGTGAAAAATGGATAATGAACTTGTGATATTTACTTACAAAGCAATATCACTCAGCAATAAAATCTGTGTCATCAGGCCCTTAGCAGCACAATGAGTGGATTCAGGTATGATGATTCTAACTGAAATAAGTCACACAGAAAAAGAAACATCATAAGATATCAGTAATACACGGAATGTAAACTTGGCTACACAGGAACTGAATTACAGAACAGAACAGGGTCTCAAATTTAGAAAACCAACTTATGCTTGCTTAAGGGTAAAGGTGAGTTGGGGTGCTGCATAAAACCAGAGATTGAAATGAGCACAGATAAAGTTCCTTAAGCCAAATATGGAATAGACAAGAGCTACTCCTTGCTCAACGAAATGGACTCAACACCGCATATTAAACGCCTAAGAATGTACCTGACTAGTAAGTATCTTAAAACCTATGGATTGCTATGTCTCCGAAAGAGAATCAAGCATGTGTACAGGGGCATAAATGCAGCAGCGATAGGATTGGAGAGGTTCGGTGAGCAAATGAAGACCCTTTGAAGTCATATTGCATGGTACCCATTCCACGGGTTTCAACTACCCAGGTTTAAGGTATTCTTCCTTCAGCTAAAATATGCATGTGGAACCTAGAGTATGATCAACCATGTGATCGGGAGACGTGTTCAAATATGTCTCAGTTTTCGTACCCTGGTACTTGGGTGCAACATTCCAGACGCTTTACTAACACTCTCCCCACTTGGAGAGTCAGTCCCTTTAACCTCCTGTTTGGCCCAGTTTGCAATTTCTGCGGAAGATGAACAGGAATAGCGAGAACCAATGAGAGACTAGCTGGAGGTGTCTGGATGGGCAAATTTAACTCTCATTTCCCACCAGGAAGCGGAATTAACCAAAGGCTCAGCGTGCCGTGCCGGAACCAGATTAGGGCCTGAAGCCATCCTGCGGTGTTGCGGCCAGCTCAAAAGAAAGCGAGTTGAAGAAAGGAGCTCAGGGGCACTGTAATTCACAAACCTGCAGAGTTATAAATGACAGCTATCGTCCAAAAATAGACTGAAGTAAGGCTGCCAAGAGGACTTGAAAGCGGGGCAGAATTGCAGGAAACCGATTTCAGGAGGTAGACTGGAATTGCATTTCAAGCATAGGAAAAGAGGCAGAACGTCCACAATGATGCACTTGGCCAAAAAGGGCGTATGCGTTTTTTCCTGAATATATTCAGGAAAAAACGCATACGTCCTTTTTGGCCAACCAAGCAGGCTTACAAAGGTAATCTGCACTACAATGAAGTCTCAATTCCCCCTGCTCAAAGGGGCCAATTGAAAAAAGTGTAAAATCCAGAAAGGCAGGACAGGCCATGGAGAACTGGGAGCCTTGTTATGCTGATGGGCGGGATGTAAATTGCCAACAGACACTCGGGAGAAATGTATGGTGTTTCCTGAAACATCTAAAAAACAAAGCAACAGAGCCTAGGGCACTTCCACTTATGGTCCTATAGCTTAGGGAAATTAAAATCAAAAAGACACAGCCATCCCAAAGTTTGCGACGCCTCTGTTTACAAGAACCTCGTTTACCGTACAATTTCAATATCGCAGAAAGTGAAAAATGGATAAAGAAGTTGTGGTACTTACGTACAATGCAGTATCAATCAGCAATGAAATCTATGTCATCAGGCCCGTAGCGGCATAATGAGTGGATTCAGGTACGATGATTCTAACTGAAATAAGTCACACAGAAAAAGAAACATCATAAGA
This sequence comes from Delphinus delphis, assembly GCF_949987515.2. Lineage (NCBI taxonomy): Eukaryota > Metazoa > Chordata > Mammalia > Artiodactyla > Delphinidae > Delphinus > Delphinus delphis. The sequence continues at coordinate 440,598 of NW_027192650.1, forward strand.
TATCACTAATACACGGAATGTAAACTGGCTACACAGGAACTGAATTCCAAAACAGAACAGGGTCTCAAATTTAGAAAACCAACTTATGCTTGCTTAAGGGGAAAGGTGAGTTGGGGTGCTGCATAAAACCAGAGATTGAAATGAGCACAGATAAAGTTCCTTAAGTCAAATATGGAATAGACAAGAGCTACTCCTTGCTCAACGAAATGGACTCAACACCGCATATTAAACGCCTAAGAATATACCTGACTAGTAAGTATCTTAAAACCTATGGATTGCTATGTCTCCGAAAGAGAATCAAGCATGTGTACAGGGGCATAAACGCAGCAGTGATAGGATTGGAGAGGTTCGGTGAGCAAATGAAGACCCTTTGAAGTCATATTGCATGGTACCCATTCCACGGGTCTCAACTCTCCAGGTTTTAGGTATTCTTCCTTCAGCTAAAACATGCATGTGGAACCCAGAGTATGATCAACCGTGTGATCGGGAGACGTGTTCAAATATGTCTCAGTTTTCGTCCCCTGGTACTTCGGTGCAACATTCCAGACGCTTTACTAACACTCTCCCCACTTGGAGAGTCAGTGCCTTTAACTTCCTGTTTGGCCCAGTTTGCAATTTCTGCGGAAGATGTACAGGAATAGGGAGAACCAATGAGAGACAAGCGGGAGGTGTCTGGACGGGCAAATTTAACTCTCATTTCCCACCAGGATGAGGAATTAACCAAAGGCTCAGCGTGCCGTGCCGGAAAGAGATTAGGGCCTGAAGCTATCCTGCGGTGTGGCGGCCAGCTCACAAGAAAGCGAGTTGAAGAAAGGAGCTCAGGGGCACTGTAATTCACAAACCTGCAGACTTATAAATGACAGCTATCATCCAAAAATATACTGAAGTAAGGCTGCCAAGAGGACTTGAAAGCGGGGCAGAATTGCAGGAAACCGATTTCAGGAGGTAGACTGGAATTGCATTGAAAGCATAGGAAAAGAGGCAGAACGTCCACAATGATGCACTTGGCCAAAAAGGGCGTATGTGTTTTTTCCTGAATATATTCAGGAAAAAACGCATACGCCCTTTTTGGCCAACCAAGCAAGCTTGCAAAGGAAATCTGCACTACAATGAAGTCTCACTTCCCCCTGGTCAAAAGGGCCATCTGAAAAAAGTGTAACATCCAGAAAGGCAGGACAGGCCATGGAGAACTGGGAGCCTTGTTATGCTGATGGGCGGGATGTAAATTGCCAACAACCACTCGGGAGAAGTGTATGGTGTTTCCTGAAACATCTAAAAAACAAAGCAACAGAGCCTAGGGCACTTCCACTTATGGTCCTATAGCTTAGGGAAATTAAAATCAAAAAGACACAGCCACCCGAAAGTTTGGAAAGGCTCTGTTTACAAGAACCTCGTTTACAGTACAAGTTCAACATCTCAGAAAGTGAAAAATGGATAAAGAAGTTGTGGTATTTACTTACAAAGCAATATCACTCAGCAATGAAATCTATGTCATCAGGCCCTTAGCAGCACAATGAGTGGATTCAGGTATGATGATTCTAACTGAAATAAGTCACACAGAAAAAGAAACATCATAAGATATCAGTAATACACGGAATGTAAACTTGGCTACACAGGAACTGAATTACAGAACAGAACAGGGTCTCAAATTTAGAAAACCAACTTATGCTTGCTTAAGGGTAAAGGTGAGTTCGGGAGCTGCATAAAACCAGAGATTGAAATGAGCACAGATAAAGTTCCTTAAGCCAAATATGGAATAGACAAGAGCTACTCCTTGCTCAACGAAATGGACTCAACACCCCATATTAAACGCCTAAGAATGTACCTGACTAGTAAGTATCTTAAAACCTAGGGATTGCTGTTTCTCCGAAAGAGAATCAAGCGTGTGTACTTGGGCATAAACAGAGCAGTGATAAGATTGGAGAGGTTCGGTGAGCAAATGAAGACCCTTTGAAGTCATATTGCATGGTACCCATTCCACGGGTCTCAACTCTCCAGCTTTAAGGTATTCTTCCTTCAGCTAAAACATGCATGTGGAACCCAGAGTATGATCAACCGTGTGATCGGGAGACGTGTTCAAATATGTCTCAGTTTTCCTCCCCTGGTACTCGGGTGCAACATTCCAGACGCTTTACTAACACTCTCCCCACTTGGAGAGTCAGTGCCTTTAACCTCCTGTTTGGCCCAGTTTGCAATTTCTGCGGAAGATGAACAGGAATAGCGAGAACCAATGAGAGACTAGCTGGAGGTGTCTGAACGGGCAAATTTAACTCTCATTTCCCACTAGGAAGAGTAATTAACCAAAGGCTCAGCGTGCCATGCCGGAAACAGATTAGGGCCTGAAGCCATCCTGCGGTGTTGCGGCCAGCTCACAAGAAAGTGAGTTGAAGAAAGGAGCTCAGGGGCTCTGTAATTCACAAACCTGCATAGTTATAAATGACAGCTATCGTCCAAAAATAGACTGAAGTAAGGCTGCCAAGAGGACTTGAAAGCGGGGCAGAATTGCAGGATACCGATTTCAGGAGGTAGACTGGAATTGCATTGAAAGCGTAGGAAAAGAGGCAGAACGTCCACAATGATGCACTTTGCCAAAAGGGCATATGCGTTTTTTCCTGAATATATTCAGGAAAAAACGCATACGCCCTTTTTGGCCAACCAAGCAAGCTTGCAAAGGAAATCTGCACTACAATGAAGTCTCACTTCCCCCGGTCAAAAGGGCCATCAGAATGAAGTGTAAAATCCAGAATGGCAGGACAGGCCATGGAGAACTGGGAGCCTTGTTATGCTGATGGGCGGGATGTAAATTGCCAACAGACACTCGGGAGAAGTGTATGGTGTTTCCTGAAACATCTAAAAAACAAAGCAACAGAGCCTAGGGCACTTCCACTTATGGTCCTATAGCTTAGGGAAATTAATATCAAAAAGACACAGGAACCCCAAAATTTGGGACGGCTCTTTTTATAGGAATCTCTTCTACGGCACAAGTTAAATATCCCAGAGAGCAAATAATGGATAAAGAAGTTGCGGTACTTATGTACAACAGAATACCACTCAGCAATGAAATCTATGTCACCAGGCCCGTACCAGCATAATGAGTGGATTGAGGCACGATGATTCTAAGTGAAATAAGTCACACAGAAAAAGAAACATCATAAGGTATCACTAATACACGGAATGTGAACTTGGCTACACATGAACTGAATTACAAAACAGAACAGGGTCTCAAGTTTAGAAAACCAACTTATGCCTGCTTAAGGGGGAAGGTGAGTTGGGGTGCTGCATAAAAGCAGAGTTTGAAATTAGCACAGATACCGTTCCATAAGCCAAATATGTAATAGACCAGAGCTACCCCTTGCTCAACGAAATGGATTCAACAATGAGGTATCACCTCACACCTGGTAGAATAGGCATCATTGAAAATCTACAAACAAAAAATGCTGGAAAGGGTGTGGAGAAAAGGAACCCTCTCCCACTATTGTTGGGAATATAAATTGATACAGTCATTATGGAGAACAATATGGAATTTCTTAAGAAACTAACAATAGAATTACCATATGATACAGCAATCCCAGTACTGGACATATACCCAGACAAAACCATAAATCAAAAAGAGTCATTCACCGCAATATTCATTGCATCACTATTTACAATATCGAGGTAATGGAAGCAACCTAAATGCCCACAGACAGACGAATGCATAAAGCTGTGGTACATATATAAAATGGAATATTACTAAGCCATGAAAAGGAATGAAATTGGGTCATTTGTAGAGACGTCGATGGATCTAGAGACTGTCATACAGAGTGAAGTAAGTCAGAAAGAGAAAAACAAATCTTGTATATTCATGCATATATGTGGAACCTAGAAAAACTGTACAGATTAACCATTTTGCAAGGCATAAATAGAGCAACAGATGTAGACAACAAACGTATGGACAACAAGGGGGGAAAGCTGTTGGGGGGTGGTGGTGGGAGGAGTTGAGAGACTGGGATTGGCATGTATACATTTATATGTATAAAATAGATAACCAATAAGAACCTGCTGTATAAAAATATAAAATAAAATTCAAAATTAAAAAGAAATAAAATTTAAAAAATAAAACAGAAAAAACAATTATTCCCTGCACATACATGTATTTATATGAATAAATTATTTCCATGCTTATATCTGTAAATACAAAAAAGAGGAATAAAATCTACCTTGAACCAAAAACGAAAAAGAGAAAAAAAACACAGAACCCACCAGTTACACAGAGGAAAACCGTATCAGGGCACTTGCTCCAGTTGTAAACAATTCTGAAGTTGGTCAGTGGTGGGGAATCGTCTCCCATTCAGCCAGCAGCCCCCACGCAACAAGCGTCCTCATTGCAAAGCTGGGGCACCATGCCGAGGCATCTGTGAGTAAACGTGAGCTGAGCCCCAGGCCAGTTGCTGCTGAACTATTCCCACCCGTCCCAGGTAAAACACCTGAATATATACAAGGACTTGAAAGCCTAGAGGAAGGGCCATAGAGCCACACGAGTGACAGCATGCCGGCCGACTTGGTGCCTGCAGGCCAGCCAGGATGGTCCTGGCCCTGGGTGCTCTTCTGGAAGATTTCCTTTTCCTTGCCTGAGATACCCGTCCTGTCCCTGCCCCCACTGCTTTTTTCCTTCCTCACCTCTGCCCAGGGAGAAATTCCAGCAGCAGGTATGGGTGACACATCCTCTTCTTTAGCAGGTGGCAGCCTGGCAACTGCTGCAGAAAGTCCAGCAGAGCCCCACTCACACTGGGCCACACACAAAGCCGTGGCCTCTCACTCCCTCCCACCAGCCCAGCCCCGAGACTGCTGACAGGGCAGAGAAAATGGCGTCAGGCACGGCTGCAGGGGCTCTTGCTGCCTGGAGTGGTATTTATATTGATCTCAACCCAGGCACACCTGGGGAGGGCTGGCCGGCACGGTAAGGCTGCCCAGGTCAGCCAATCATCACCCCTCAGGGGCTCACAGTTGCAGAAAATGGAACTTGCTGAACCGGCCAGGTCCAAGGAACAGGTGTGGGCTCCTGAGAGTCAGGATAGACAAGGGGCTGCAGCTTTGGCTTGTTTTCTAATCATTTTATCTGGCCCATGAGTGGGAGACAACTTCAAGAAAACCCTCTCCTAATGAGAGGAACCCAGGAGTCAGGGAGAGGAGGGGTGGGTGGTGGTTGGAGACAGAGGCCTGGTGCCCCGGGTGCAGTGGAAGTCTCTGGAAGACCAGGTGGAGGGAGGCCTCACGGAGTGATGCCCAGGGTCACAGACCTGTCGCAGCTGCTGTTTGTTAGTTCAAGTCCTGCTCTGAGGTGCTCTGTGTCAGCTCTGAGCGACAGGTGAGCTGGGGGTGCTCTGCAATGAGGGCTATGTGCACGGTTCCTGTGTGCCCAGCCCTGCCACGGTACCTGCAAGGGTAGCTCTGTATCCTGGGAGGGGCCTGACCACGAGAGCCCCGTGGGCTGGGGTGGGGGTGGGGTACCTGCCCAGGTGAGCTCCATATTCTGGGATTGGTCTGACCACGAGAGCCCCATGGGCTGCTGGGGACCTGGTAAAGGATGTCAGGACAGTCAGTGAAGCCACCGAGGATATACCTCCAGTTGCTCCTAATTCCTACACCCTGCTGGTCATTCTACCAACCACCAGGACATGGTATTCTGTATTAGTCTTCAATGATGCCTTCTTTTGTATTCCATTAGTCCCAGAGTCACAAGAAATTTTGGCTTGTGAGTGGCAGGACTCAACATACAACTAAAACAATACTTCCGGGCCGTCTGGCCCCAAGGGTGCAAAAATTCCCACACCATCTTTGGGGAAAGCTTAGCTAAAGACCTAAAAGTTCTACCTCTGGAAAAGGAAACCCTCCTTCAATATGCAGACGACATTCTGATCACCAGCCCTACTAAGGAGGCCTCTGAACTACCAAGCCAATAAAGGATAGAAGTTGTCCAAGAAAAAGCTCAAATATCACAGACTGCGGTGACCTGCCTGGGCTTCATTCTCACAGAAGGTCAGAGAAGCCCATCCCAGGAAAGGGAAGAAACCATTTTCAGCCTTACCCCTTTCTAAAACTAGAAGACAGCTTAGGGGTTCCTGGGGAGGCCAGGGTTTGCTGCTTCTGGATCCCTAGCTACAGTCTACTAGCTGGGCCTCTATATGAAACACTGAAAGGAAAAGATGATGATCCTTTTGAATAGAATCCAGAAGTGGCCTTTCAAGAATGGAAAGAGCAGTCAATTCAGACCCTTGCCCTGGAACTCCCTAATTTAGCTAAACCCTTTGACCTTTACATTCCCGGTGAAAGGTGAATCGCCATTGGAGAATTAGTGCAAAAACTGGGACCACTTGAAATGGAACAATGCAAGAATGCCATCCAGGTAGGATAAACTACGGTCACTAAGGGGCTTGGCCCACTGCCACATCTGGCCAAGATACTGGCGGTATCTAAAAACCTGGAAATCAGCAGCCCAAAAGGCCACCTCCCTCCTAAGGGAAAAGGACCCCACGTGGTGATCCTAACCACCAACCATGTCCTGAAGTTGCAGGGTTCGCTCCGTGGGCACACCGACCTCGAGTGAGGAGGCCCTCCAACTCCAACATCCAGAGAGATAACTGGGGGCAACAGGGCACCATGACGACTCGTGTGAACATCACTTGACCTGGAGTTTCTCTCATAAAACAACAAGAGTGTGTCCCAAAAGAGTAGACTACTGCTTGCAGGACTTACTGCACCCAGAGGGGAGCTAATAATCTTGGCGGGGGAACAGTATACCACACTGTCACCATAGAAAAGCCTACAGACACCGTGATGATGGTGGCCAATAAGACCGGCTGGACTCCTGTTTACTTCAAAAGGCTGTTGACTCAGTAGCCATCATGGTCCTTGATCACCACTGACCCTGGACTGTCTGGGATTTGAGCGGGCAGGGCTCTGACACCTGGTGCTGTTTGTACGTTAATTCAGGGGCCTAATTGAAGAAAGCGCAGACTACTGGTCCGAGCATCTAGGCTGGCAGAGACGGTCAGCCTAAGGTGGCCGAACAAATGTGGGGCGGGGTGAAACCGGCCCCCACAGCGTCTCTGCACATCTCTTTCCTGGACCCTTAAAGGTCATTAGAATCTATAACACTTCCAATGCTGGTGCTCAGGTGGACGAGCAGGGAGGCAGGGGTCCTGGGGACAATCAACGTCACCGGGAGGCTGCTGGGGAGAAGCTCTGACCCTCGCCCCAGGGTATGAGGGCTCCCAACTCAGCACTCAGCAGTTACAGAAGAAGGGTCTGCACCCTCAGCACTCCAAGAATGAGGAACGGGACAAAAGGCAGAGGAGGGGTTTGTCCCCAGCAAAGCCCATTAAAAATCCCTGGGAGATAAAAATAGAATCTGGGCAATAAAGTCAAGTCTAACCTTTTTTATCCTTTGTGCTTTGTCTAATTTCACGTGCTCCTAGGGTCCCGCATGCAGAGGTTCCACACCCGGCACTTCAGACCAGATTTCCTAGTGCAGAATGGCTGGGTCGACACCTCAGCTCCTGGGGCCCAGTGCAGACTCCACGATATAGAGCCTGAGCTACAGCCAACCCGGCCCTCGAGAGCTCCGCCGCCTCCCTCCCTCCCACTGACTCTGACAGGATCTCTACACAGCAGCCCAGCCCACAGCCCACGAGGTAGTGCATGCTCTCACCTCTCCATTCTCTGATCAAAATATAAAGTTTCCTTTGCTTGTGAACCAAACTCAGTCTCGATCTGTTGGCCCCAATGACACTGGGCAGGGGGACACTTGTTGGGGTCCACTCTGGAGGATCAGTAACAGAAATTGAGACTATTGTAACCTCAATGAACAGATGTGTGAGCCAAACTGTAGTTAACATAGAACAGTGTATAAGGCTCGGGTAAAATAAGATGTTTTTAACACTTCCATTTGATATTTCCATCACTTTTTATAAGCAAGTTCAGTGAAAAGGTTTGTCTTATTTGTCAGGTCAATATTAGAGAAACGAAGTGATTTCTTTCCAAGGATGTACAGCTAATAATCTTGGTTAAACCTTCAATCTTGTTTTAAATGCTTTTCCATTGAAAATGATACCTCTCTTTCAGCTCCCCCATTTCTGAGAAGTATAAAATCTTATAATTTATTATTACCAAAGGGGAAAGGTGGGAGGAGGGATAAATTAACAGTTTGGAATGAACACATACACACTGCTATGTATAAAATAGATCATCAACAAGGAACTACTGTATAGCACAGGGAACTACACTCAACATTTTGCAATAACCTATAAGGGGAAATAATCTGAAAAAGAATAGATATTTTTATTGACATCATCTATCAATGACAGTTAAAGTGTAGCCTAAGGGAAGCTGGTGGTGAGTGCTTCTGACCCTGAAGACTTCAATCATCTAAAGTTTGGACTCTGCCTACTTCCCAAGGCCCTTAACGAACATATGTGTAGCTGTAGCTTAAAAACTTCCCCAGTTTGGGTTTCGGGGAGACACTGATTTTGAAAAAGCCCTGGTGTTCTCCTTACATGAATGGGACTCTTCCTACTGCTAAAACATGTCTGTCACACCCAGAGGATGGTATACCGTCTGATCGGGAAGAGTTTGGAAAAGGCATCTCATCTCCTCATCTCCTGGTGCTCGGGTTCACCCCTCCAGCGTCTTTACTAACAGTCTCCCCACTTGGAGATGTCAGCACTGTCAACATCCTGTTGCGTACAGTTTGGAATTTGTCCAGAGGATGAAGCGGAAGGATGAGGAACAATGAGAGACAAGTCCTAGGTGTTCAGACAGGCACATGTCACTCTAATTTCCAATCAGGAAGACGAATTGACCAAAGGCTAGGGTTGCCCATGGAAACAGTATAGGGCTTGAGGAAATCCCACTGCTTTGTGGCCAGTTCCCATAAACACGAGTTGAACAATGGAACTCAGGGGCAGTAAAATTCACAAAACTGCAGAGTTGAAAATATCCATCACTGAAAAATGTCTTGAGGAAAGTCAGAGAAAAGGACTTGTAAGCAAGGGAGAATGGCAGGAAAGGGATTTGAGGAGGTAGAAAGGACTCGCCATTAAGCACAAGAAAAGGAGCTGAACATTGCCAACATTGCAGTTGGCCAAAAAGGGTGTATGCGTTCTTTTCTGTATATATTCAAGAAAAGGGCATACACTTTTTTAGCCAACCAAACAGGTGGGCACTGGAAGTCAATACTACAAAAGATATCACTTCGCATCAGTCAGAAGAGCCATCCTCATAAAGCGTAAACAACAGAAATGCAGGACAGGGCAACGAGAAGAGGGAGCCCTGTGAGACTTATAGTGGAAATGTATATTGCCAACGGCCATTCTGGAGAAGTATATTGTGTTTACTAAAGCATCTAAAAAATGAGCTACAGAGCATAGGGCACTTGCACTCATGGGCGTATATCTTGGGAAAAACAAAAATCGAGAGGACACAGGCACCCCAATGTTTACCCCCTCTCTGTTTAAAAGATCCTCGACTAGGATATAACTCAAATGTCTCTGGAGGGAAAAAATGGATAGAGATGTGGTACTTAGGTAGAGTGGAATATTATTCAGCCTGGAAATCAATGAAATATGGCCAGTTGTAACAACTCCGGAGGAGTTACGTATGATCATTCTAAGTGACAGAATTCAAAAAGAAAAAGACACATATCATAAGATATCACTTAAAGGTGGAATCCAAAATGGCTACACATGAAATAAATTACAAAACAAAAACATAGTCAAATATGTAGAAAACACGCATAAGGTTGCTAAACGGGAAAAGTGGGGAGGGGTGAGGCATCATCCAGGAGGTTGAAATTAGCAAAGATACCATTCCAAATACCAAACTGATAATCAACAAGGCCTACACGGTAGCTAAAAGAACTGCACTCAGCACACTCAAGTCACCGGAAAAGAATATATACGACTGGTAAGAATCTGAAAAAGAATTTATTGATGTCTCTCTGTACGTGAATCAAGTGGATGTACAGCAGCAAGAAACAGAGCTTTGAAAATCAGCTGTAACCAATATAGTAATAAATTGAAAAAAATAAACGACAGAGAGACAGAGAAAACCTCTTACAACTTTTCCTCAGGGACGGTGATGCAACATGGATTGAACACATCTAGACCCACAGCAGGATGAGACATAAGGCTGGAAACTGTTTGCGCTAAGAGAAATGTGAGGTTGGGTGAGGAAATGCACACCCTTTAAAGTAATACTACCTGGTACCCATTCAATGGGTCCCAAATCTGCAGGTTCAAGGGATCTTCCTACAGCTAAAACATGCATGGAAAACCCAGAGGACTGTACACCATGTGATCGGGAGATGTGTCTAAAATGCACCTCATTTATCCTCTCCTGGTGCTCCTGTTCACCATTCCAGCCACGCTACTTAGAATCTCCCCACTTGGAGAATCAGCACATTTAAACTTCTGTTTCACACATTTTGCAAATTGTGAGGAGGATGAACGGGAAGAGGGGGAACCAATGAGAGAAGAGTTGTTGGGGTTTGGACGGGCACATATCACTCTAATTTCCCATTAAGAATAAGAATTAAAGAAAGGCTCAGCCTGCCTCGCCGGAGCCAAAATAGGGCCTGAAGCAATCCTGCGGGTTTGAGGCCAGCTCACAAAAGAGCAACTTAAAAAATGGAGCTCAGGGTCACTGCAATTCACAAACCTGCAGAGTTATAAATGAAAACTAACGTCCAAAAATATGTTGAGGTAAGGCAAAGAAGAGGATCTGAATGCAAGACAGAATTGCAAGAAACAGATTTCAAGAGATAGATTGGACTCGTCTTTAATGCACATGAAAAGTGGCAGAATTTCGACAATGATGCAGTTGGCCCAAAAGGGCGTATGCGTTTTTTCCTGATTATATCCAGGAAAAAACGCATACACACTTTATGGGCAACGAAGCAAGCAAGCAATGCAAATGTGCACAACAAAGAAGTCTCACTTCCCCCCGGTCAAAAGGGCCATCCTAAAAAATTGTAAAAACCAGAAATGCAGGACAGGCCATGGAGAACAGGGAGCCTTTATACGCTGATGGGCAGTGTGTGAACTGCCGAGAGCCACTCTGGAGAAGTGTATGGTGGTTCATAAATCATCTAAAAAACAGAGCTACAGAGCATAGGACACTTCCAATCATGGGAGTATATCTAGGGAAGTCTAAAAATCAACAAGACACAAGCACACCACAGTTTAGGGCTACTCTGTTTACAAGAACCTCAACTTCAGTACACCTTAAATACCCCAGGAAAGAGAACAATGGATAAAGAAGATGTGGTACTTATGTACAATGGAATATCTCTTCACCATGAAATCAATGTAATAAGGCTAGTAGAAGGATAAAGAGTGGATTTAGGTCCGATAATACTACTTGAAATAAGTCAAACAGAAAAAGAAACATATCATAAGATATCACTTATAGAGGGAGGGTAAATATGGCTGCACAAGAAATGAATTACAGAACAGAACAGTGTCTCACATTTAGAAAACACACTTATGTCAGCTTAAGGGGAAAGGAGAGGTGGGGTGATGCATAAAACCAGAGTTTGAAATTAGCACAGATACTGTTCAATAAACCAAATAGGTATTAGACAAGATCTACACCTTGCTCAATGAACAGGCCTCAACACACCCTATACACCGCAGAGAAATATATCTGAGGAATAAGAATCTTAAAACCCATGTATTGATATATCTCCATAAGGGAATCAAGTGTGTGCAGAGCGGCACAAACACAGCAGTGAAAAGGAGCTAAACCCCATTATAGAAATAAATTTTAAAAACAAAACGCTGAAACAATGAAAGAGAGAAAAATTCTTACAAAATTCGCTCAGGGGCTGTGATGCAACCTGGATTGACCACATATAAACCCACAGCTGGATAAGACATAAGGCTGGACACTTGAGGCTGAGAGGATTGGTGAGCTTTGGTGAGCAACTGCCGAAAGTTTAATGCAATACTTCATGCTACTCATTCCAAGGGTCCCAACACTCCAGGTTGAAGGGAATCTTCCTACAGCTAAACCATGCTTGGGAAACCCAGCGACTGGTATACCATATGATTGGGAAAGTTTTCTAAAACGCACCTCATTTTTCCTCTCCTGGGGCTCCGGATTGACATTCCAGCCGCTTTACTAACAACATCCCCACATGGAGTCAATGCCTTTAAGTTCTGGTATCGCACAGTCTGCAGTTAGTGCAGAGGATGAATGGGAATAGGGGGAACCAGTGAGAAACTAGCTGTAGCGGTTTCAGTGGGCACATGTCACTCTAATATCACATCAGTAAGAAGAATTAACCAAAGGCACAGCAAGGTGCCACAGAAGAAAAATAGGGCTTCAAGGAATCCTGTGGTTATGGGGCGAGACCACAAAAATAAGAGCTAAAAAATGGAGCTAAGGGCCACTGCAATTCAAAAACGTGCAGAGTTATAAAGGCCAACTATTTTTAAAAAATATATTGAGGTAAGGCTATGAAGAGGCATTGAAAGCAAGGCAGAATTGCAGGAAACCGATTTCAGGAGGTAGACTGGAATTGCATTGAAAGCATATGAAGAGAGTCAGAAACTCGACAATGATGCACTTGGCCAAAAAGGGCGTATGCGTTTTTTCCTAAATATATTCAGGAAAAAACGCATATGCACTTTCTGGCCAACCAAGCAAGCTTACAAAGGAAATCTGCACTACAATGAAGTCTCACTTCCACCTGGTCAAAAGGGCCATCTGAAAAAAGTGTAAAATCCAGAAAGGCAGGACAGGCCATGGAGAACTGGGAGCCTTGTTATGCTGATGGGCGGGATGTAAATTGCCAACAGACACTCAGGAGAAGTGTATGGTGTTTCCTGAAACATCTAAAAAACAAAGCAACAGAACCTAGGGCACTTCCACTTATGGTCCTATAGCTTAGGGAAATTAAAATCAAAAAGACACAGCCACCCCAAAGTTTCGAACGGCTCTGTTTACAAGAACCTCATTTAAAGTACAAGTTCAACATCGCAGAAAGTGAAAAATGGATAAAGAAGTTGTGGTATTTACTTACAAAGCAATATCACTCAGCAATGAAATCTGTGTCATCAGGCCCTTAGCAGCACAATGAGTGGATTCAGGTATGATGATTCTAACTGAAATAAGTCACACAGAAAAAGAAACATCATAAGATATCAGTAATACACGGAATGTAAACTTGGCTACACAGGAACTGAATTACAGAACAGAACAGGGACTCAAATTTAGAAAACCAACTTATGCTTGCTTAAGGGTAAAGGTGAGTTGGGGTGCTGCATAAAACCAGAGATTGAAATGAGCACAGATAAAGTTCCTTAAGTCAAATATGGAATAGACAAGAGCTACTCCTTGCTCAACGAAATGGACTCAACACCGCATATTAAACTCCTAAGAATGTACCTGACTAGTAAGTATCTTAAAACCTAGGGATTGCTATGTCTCCGAAAGAGAATCAAGCATGTGTACAGGGGCATAAACGCAGCAGTGATAGGATTGGAGAGGTTCGGTGAGCAAATGAAGACCCTTTGAAGTCATATTGCATGGTACCCATTCCACGGGTTTCAACTACCCAGGTTTTAGGTATTCTTCCTTCAGCTAAAACATGCATGTGGAACCCAAGTATGATCAACCATGTGAACGGGAGACGTGTTCAAATATGTCTCCATTTTCCTCCCCTGGTACTCGGATGCAACATTCCAGACGCTTTACTAACACTCTCCCGACTTGGAGAGTCAGTCCCTTTAACCTCCTGTTTGGCCCAGTTTGCAATTTCTGCGGAAGATGAACAGGAATAGCGAGAACCAATGAGAGGCTAGCTGGAGGTGTCTGGACGGGCAAATTTAACTCTCATTTCCCACCAGGAAGAGGAATTAACCAAAGGCTCAGCATGCCAGGCCAGAACCAGATTAGGGCCTGAAGCCATCCTGCGGTGTTGCGGCCAGCTCACAAGAAAGCGAGTTGAAGAAAGGAGCTCAGGGGCACTGTAATTCACAAACCTGCAGAGTTATAAATGACAGCTATCGTCCAAAAATAGACTGAAGTAAGGCTGCCAAGAGGACTTGAAAGCGGGGCAGAATTGCAGGAAACCGATTTCAGGAGGTAGACTGGAATTGCATTGAAAGCATAGGAAAAGAGGCAGAACGTCCACAATGATGCACTTGGCCAAAAAGGGCGTATGCGTTTTTTCCTGAATATATTCAGGAAAAAACGCATACGCCCTTTTTGGCCAACCAAGCAAGCTTGCAAAGGAAATCTGCACTACAATGAAGTCTCACTTCCCCCCGGTCAAAAGGGCCATCTGAAAAAAGTGTAAAATCCAGAAAGGCAGGACAGGCCATGGAGAACTGGGAGCCTTGTTATGCTGATGTGCGGGATGTAAATTGCCAACAACCACTCGAGAGAAGTGTATGGTGTTTCCTGAAACATCTAAAAAACAAAGCAACAGAACCTAGGGCACTTCCACTTATGGTCCTATAGCTTAGGGAAATTAAAATCAAAAAGACACAGCCACCCCAAAGTTTGGAACGGCTCTGTTTACAAGAACCTCGTTTACAGTACAAGTTCAACATCGCAGAAAGTGAAAAATGGATAAAGAACTTGTGGTATTTACTTACAAAGCAATATCACTCAGCAATGAAATCTGTGTCATCAGGCCCTTAGCAGCACAATGAGTGGATTCAGGTATGATGATTCTAACTGAAATAAGTCACACAGAAAAAGAAACATCATAAGATATCAGTAATACACGGAATGTAAACTTGGCTACACAGGAACTGAATTACAGAACAGAACAGGGTCTCAAATTTAGAAAACCAACTTATGCTTGCTTAAGGGTAAAGGTGAGTTGGGGTGCTGCATAAAACCAGAGATTGAAATGAGCACAGATAAAGTTCCTTAAGCCAAATATGGAATAGACAAGAGCTACTCCTTGCTCAACGAAATGGACTCAACACCGCATATTAAACGCCTAAGAATGTACCTGACTAGTAAGTATCTAAAACCTATGGATTGCTATGTCTCCGAAAGAGAATCAAGCATGTGTACAGGGGCATAAACGCAGCAGTGATAGGATTGGAGAGGTTCGTGAGCAAATGAAGACCCTTTGAAGTCATATTGCATGGTACCCATTCCACGGGTTTCAGCTACCCAGGTTTTAGGTATTCTTCCTTCAGCTAAAACATGCATGTGGAACCCAGAGTATGATCAACCATGTGATCGGGAGACGTGTTCAAATATGTCTCAGTTTTCCTCCCCTGGTACTCGGATGCAACATTCCAGACGCTTTACTAACACTCTCCCCACTTGGAGAGTCAGCGCCTTTAACCTCCTGTTTGGCCCAGTTTGCAATTTCTGCGGAAGATGAACAGGAATAGCGAGAACCAATGAGAGGCTAGCTGGAGGTGTCTGGACGGGCAAATTTAACTCTCATTTCCCACCAGGAAGAGGAAATAACCAAAGGCTCAGCGTACCGTACCGGAACCAGATTAGGGCATGAAGCCATCCTGCGGTGTTGCGGGCAGCTCAAAAGAAAGCGAGTTGAAGAAAGGAGCTCAGGGGCACTGTAATTCACAAACCTGCAGAGTTATAAATGACAGCTATTGTCCAAAAATAGACTGAAGTAAGGCTGCCAAGAGGACTTGAAAGCGGGGCAGAATTGCAGGAAACCGATTTCAGGAGGTAGACTGGAATTGCATTGAAAGCATAGGAAAAGAGGCAGAACGTCCACAATGATGCACTTGGCCAAAAAGGGCGTATGCGTTTTTTCCTGAATATATTCAGGAAAAAACGCATACGCCCTTTTTGGCCAACCAAGCAAGCTTGCAAAGGAAATCTGCACTACAATGAAGTCTCACTTCCCCCCGGTCAAAAGGGCCATCTGAAAAAAGTGTAAAATCCAGAAAGGCAGGACAGGCCATGGAGAACTGGGAGCCTTGTTATGCTGATGTGCGGGATGTAAATTGCCAACAACCACTCGGTAGAAGTGTATGGTGTTTCCTGAAACATCTAAAAAACAAAGCAACAGAGCCTAGGGCACTTCCACTTATGGTCCTATAGCTTAGGGAAATTAAAATCAAAAAGACACAGCCACCCCAAAGTTTGGAACGGCTCTGTTTACAAGAACCTCGTTTACAGTACAAGTTCAACATCGCAGAAAGTGAAAAATGGATAAAGAAGTTGTGGTATTTACTTACAAAGCAATATCACTCAGCAATGAAATCTGTGTCATCAGGCCCTTAGCAGCACAATGAGTGGATTCAGGTATGATGATTCTAACTGAAATAAGTCACACAGAAAAAGAAACATCATAAGAAATCAGTAATACATGGAATGTAAACTTGGCTACACAGGAACTGAATTACAGAACAGAACAGGGTCTCAAATTTAGAAAACCAACTTATGCTTGCTTAAGGGTAAAGGTGAGTTGGGGTGCTGCATAAAACCAGAGATTGAAATGAGCACAGATAAAGTTCCTTAAGCCAAATATGGAATAGACAAGAGCTACTCCTTGCTCAACGAAATGGACTCAACACCGCATATTAAACGCCTAAGAATGTACCTGACTAGTAAGTATCTTAAAACCTATGGATTGCTATGTCTCCGAAAGAGAATCAAGCATGTGTACAGGGGCATAAACGCAGCAGTGATAGGATTGGAGAGGTTCGGTGAGCAAATGAAGACCCTTTGAAGTCATATTGCATGGTACCCATTCACGGGTTTCAACTACCCACGTTTTAGGTATTCTTCCTTCAGCTAAAACATGCATGTGGAACCCAGAGTATGATCAACCATGTGATCGGGAGACGTGTTCAAATATGTCTCAGTTTTCCTCCCCTGGTACTCGGGTGCAACATTCCAGACGCTTTACTAACAGTCTCCCCACTTGGAGAGTCAGCGCCTTTAAACTCCTGTTTGGCCCAGTTTGCAATTTCTGCGGAAGATGAACAGGAATAGCGAGAACCAATGAGAGGCTAGCTGGAGGTGTCTGGACGGGCAAATTTAACTCTCATTTCCCACCAGGAAGAGGAAATAACCAAAGGCTCAGCGTGCCGTACCGGAACCAGATTAGGGCATGAAGCCATCCTGCGGTGTTGCGGCCAGCTCAAAAGAAAGCGAGTTGAAGAAAGGAGCTCAGGGGCACTGTAATTCACAAACCTGCAGAGTTATAAATGACAGCTATCGTCCAAAAATAGACTGAAGTAAGGCTGCCAAGAGGACTTGAAAGCGGGGCAGAATTGCAGGAAACCGATTTCAGGAGGTAGACTGGAATTGCATTGAAAGCATAGGAAAAGAGGCAGAACGTCCACAATGATGCACTTGGCCAAAAAGGGCGTATGCGTTTTTTCCTGAATATATTCAGGAAAAAACGCATACGACCTTTTTGGCCAACCAAGCAAGCTTGCAAAGGAAATCTGCACTACAATGAAGTCTCACTTCCCCCCGGTCAAAAGGGCCATCTGAAAAAAGTGTAAAATCCAGAAAGGCAGGACAGGCCATGGAGAAATGGGAGCCTTGTTATGCTGAAGGGCGGGATGTAAATTGCCAACAACCACTCGGGAGAAGTGTATGGTGTTTCCTGAAACATCTAAAAAACAAAGCAACAGAACCTAGGGCACTTCCACTTATGGTCCTATAGCTTAGGGAAATTAAAATCAAAAAGACACAGCCACCCCAAAGTTTGAAACGGCTCCGTTTACAAGAACCTCGTTTACAGTACAATTTCAACATCGCAGAAAGTGAAAAATGGATAATGAACTTGTGATATTTACTTACAAAGCAATATCACTCAGCAATGAAATCCGTGTCATCAGGCACTTAGCAGCACAATGAGTGGATTCAGGTATGATGATTCTAACTGAAATAAGTCACACAGAAAAAGAAACATCATAAGATATCAGTAATACACAGAATGTAAACTTGGCTACAGAGGAACTGAATTACAGAACAGAACAGGGTCTCAAATTTAGAAAACCAACTTATGCTTGCTTAAGGGTAAAGGTGAGTTGGGGTGCTGCATAAAACCAGAGATTGAAATGAGCACAGATAAAGTTCCTTAAGTCAAATATGGAATAGACAAGAGCTACTCCTTGCTCAACGAAATGGACTCAACACCGCATATTAAACGCCTAAGAAGGTACCTGACTAGTAAGTATCTTAAAACCTATGGATTGCTATGTCTCTGAAAGAGAATCAAGCATGTGTACAGGGGCATAAACGCAGCAGTGATAGGATTGGAGAGGTTCGTGAGCAAATGAAGACCCTTTGAAGTCATATTGCATGGTACCCATTCACGGGTTTCCACTACCCAGGTTTAAGGTATTCTTCCTTCAGCTAAAACATGCATGTGGAACCTAGAGTATGATCAACCATGTGATCGGGAGACGTGTTCAAATATGTCTCAGTTTTCGTACCCTGGTACTCGGGTGCAACATTCCAGACGCTTTACTAACACTCTCCCGACTTGGAGAGTCAGTCCCTTTAACCTCCTGTTTGGCCCAGTTTGCAATTTCTGCGGAAGATGAACAGGAATAGCGAGAACCAATGAGAGACTAGCTGGAGGTGTCTGGACGGGCAAATTTAACTCTCATTTCCCACCAGGAAGAGGAATTAACCAAAGGCTCAGCATGCCGGGCCAGAACCAGATTAGGGCCTGAAGCCATCCTGCGGTGTTGCGGCCAGCTCACAAGAAAGTGAGTTGAAGAAAGGAGCTCAGGGGCACTGTAATTCACAAACCTGCAGAGTTATAAATGACAGCTATCGTCCAAAAATAGACTGAAGTAAGGCTGCCAAGAGGACTTGAAAGCGGGGCAGAATTGCAGGAAACCGATTTCAGGAGGTAGACTGGAATTGCATTGAAAGCATAGGAAAAGAGGCAGAACGTCCACAATGATGCACTTGGCCAAAAAGGGCGTATGCGTTTTTTCCTGAATATATTCAGGAAAAAACGCATACGCCCTTTTTGGCCAACCAAGCAAGCTTGCAAAGGAAATCTGCACTACAATGAAGTCTCACTTCCCCCCGGTCAAAAGGGCCATCTGAAAAAAGTGTAAAATCCAGAAAGGCAGGACAGGCCATGGAGAACTGGGAGCCTTGTTATGCTGATGTGCGGGATGTAAATTGCCAACAACCACTCGGTAGAAGTGTATGGTGTTTCCTGAAACATCTAAAAAACAAAGCAACAGAACCTAGGGCACTTCCACTTATGGTCCTATAGCTTAGGGAAATTAAAATCTAAAAGACACAGCCACCCCAAAGTTTGGAACGGCTCTGTTTACAAGAACCTCGTTTACAGTACAAGTTCAACATCGCAGAAAGTGAAAAATGGATAATGAACTTGTGATATTTACTTACAAAGCAATATCACTCAGCAATGAAATGTGTGTCATCAGGCCCTTAGCAGCACAATGAGTGGATTCAGGTATGATGATTCTAACTGAAATAAGTCACACAGAAAAAGAAACATCATAAGATATCAGTAATACACGGAATGTAAACTTGGCTACACAGGAACTGAATTACAGAACAGAACAGGGTCTCAAATTTAGAAAACCAACTTATGCTTGCTTAAGGGGAAAGGTGAGTTGGGGTGCTGCATAAAACCAGAGATTGAAATGAGCACAGATAAAGTTCCTTAAGCCAAATATGGAATAGACAAGAGCTACTCCTTGCTCAACGAAATGGACTCAACACCGCATATTAAACTCCTAAGAATGTACCTGAGTAGTAAGTATCTTAAAACCTATGGATTGCTATGTCTCTGAAAGAGAATCAAGCATGTGTACAGGGGCATAAACGCAGCAGTGATAGGATTGGAGAGGTTCGGTGAGCAAATGAAGACCCTTTGAAGTCATATTGCATGGTACCCATTCCACGGGTTTCAACTACCCAGGTTTTAGGTATTCTTCCTTCAGCTAAAACATGCATGTGGAACCGAGAGTATGATCAACCATGTGATCGGGAGACGTGTTCAAATATGTCTCAGTTTTCCTCCCCTGGTACTCGGGTGCAACATTCCAGACGCTTTACTAACACTCTCCCCACTTGGAGAGTCAGCGCCTTTAACCTCCTGTTTGGCCCAGTTTGCAATTTCTGCGGAAGATGAACAGGAATAGCGAGAACCAATGAGAGGCTAGCTGCAGGTGTCTGGACGGGCAAATTTAACTCTCATTTCCCACCAGGAAGAGGAAATAACCAAAGGCTCAGTGTGCCATACCGGAACCAGATTAGGGCCTGAAGCCATCCTGCGGTGTTGCGGCCAGCTCACAAGAAAGCGAGTTGAAGAAAGGAGCTCAGGGGCACTGTAATTCACAAACCTGCAGAGTTATAAATGACAGCTATCGTCCAAAAATAGACTGAAGTAAGGCTGCCAAGAGGACTTGAAAGCGGGGCAGAATTGCAGGAAACCGATTTCAGGAGGTAGACTGGAATTGCATTGAAAGCATAGGAAAAGAGGCAGAACGTCCACAATGATGCACTTGGCCAAAAAGGGCGTATGCGTTTTTTCCTGAATATATTCAGGAAAAAACGCATACGCCCTTTTTGGCCAACCAAGCAAGCTTGCAATGGAAATCTGCACTACAATGAAGTCTCACTTCCCCCCGGTCAAAAGGGCCATCTGAAAAAAGTGTAAAATCCAGAAAGGCAGGACAGGCCATGGAGAACTGGGAGCCTTGTTATGCTGATGGGCGGGATGTAAATTGCCAACAGACACTCAGGAGAAGTGTATGGTGTTTCCTGAAACATCTAAAAAACAAAGCAACAGAGCCTAGGGCACTTCCACTTATGGTCCTATAGCTTAGGGAAATTAAAATCAAAAAGACACAGCCACCCCAAAGTTTGGGACGCCTCCGTTTACAATAACCTCGTTTACCGTACAAGTTCAATATCACAGAAAGTGAAAAATGGATAAAGAACTTGTGGTACTTACGTACAATGCAGTATCACTCAGCAATGAAATCTATGTCATCAGGCCCGTAGCAGCATAATGAGTGGGTTCAGGTACGATGATTCTAACTGAAATAAGTCACACAGAAAAAGAAACATCATAAGATATCACTAATACACGGAATGTAAACTTGGCTACACAGGAACTGCATTCCAAAACAGAACAGGGTCTCAAATTTAGAAAACCAACTTATGCTTGCTTAAGGGGAAAGGTGAGTTGGAGCGCTGCATAAAACCAGAGATTGAAATGAGCACAGATAAAGTTCCTTAAGCCAAATATGGAATAGACAAGAGCTACTCCTTGCTCAACGAAATGGACTCAACACCCCATATTAAACGCCTAAGAATGTACCTGACTAGTAAGTATCTTAAAACCTATGGATTGCTATGTCTCCAAAAGAGAATCAAGCGTGTGTACAGGGGCATAAACGCAGCAGTGATAGGATTGGAGAGGTTCAGTGAGCAAATGAAGACCCTTTGAAGTCATATTGCATGGTACCCATTACACGGGTCTCAACTCTCCAGGTTTAAGGTATTTTTCCTTCAGCTAAAACATGCATGTGGAACCCAGAGTATGATCAACCATGTGAACGGGAGACGTGTTCAAATATGTCTCAGTTTTCCTCCCCTGGTACTCGGGTGCAACATTCCAGACGCTTTACTAACACTCTCCCCACTTGGAGAGTCAGTCCCTTTAACCTCCTGTTTGGCCCAGTTTGCAATTTCTGTGGAAGATGAACAGGAATAGCGAGAACCAATGAGAGGCTAGCTGGAGGTGTCTGGACGGGCAAATTTAACTCTCATTTCCCACCAGGAAGAGGAATTAACCAAAGGCTCAGCATGCCGGGCCGGAACCAGATTAGGGCCTGAAGCCATCCTGCGGTGTCGCGGCCAGCTCACAAGAAAGCGAGTTGAAGAAAGGAGCTCAGGGGCACTGTAATTCACAAACCTGCAGAGTTATAAATGACAGCTATCGTCCAAAAATAGACTAAAGTAAGGCTGCCAAGAGGACTTGAAATCGGGGCAGAATTGTAGGAAACCGATTTCAGGAGGTAGACTGGAATTGCATTGAAAGCATAGGAAAAGAGGCAGAACGTCCACAATGATGCACTTGGCCAAAAAGGGCGTATGCGTTTTTTCCTGAATATATTCAGGAAAAAACGCATACGCCCTTTTTGGCCAACCAAGCAAGCTTGCAAAGGAAATCTGCACTACAATGAAGTCTCACTTCCCCCCGGTCAAAAGGGCCATCTGAAAAAAGTGTAAAATCCAGAAAGGCAGGACAGGCCATGGAGAACTGGAAGCCTTGTTATGATGATGGGCAGGATGTAAATTGCCAACAGACACTTGGGAGAAGTGTATGGTGTTTCCTGAAACATCTAAAAAACAAAGCAACAGAGCCTAGGGCACTTCCACTTATGGTCCTATAGCTTAGGGAAATTAAAATCAAAAAGACACAGCCACCCCAAAGTTTGGAACAGCTCTGTTTACAAGAACCTCGTTTACAGTACAAGTTCAACATCGCAGAAAGTGAAAAATGGATAAAGAAGTTGTGGTATTTACTTACAAAGCAATATCACTCAGCAATGAAATCTATGTCATCAGGCCCTTAGCAGCACAATGAGTGGATTCAGGTATGATGATTCTAACTGAAATAAGTCACACAGAAAAAGAAACATCATAAGATATCAGTAATACACGGAATGGAAACTTGGCTACACAGGAACTGAATTACAGAACAGAACAGGGTCTCAAATTTAGAAAACCAACTTATGCTTGCTTAAGGGGAAAGGTGAGTTGGGGTGCTGCATAAAACCAGAGATTGAAAGGAGCACAGATAAAGTTCCTTAAGCCAAATATGGAATAGACAAGAGCTACTCCTTGCTCAACGAAATGGACTCAACACCGCATATTAAACGCCTAAGAATGTACCTGACTAGTAAGTATCTTAAAACCTATGGATTGCTATGTCTCCGAAAGAGAATCAAGCATGTGTACAGGGGCATAAACGCAGCAGTGATAGGATTGGAGAGGTTCGGTGAGCAAATGAAGACCCTTTGAAGTCATATTGCATGGTACCCATTCACGGGTTTCAACTACCCAGGTTTAAGGTATTCTTCCTTCAGCTAAAACATGCATGTGGAACCTAGAGTATGATCAACCATGTGATCGGGAGACGTGTTCAAATATGTCTCAGTTTTCGTACCCTGGTACTCGGGTGCAACATTCCAGACGCTTTACTAACACTCTCCTGACTTGGAGAGTCAGTCCCTTTAACCTCCTGTTTGGCCCAGTTTGCAATTTCTGCGGAAGATGAACAGGAATAGCGAGAACCAATGAGAGACTAGCTGGAGGTGTCTGGACGGGCAAATTTAACTCTCATTTCCCACCAGGAAGAGGAATTAACCAAAGGCTCAGCATGCCGGGCCAGAACCAGATTAGGGCCTGAAGCCATCCTGCGGTGTTGCGGCCAGCTCACAAGAAAGTGAGTTGAAGAAAGGAGCTCAGGGGCACTGTAATTCACAAACCTGCAGAGTTATAAATGACAGCTATCGTCCAAAAATAGACTGAAGTAAGGCTGCCAAGAGGACTTGAAAGCGGGGCAGAATTGCAGGAAACCGATTTCAGGAGGTAGACTGGAATTGCATTGAAAGCATAGGAAAAGAGGCAGAACGTCCACAATGATGCACTTGGCCAAAAAGGGCGTATGCGTTTTTTCCTGAATATATTCAGGAAAAAACGCATACGCCCTTTTTGGCCAACCAAGCAAGCTTGCAAAGGAAATCTGCACTACAATGAAGTCTCACTTCCCCCCGGTCAAAAGGGCCATCTGAAAAAAGTGTAAAATCCAGAAAGGCAGGACAGGCCATGGAGAACTGGGAGCCTTGTTATGCTGATGTGCGGGATGTAAATTGCCAACAACCACTCGGTAGAAGTGTATGGTGTTTCCTGAAACATCTAAAAAACAAAGCAACAGAACCTAGGGCACTTCCACTTATGGTCCTATAGCTTAGGGAAATTAAAATCTAAAAGACACAGCCACCCCAAAGTTTGGAACGGCTCTGTTTACAAGAACCTCGTTTACAGTTCAAGTTCAACATCGCAGAAAGTGAAAAATGGATAATGAACTTGTGATATTTACTTACAAAGCAATATCACTCAGCAATGAAATGTGTGTCATCAGGCCCTTAGCAGCACAATGAGTGGATTCAGGTATGATGATTCTAACTGAAATAAGTCACACAGAAAAAGAAACATCATAAGATATCAGTAATACACGGAATGTAAACTTGGCTACACAGGAACCGAATTACAGAACAGAACAGGGTCTCAAATTTAGAAAACCAACTTATGCTTGCTTAAGGGGAAAGGTGAGTTGGGGTGCTGCATAAAACCAGAGATTGAAATGAGCACAGATAAAGTTCCTTAAGCCAAATATGGAATAGACAAGAGCTACTCCTTGCTCAACGAAATGGACTCAACACCGCATATTAAACTCCTAAGAATGTACCTGAGTAGTAAGTATCTTAAAACCTATGGATTGCTATGTCTCTGAAAGAGAATCAAGCATGTGTACAGGGGCATAAACGCAGCAGTGATAGGATTGGAGAGGTTCGGTGAGCAAATGAAGACACTTTGAAGTCATATTGCATGGTACCCATTCCACGGGTTTCAACTACCCAGGTTTTAGGTATTCTTCCTTCAGCTAAAACATGCATGTGGAACCGAGAGTATGATCAACCATGTGATCTGGAGACGTGTTCAAATATGTCTCAGTTTTCCTCCCCTGGTACTCGGGTGCAACATTCCAGACGCTTTACTAACACTCTCCCCACTTGGAGAGTCAGCGCCTTTAACCTCCTGTTTGGCCCAGTTTGCAATTTCTGCGGAAGATGAACAGGAATAGCGAGAACCAATGAGAGGCTAGCTGCAGGTGTCTGGACGGGCAAATTTAACTCTCATTTCCCACCAGGAAGAGGAAATAACCAAAGGCTCAGTGTGCCATACCGGAACCAGATTAGGGCCTGAAGCCATCCTGCGATGTTGCGGCCAGCTCACAAGAAAGCGAGTTGAAGAAAGGAGCTCAGGGGCACTGTAATTCACAAACCTGCAGAGTTATAAATGACAGCTATCGTCCAAAAATAGACTGAAGTAAGGCTGCCAAGAGGACTTGAAAGCGGGGCAGAATTGCAGGAAACCGATTTCAGGAGGTAGACTGGAATTGCATTGAAAGCATAGGAAAAGAGGCAGAACGTCCACAATGATGCACTTGGCCAAAAAGGGCGTATGCGTTTTTTCCTGAATATATTCAGGAAAAAACGCATACGCCCTTTTTGGCCAACCAAGCAAGCTTGCAATGGAAATCTGCACTACAATGAAGTCTCACTTCCCCCCGGTCAAAAGGGCCATCTGAAAAAAGTGTAAAATCCAGAAAGGCAGGACAGGCCATGGAGAACTGGGAGCC
Source organism: Delphinus delphis (assembly GCF_949987515.2). Taxonomy (NCBI): domain Eukaryota; kingdom Metazoa; phylum Chordata; class Mammalia; order Artiodactyla; family Delphinidae; genus Delphinus; species Delphinus delphis. Next base: position 466,033 of record NW_027192650.1, read on the forward strand.
TTGTTATGCTGATGGGCGGGATGTAAATTGCCAACAGACACTCAGGAGAAGTGTATGGTGTTTCCTGAAACATCTAAAAAACAAAGCAACAGAGCCTAGGGCACTTCCACTTATGGTCCTATAGCTTAGGGAAATTAAAATCAAAAAGACACAGCCACCCCAAAGTTTGGGACGCCTCCGTTTACAATAACCTCGTTTACCGTACAAGTTCAATATCACAGAAAGTGAAAAATGGATAAAGAACTTGTGGTGCTTACGTACAATGCAGTATCACTCAGCAATGAAATCTATGTCATCAGGCCCGTAGCAGCATAATGAGTGGGTTCAGGTACGATGATTCTAACTGAAATAAGTCACACAGAAAAAGAAACATCATAAGATATCACTAATACACGGAATGTAAACTTGGCTACACAGGAACTGCATTCCAAAACAGAACAGGGTCTCAAATTTAGAAAACCAACTTATGCTTGCTTAAGGGGAAAGGTGAGTTGGAGCGCTGCATAAAACCAGAGATTGAAATGAGCACAGATAAAGTTCCTTAAGCCAAATATGGAATAGACAAGAGCTACTCCTTGCTCAACGAAATGGACTCAACACCCCATATTAAACGCCTAAGAATGTACCTGACTAGTAAGTATCTTAAAACCTATGGATTGCTATGTCTCCAAAAGAGAATCAAGCGTGTGTACAGGGGCATAAACGCAGCAGTGATAGGATTGGAGAGGTTCAGTGAGCAAATGAAGACCCTTTGAAGTCATATTGCATGGTACCCATTACACGGGTCTCAACTCTCCAGGTTTAAGGTATTTTTCCTTCAGCTAAAACATGCATGTGGAACCCAGAGTATGATCAACCATGTGAACGGGAGACGTGTTCAAATATGTCTCAGTTTTCCTCCCCTGGTACTCGGGTGCAACATTCCAGACGCTTTACTAACACTCTCCCCACTTGGAGAGTCAGTCCCTTTAACCTCCTGTTTGGCCCAGTTTGCAATTTCTGTGGAAGATGAAGAGGAATAGCGAGAACCAATGAGAGACTAGCTGGAGGTGTCTGGATGGGCAAATTTAACTCTCATTTCCCACCAGGAAGAGGAATTAAACAAAGGCTCAGCGTGCCGTGCCAGAACCAGATTAGGGCCTGAAGACATCCTGCGGTGTTGCGGCCAGCTCAAAAGAAAGCGAGTTGAAGAAAGGAGCTCAGGGGCACTGTAATTCACAAACCTGCAGAGTTATAAATGACAGCTATCGTCCAAAAATAGACTGAAGTAAGGCTGCCAAGAGGACTTGAAAGCGGGGCAGAATTGCAGGAAACCGATTTCAGGAGGTAGACTGGAATTGCATTGAAAGCATAGGAAAAGAGGCAGAACGTCCACAATGATGCACTTGGCCAAAAAGGGCGTATGCGTTTTTTCCTGAATATATTCAGGAAAAAACGCATACGCCCTTTTTGGCCAACCAAGCAAGCTTGCAAAGGAAATCTGCACTACAATGAAGTCTCACTTCCTCCCGGTCAAAAGGGCCATCTGAAAAAAGTGTAAAATCCAGAAAGGCAGGACAGGCCATGGAGAACTGGGAGACTTGTTATGCTGATGGGCGGGATGTAAATTGCCAACAACCACTCGGGAGAAGTGTATGGTGTTTCCTGAAACATCTAAAAAACAAAGCAACAGAACCTAGGGCACTTCCACTTATGGTCCTATAGCTTAGGGAAATTAAAATCAAAAAGACACAGCCACCCCAAAGTTTCGAACGGCTCTGTTTACAAGAACCTCGTTTACAGTACAAGTTCAACATCGCAGAAAGTGAAAAATGGATAAAGAACTTGTGGTATTTACTTACAAAGCAATATCACTCAGCAATGAAATCTGTGTCATCAGGCCCTTAGCAGCACAATGAGTGGATTCAGGTATGATGATTCTAACTGAAATAAGTCACACAGAAAAAGAAACATCATAAGATATCAGTAATACACGGAATGTAAACTTGGCTACACAGGAACTGAATTACAGAACAGAACAGGGTCTCAAATTTAGAAAAGCAACTTATGCTTGCTTAAGGGTAAAGGTGAGTTGGGGTGCTGCATAAAACCAGAGATTGAAATGAGCACAGATAAAGTTCCTTAAGCCAAATATGGAATAGACAAGAGCTACTCCTTGCTCAACGAAATGGACTCAACACCGCATATTAAACGCCTAAGAATGTACCTGACTAGTAAGTATCTTAAAACCTAGGGATTGCTATGTCTCCGAAAGAGAATCAAGCATGTGTACAGGGGCATAAACGCAGCAGTGATAGGATTGGAGAGGTTCGGTGAGCAAATGAAGACCCTTTGAAGTCATATTGCATGGTACCCATTCACGGGTTTCAACTACCCAGGTTTTAGGTATTCTTCCTTCAGCTAAAACATGCATGTGGAACCGAGAGTATGATCAACCATGTGATCGGGAGACGTGTTCAAATATGTCTCAGTTTTCCTCCCCTGGTACTCGGGTGCAACATTCCAGACGCTTTACTAACAGTCTCCCCACTTGGAGAGTCAGCGCCTTTAACCTCCTGTTTGGCCCAGTTTGCAATTTCTGCGGAAGATGAACAGGAATAGCGAGAACCAATGAGAGGCTAGCTGGAGGTGTCTGGACGGGCAAATTTAACTCTCATTTCCCACCAGGAAGAGGAAATAACCAAAGGCTCAGCATGCCGTACCGGAACCAGATTAGGGCCTGAAGCCATCCTGCGGTGTTGCGGCCAGTTCACAAGAAAGCGAGTTGAAGAAAGGAGCTCAGGGGCACTGTAATTCACAAACCTGCAGAGTTATAAATGACAGCTATCGTCCAAAAATAGACTGAAGTAAGGCTGCCAAGAGGACTTGAAAGTGGGGCAGAATTGCAGGAAACCGATTTCAGGAGGTAGACTGGAATTGCATTGAAAGCATAGGAAAAGAGGCAGAACGTCCACAATGATGCACTTGGCCAAAAAGGGCGTATGCGTTTTTTCCTGAATATATTCAGGAAAAAACGCATACGCCCTTTTTGGCCAACCAAGCAAGCTTGCAACGGAAATCTGCACTACAATGAAGTCTCACTTCCCCCCGGTCAAAAGGGCCATCTGAAAAAAGTGTAAAATCCAGAAAGGCAGGACAGGCCATGGAGAAATGGGAGCCTTGTTATGCTGAAGGGCGGGATGTAAATTGCCAACAACCACTCGGGAGACGTGTATGGTGTTTCCTGAAACATCTAAAAAACAAAGCAACAGAACCTAGGGCACTTCCACTTATGGTCCTATAGCTTAGGGAAATTAAAATCAAAAAGACACAGCCGCCCCAAAGTTTGAAACTGCTCCGTTTACAAGAACCTCGTTTACAGTACAAGTTGAACATAACAGAAAGTGAAAAATGGATAAAGAAGTTGTGGTATTTACTTACAAAGCAATATCACTCAGCAATGAAATCTGTGTCATCAGGCACTTAGCAGCACAATGAGTGGATTCAGGTATGATGATTCTAACTGAAATAAGTCACACAGAAAAAGAAACATCATAAGATATCAGTAATACACAGAATGTAAACTTGGCTACAGAGGAACTGAATTACAGAACAGAACAGGGTCTCAAATTTAGAAAACCAACTTATGCTTGCTTAAGGGTAAAGGTGAGTTGGGGTGCTGCATAAAACCAGAGATTGAAATGAGCACAGATAAAGTTCCTTAAGTCAAATATGGAATAGACAAGAGCTACTCCTTGCTCAACGAAATGGACTCAACACCGCATATTAAACGCCTAAGAAGGTACCTGACTAGTAAATATCTTAAAACCTATGGATTGCTATGTCTCCGAAAGAGAATCAAGCATGTGTACAGGGGCATAAACGCAGCAGTGATAGGACTGCAGAGGTTTGGTGAGCAAATGATGACCCTTTGAAGTCATATTGCATGGTACCCATTCCACGGGTTTCAACTACCCAGGTTTAAGATATTCTTCCTTCAGCTAAAACATGCATGTGGAACCTAGAGTATGATCAACCATGTGATCGGGAGACGTGTTCAAATATGTCTCAGTTTTCCACTCCTGGTACTCGGGTGCAACATTCCAGACGCTTTACTAACACTCTCCCCACTTGGAGAGTCAGCGCCTTTAACCTCCTGTTTGGCCCAGTTTGCAATTTCTGCGGAAGATGAACAGGAATAGGGAGAACCAATGAGAGACTAGCTGGAGGTGTCTGGACGGGCAAATTTAACTCTCATTTCGCACCAGGAAGAGGAAATAACCAAAGGCTCAGCGTGCCGTGCCGGAACCAGATTAGGGCCTGAAGCCATCCTGCGGTGTTGCGGCCAGGTCACAAGAAAGCGAGTTGAAGAAAGGAGCTCAGGGCCACTGTAATTCACAAACCTGCAGACTTATAAATGACAGCTATCGTCCAAAAATAGACTGAAGTAAGGCTGCCAAGAGGACTTGAAAGCGGGGCAGAATTGCAGGAAACCGATTTCAGGAGGTAGACAGGAATTGCATTGAAAGCATAGGAAAAGAGGCAGAACGTCCACAATGATGCACTTGGCCAAAAAGGGCATATGCGTTTTTTCCAGAGTATATTAAGGAAAAAATGCATACGCCCTTTTTGGCCAACCAAGCAAACTTGCAAAGGAAATCTGCACTACAATGAAGTCTCACTTCCCCCAGGTCAAAAGGACCATCTGAAGAAAGTGTAAAACCCAGAAAGGCAGGACAGGCCATGGAGAACTGGGAGCCTTGTTATGCTGATGGGCGGGATGTAAATTGCCAACAGACACTCGGGAGAAGTGTATGGTGTTTCCTGAAACATCTAAAAAACAAAGCAACAGAGCCTAGGGCACTTCCACTTATGGTCCTATAGCTTAGGGAAATTAAAATCAAAAAAACACAGCTATCCCAAAGTTTGGGACGCCTCTGTTTACAAGAACCTCGTTTACCGTACAACTTCAATATCACAGAAAGTGAAAAATGGATAAAGAACTTGTGGTACTTACGTACAATGCAGTATCACTCAGCAATGAAATCTATGTCATCAAGCCCGTAGCAGCATAATGAGTGGATTCATGTACATGATTCTAACTGAAATAAGTCACACAGAAAAAGAAACATCATAAGATATCACTAATACACAGAATGTAAACTTGGCTACACAGGAAATAAATTACAGAACAGAACAGGGTCTCAAATTTAGAAAACCAACTTATGCTTGCTTAAGGGGAAAGGTGAGTTGGGGTGCTGCATAAAACCAGAGATTGAAATGAGCACAGATAACGTTCCTTAAGCCAAATATGGAATAGACAAGAGCTACTCCTTGCTCAACGAAATGGACTCAACACCCCATATTAAACGCCTAAGAATGTACCTGACTACTAAGTATCTTAAAACCTATGGATTGCTATGTCTCCAAAAGAGAATCAAGCGTGTGTACAGGGGCATAAACGCAGCAGTGATAGGATTGGAGAGGTTTGGTGAGCAAATGAAGACCCTTTGAAGTCATATTGCATGGTACCCATTCCACGGGTTTCAACTACCCAGGTTTAAGGTATTCTTCCTTCAGCTAAAACATGCATGTGGAACCTAGAGTATGATCAACCGTGTGATCGGGAGACGTGTTCAAATATGTCTCAGTTTTCGTACCCTGGTACTCGGGTGCAACTTTCCAGACTCTTTACTAACACTCTCCCGACTTGGAGAGTCATTCCCTTTAACCTCCTGTTTGGCCCAGTTTGCAATTTCTGCGGAAGATGAACAGGAATAGCGAGAACCAATGAGAGACTAGCTGGAGGTGTCTGGACGGGCAAATTTAACTCCCATTTCCCACCAGGAAGAGGAATTAACCAAAGGCTCAGCATGCCGTGCCGAACCAGATTAGGTCCTGAAGCCATCCTGCGGTGTTGCGGCCAGCTCACAAAAAAGCGAGTAGAAGAAAGAGCTCAGGGGCACTGTAATTCACAAACCTGCAGAGTTATAAATGACAGCTATCGTCCAAAAATATACTGAAGTCAGGCTGCCAAGAGGACTTGAAAGCGGGGCAGAATTGCAGGAAACCGATTTCAGGACGTAGACTGGAATTGCATTGAAAGCATAGGAAAAGAGGCAGAACGTCCACAATGATGCACTTGGCCAAAAAGGGAGTATGCGTTTTTTCCTGAATATATTCAGGAAAAAACGCATACGCCCTTTTTGGCCAACCAAGCAAACTTTCAAAGGAAATCTGCACTACAATGAAGTCTCAATTCCCTCCGGTCAAAAGGGCCATCTGAAAAAAGTGTAAAATCCAGAAAGGCAGGCCAGGCCATGGAGAACTGGGAGCCTTGTTATGCTGATGGGCGGGATGTAAATTGCCAACAGACACTCGGGAGAAGTGTATGGTGTTTCCTGAAACATCTAAAAAACAAAGCAACAGAGCCTAGGGCACTTCCACTTATGGTCCTATAGCTTAGGGAAATTAAAATCAAAAAGACAGAGCCACCCCAAAGTTTGGGACGCCTCTGTTTACAAGAACCTCGTTTACCGTACAAGTTCAATATCACAGAAATTGAAAAATGGATAAAGACTTGTGGTACTTACGTACAATGCAGTATCACTCAGCAATGAAATCTATGTCACCAGGCCCGTAGTAGCATAATGAGTGGATTCAGGTATGATGATTCTAACTGAAATAAGTCACACAGAAGAAGAAACATCATAAGATATCACTAATACACGGAATGTAAATTGGCTACACAGGAACTGAATTACAGAACAGAACAGGGTCTCAAATTTAGAAAACCAACTTATGCTTGCTTAAGGGGAAAGGTGAGTTGGGGTGCTGCATAAAACCAGAGATTGAAATGAGCACAGATAAAGTTCCTTAAGCCAAATATGGAATAGACAGGAGCTACTCCTTGCTCAACGAAATGGACTCAAAACCCCATATTAAACGCCTAAGAATGTACCTGACTAGTAAGTACCTTAAAACCTATGGATAGCTATGCCTCCAAAAGAGAATCAACCGTGTGTACAGGGGCATAAACGCAGCAGTGATAGGATTGGAGAGGTTCGGTGAGCAAATGAAGACCCTTTGAAGTCATATTGCATGGTACCCATTACACGGGTCTCAACTCTCCAGGTTTAAGGTATTCTTCCTTCAGCTAAAACATGCATGTGGAACCCAGAGTATGATCAACTGTGTGAACGGGAGACGTGTTCAAATATGTCTCAGTTTTCCTCCCCTGGTACTCGGGTGCAACATTCCAGACGCTTTACTAACACTCTCCCCACTTGGAGAGTCAGCGCCTTTAACCTCCTGTTTGGCCCAGTTTGCAATTTCTGCGGAAGATGAACAGGAATAGCGAGAACCAATGAGAGACTAGCTGGAGGTGTCTGGACGGGCAAATTTAACTCTTATTTCCCACCAGGAAGAGGAAATAACCAAAGGCTCAGCGTGCCGTGCCGGAACCAGATTAGGGCCTGAAGCCATCCTGCGGTGTTGCGGCCAGCTCACAAGAAAGCGAGTTGAAGAAAGGAGCTCAGGGGCACTGTAATTCACAAACCTGCAGAGTTATAAATGACAGCTATCGTCCAAAAATATACTGAAGTAAGGCTGCCAAGAGGACTTGAAAGCGGGGCAGAATTGCAGGAAACCGATTTCAGGAGGTAGACTGGAATTGCATTGAAAGCATAGGAAAAGAGGCAGAACGTCCAAAATGATGCACTTGGCCAAAAAGGGCGTATGCGTTTTTTCCTGAATATATTCAGGAAAAAAGGCATACGCCCTTTTTGGCCAACCAAGCAAGCTTGCAAAGGAAATCTGCACTACAATGAAGTCTCACTTCCCCCCGGTCAAAAGGCCATCTGAAAAAAGTGTAAAATCCAGAAAGGCAGGACAGGCCATGGAGAACTGGGAGCCTTGTTATGCTGATGGGCGGGATGTAAATTGCCAACAGACACTCGGGAGAAGTGTATGGTGTTTCCTGAAACATCTAAAAAACAAAGCAACAGAGCCTAGGGCACTGCCACTTATGGTCCTATAGCTTAGGGAAATTAAAATCAAAAAGACACAGCCACCCCAAAGTTTGGGACGCCTCTGTTTACAAGAACCTCGTTTACAGTACAAGTTCAACATCGCAGAAAGTGAAAAATGGATAAAGAAGTTGTGGTACTTACTTACAAAGCAATATCACTCAGCAAAGAAATCTATGTCATCAGGCCCTTAGCAGCACAATGAGTGGATTCAGGTATGATGATTCTAACTGAAATAAGTCACACAGAAAAAGAAACATCATAAGATATCAGTAATACACGGAATGTAAACTTGGCTACACAGGAACTGAATTACAGAACAGAACAGGGTCTCAAATTTAGAAAACCAACTTATGCTTGCTTAAGGGTAAAGGTGAGTGGGGGTGCTGTCTAAAACCAGAGATTGAAATGAGCACAGATAAAGTTCCTTAAGCCAAATATGGAATAGACAAGAGCTACTCCTTGCTCAACGAAATGGACTCAACACCGCATATTAAACGCCTAAGAATGTACCTGACTAGTAAGTATCTTAAAACCTATGGATTGCTATGTCTCCGAAAGAGAATCAAGCATGTGTACAGGGGCATAAACCCAGCAGTGATAGGATTGCAGAGGTTCGGTGAGCAAATGAAGACCCTTTGAAGTCATATTGCATGGTACCCATTCCACGGGTTTCAACTACCCAGGTTTAAGGTATTCTTCCTTCAGCTAAAACATGCATGTGGAACCTAGAGTATGATCAACCGTGTGATCGGGAGACGTGTTCAAATATGTCTCAGTTTTCGTACCCTGGTACTCGGGTGCAACTTTCCAGACGCTTTACTAACACTCTCCCGACTTGGAGAGTCATTCCCTTTAACCTCCTGTTTGGCCCAGTTTGCAATTTCTGCGGAAGATGAACAGGAATAGAGAGAACCAATGAGAGACTAGCTGGAGGTGTCTGGACGGGCAAATTTAACTCTCATTTCCCACCAGGAAGACGAATTAACCAAAGGCTCAGCACGCCGTGCCAAACCAGATTAGAGCCTGAAGCCATCCTGCGTTGCTGCGGCCAGCTCACAAGAAAGCGAGTAGAAGAAAGGAGCTCATGGGCACTGTAATTCACAAACCTGCAGAGTTATAAATGACAGCTATCGTCCAAAAATATACTGAAGTAAGGCTGCCAAGAGGACTTGAAAGCAGGGCAGAATTGCAGGAAACCGATTTCAGGAGGTAGACTGGAATTGCATTGAAAGCATAGGAAAAGAGGCAGAACGTCCACAATGATGCACTTGGCCAAAAAGGGCGTATGCGTTTTCTCCTGAATATATTCAGGAAAAAAGGCATACGCCCTTTTTGGCCAACCAAGCAAGCTTGCAAAGGAAATCTGCACTACAATCAAGTCTCACTTCCCCCCGGTCAAAAGGCCATCTGAAAAAAGTGTAAAATCCAGAAAGGCAGGACAGGCCATGGAGAACTGGGAGCCTTGTTATGCTGATGGGCGGGATGTAAATTGCCAACAGACACTCGGGAGAAGTGTATGGTGTTTCCTGAAACATCTAAAAAACAAAGCAACAGAGCCTAGGGCACTTCCACTTATGGTCCTATAGCTTAGGGAAATTAAAATCAAAAAGACACAGCCACCCCAAAGTTTGGGACGCCTCTGTTTACAAGAACCTCGTTTACAGGACAAGTTCAACATCGCAGAAAGTGAAAAATGGATAAAGAAGTTGTGGTACTTACTTACAAAGCAATATCACTCAGCAAAGAAATCTATGTCATCAGGCCCTTAGCAGCACAATGAGTGGATTCAGGTATGATGATTCTAACTGAAATAAGTCACACAGAAAAAGAAACATCATAAGATATCAGTAATACACGGAATGTAAACTTGGCTACACAGGAACTGAATTACAGAACAGAACAGGGTCTCAAATTTAGAAAACCAACTTATGCTTGCTTAAGGGTAAAGGTGAGTGGGGGTGCTGTCTAAAACCAGAGATTGAAATGAGCACAGATAAAGTTCCTTAAGCCAAATATGGAATAGACAAGAGCTACTCCTTGCTCAACGAAATGGACTCAACACCGCATATTAAACGCCTAAGAATGTACCTGACTAGTAAGTATCTTAAAACCTATGGATTGCTATGTCTCCAAAAGAGAATCAAGCATGTGTACAGGGGCATAAACCCAGCAGTGATAGGATTGCAGAGGTTCGGTGAGCAAATGAAGACCCTTTGAAGTCATATTGCATGGTACCCATTCCACGGGTTTCAACTACCCAGGTTTAAGGTATTCTTCCTTCAGCTAAAACATGCATGTGGAACCTAGAGTATGATCAACCGTGTGATCGGGAGACGTGTTCAAATATGTCTCAGTTTTCGTACCCTGGTACTCGGGTGCAACTTTCCAGACGCTTTACTAACACTCTCCCGACTTGGAGAGTCATTCCCTTTAACCTCCTGTTTGGCCCAGTTTGCAATTTCTGCGGAAGATGAACAGGAATAGCGAGAACCAATGAGAGACTAGCTGGAGGTGTCTGGACGGGCAAATTTAACTCTCATTTCCCACCAGGAAGAGGAATTAACCAAAGGCTCAGCACGCCGTGCCGAACCAGATTAGGGCCTGAAGCCATCCTGCGTTGTTGCGGCCAGCTCACAAAAAAGCGAGTAGAAGAAAGGAGTTCAGGGGCACTGTAATTCACAAACCTGCAGAGTTATAAATGACAGCTATCGTCCAAAAATATACTGAAGTCAGGCTGCCAAGAGGACTTGAAAGCGGGACAGAATTGCAGGAAACCGATTTCATAGGGTAGATAGGAATTGCTTTGAAAGCATAGGAAAAGAGGCAGAAAGTCCTCAATGATGCACTTGGCCAAAAAGGGCGTATGCGTTTTTTCCTGAATATATTCAGGAAAAAACGCATACGCCCTTTTTGGCCAACCAAGCAAGCTTGCAAAGGAAATCTGCACTACAATGAAGTCTCACTTCCCCCCGGTCAAAAGGACCATCTGAAAAAAGTGTAAAACCCAGAAAGGCAGAATAGGCCATGGAGAACTGGGAGCCTTGTTATGCTGATGGGCGGGATGTAAATTGCCAACAGACACTCGGGAGAAGTGTATGGTGTTTCCTGAAACATCTAAAAAACAAAGCAACAGAGCCTAGGGCACTTCCACTTATGGTCCTATAGCTTAGGGAAATTAAAATCAAAAAGACACAGCCACCCCAAAGTTTGGGATGCCTGTGTTTACAAGAACCTCGTTTACCGTACAAGTTCAATATCACAGAAATTGAAAAATGGATAAAGACTTGTGGTACTTACGTACAATGCAGTATCACTCAGCAATGAAATCTATGTCACCAGGCCCATAGTAGCATAATGAGTGGATTCAGGTATGATGATTCTAACTGAAATAAGTCACACAGAAAAAGAAACATCATAAGATATCACTAATACATGGAATGTAAACTTGGCTACACAGGAACTGAATTACAGAACAGAACAGGGTCTCAAATTTAGAAAACCAACTTATGCTTGCTTAAGGGGAAAGGTGAGTTGGGGTGCTGCATAAACCAGAGATTGAAATGAGCACAGATAAAGTTCCTTAAGCCAAATATGGAATAGACAAGAGCTACTCCTTGCTCAACGAAATGGACTCAACACCCCATATTAAACGCCTAAGAATGTACCTGACTAGTAAGTATCTTAAAACCTATCGATTGCTATGTCTCCGAAAGAGAATCAAGCATGTGTACAGGGGCATAAACACAGCAGTGATAGGATTGGAGAGGTTCGGTGAACAAATGAAGACCCTTTGAAGTCATATTGCATGGTACCCATTACACGGGTTTCAACTACCCAGGTTTAAGGTATTCTTCCTTCAGCTAAAACATGCATGTGGAACCCAGAGTATGATCAACTGTGTGAACGGGAGACGTGTTCAAATATGTCTCAGTTTTCCTCCCCTGGTACTCGGGTGCAACATTCCAGACGCTTTACTAACACTCTCCCCACTTGGAGAGTCAGCGCCTTTAACCTCCTGTTTGGCCCAGTTTTCAATTTCTGCGGAAGATGAACAGGAATAGGGAGAACCAATGAGAGACTAGCTGGAGGTGTCTGCACGGGCAAACTTAACTCTCAATTCCCACCAGGAAGAGGAATTAACCAAAGGCTCAGCGTGCCGTGCCGGAACCAGATTAGGGCCTGAAGCCATCCTGCGGTGTTGCGGCCAGGTCACAAGAAAGCGAGTTGAAGAAAGGAGCTCAGGGGCACTGTAATTCACAAACCTGCAGAGTTATAAAGGACAGCTATCGTCCAGAAATATACTGAAGTAAGGCTGCCAAGAGGACTTGAAAGCGGGGCAGAATTGCAGGAAACCGATTTCAGGAGGTAGACTGGAGTTGCATTGAAAGCATAGGAAAAGAGGCAGAGCGTCTACAATGATGCACTTGGCCAAAAAGGGCGTATGCGTTTTTTCCTGAATATATTCAGGAAAAAACGCATACGCCCTTTTTGGCCAACCAAGCAAGCTTGCAAAGGAAGTCTGCACTACAATGAAGTCTCACTTCCCACCGGTCAAAAGGGCCATCTGAAAAAAGTGTAAAATCCAGAAAGGCAGGACAGGCCATGGAGAACTGGGAGCCTTGTTATGCTGATGGGCGGGATGCAAATTGCCAACAGACACTTGGGAGAAGTGTATGGTGTTTCCTGAAACATCTAAAAAACAAAGCAACAGAGCCTAGGGCACTTCCACTTATGGTCCTATAGCTTAGGGAAATTAAAGCAAAAAGACACAGCCACCCCAAAGTTTGGAATGGCTCTGTTTACAAGAACCTCGTTCACAATACAAGTTCAATATCACAGAAAGTGAAAAATGGATAAAGAACTTGTGGTATTTACTTACAAAGCAATATCACTCAGCAATGAAATCTATGTCATCAGGCACTTAGCAGCACAATGAGTGGATTCAGGTATGATGATTCTAACTGAAATAAGTCACACAGAAAAAGAAACATCATAAGATATCAGTAATACACGGAATGTAAACTAGGCTACACAGGAACTGAATTCCAAAACAGAACAGGGTCTCAAATTTAGAAAACCAACTTATGCTTGCTTAAGGGGAAAGGTGAGTTGGGGTGCTGCATAAAACCAGAGATTGAAATGAGCACAGATAAAGTTCCATAAGCCAAATATGGAATAGACAAGAGCTACTCCTTGCTCAACGTAATGGACTCAACACCCCATATTAAATGCCTAAGAATGTACCTGACTAGTAAGTATCTTAAAACCTATGGATTGCTACGTCTCCAAAAGAGAATCAAGCGTGTGTACAGGGGCATAAACGCAGCAGTGATAGGATTGGAGAGGTTCGGTGAGCAAATGAAAACCCTTTGAAGTCATATTGCATGGTACCCATTACACGGGTCTCAACTCTCCAGGTTTAAGATATTCTTCCTTCAGCTAAAACATGCATGTGGAACCCAGAGTATGATCAACTGTGTGAACGGGAGACGTGTTCAAATATGTCTCAGTTTTCCGCCCGTGGTACTTGGGTGCAACATTCCAGACGCTTTACTAACACTCTCCCCACTTGGAGAGTCAGCGCCTTTAACCTCCTGTTTGGCCCAGTTTGCAATTTCTGCGGAAGATGAACAGGAATAGGGAGAACCAATGAGAGACTAGCTGGAGGTGTCTGGACGGGCAAATTTAACTCTCATTTCCCACCAGGAAAAGGAAATAACGAAAGGCTCAGCGTGCCGTGCCGGAACCAGATTAGTACCTGAAGCCATCCTGCGGTGTTGCGGCCAGCTCACAAGAAAGCGAGTTGAAGAAAGGAGCTCAGGGGTACTGTAATTCACAAACCTGCAGAGTTATAATTGACAGCTATCGTCCAAAAATATACTGAAGTAAGGCTGCCAAGAGGACTTGAAAGCGGGGCAGAATTGCAGGAAACCGATTTCAGGAGGTAGACTGGAATTGCATTGAAAGCATAGGAAAAGAGGCAGAACGTCCACAATGATGCACTTGGCCAAAAAGGGCGTATGCGTTTTTTCCTGAATATATTCAGGAAAAAACGCATACGCACTTTTTGGCCAACCAAGCAAGCTTGCAAAGGAAATCTGCACTACAATGAAGTCTCACTTCCCCCCGGTCAAAAGGGCCATCTGAAAAAAGTGTAAAATCCAGAAAGGCAGGACAGGTCATGGAGAACTGGGAGCCTTGTTATGCTGATGGGCGGGATGTAAACTGCCAACAGACACTCGGGAGAAGTGTATGGTGTTTCCTGAAACATCTAAAAAACAAAGCAACAGAGCCTAGGGCACTTCCACTTATGGTCCTATAGCTTAGGGAAATTAAAATCAAAAAGACACAGCCACCCCAAAGTTTGGGACGCCTCTGTTTACAAGAACCTCGTTTACTGTACAAGTTCAATATCACAGAAAGTGAAAAATGGATAAAGAACTTGTGGTACGTACGTACAATGCAGTATCACTCAGCAATGAAATCTATGTCATCAGGCCCGTAGCAGCATGATGAGTGGATTCAGGTACGATGATTCTAACTGAAATAAGTCACACAGAAGAAGAAACATCATAAGATATCACTAATACACAGAATGTAAACTTGGCTACACAGGAACTGAATTACAGAACAGAACAGGGTCTCAAATTGAGAAAACCAACTTATGCTTCCTTAAGGGGAAAGGTGAGTTGGGGTGCTGCATAAAACCAGAGATTGAAATGAGCACAGATAAAGTTCCTTAAGCCAAATATGGAATAGACAAGAGCTACTCCTTGCTCAACGAAATGGACTCAACACCGCATATTAAACGCCTAAGAATGTACCTGACTAGTAAGTATCTTAAAACCTATGGATTGCTATGTCTCCGAAAGAGAATCAAGCATGTGTACAGGGGCATAAACGCAGCAGTGATAGGATTGGAGAGGTTCGGTGAACAAATGAAGACCCTTTGAAGTCATATTGCATGGTACCCATTACACTGGTCTCAACTCTCCAGGTTTAAGATATTCTTCCTTCAGCTAAAACATGCATGTGGAACCCAGAGTATGATCAACTGTGTGAACGGGAGACGTGTTCAAATATGTCTCAGTTTTCCGCCCATGGTACTTGGGTGCAACATTCCAGACGCTTTACTAACACTCTCCCCACTTGGAGAGTCAGCGCCTTTAACCTCCTTTTTGGCCCAGTTTGCAATTTCTGCGGAAGATGAACAGGAATAGGGAGAACCAATGAGAGACTAGCTGGAGGTGTCTGGACGGGCAAATTTAACTCTCATTTCCCACCAGGAAAAGGAAATAATGAAAGGCTCAGCGTGCCGTGCCGGAACCAGATTAGGGCCTGAAGCCATCCTGTGGTGTTGCGGCCAGCTCACAAGAAAGCGAGTTGAAGAAATGAGCTCAGGGGTACTGTAATTCACAAACCTGCAGAGTTATAATTGACAGCTATTGTCCAAAAATATACTGAAGTAAGGCTGCCAAGAGGACTTGAAAGCGGGGCAGAATTGCAGGAAACCGATTTCAGGAGGTAGACTGGAATTGCATTGAAAGCATAGGAAAAGAGGCAGAACGTCCACAATGATGCACTTGGCCAAAAAGTGCGTATGCGTTTTTTCCTGAATATATTCAGGAAAAAACGCATACGCCCTTTTTGGCCAACCAAGCAAGCTTGCAAAGGAAATCTGCACTACAATGAAGTCTCACTTCCCCCCGGTCAAAAGGGCCATCTGAAAAAAGTGTAAAATCCAGAAAGGCAGGACAGGCCATGGAGAACTGGGAGCCTTGTTATGCTGATGGGCGGGATGTAAACTGCCAACAGACACTCGGGAGAAGTGTATGGTGTTTCCTGAAACATCTAAAAAACAAAGCAACAGAGCCTAGGGCACTTCCACTTATGGTCCTATAGCTTAGGGAAATTAAAATCAAAAAGACACAGCCACCCCAAAGTTTGGGACGCCTCTGTTTACAAGAACCTCGTTTACTGTACAAGTTCAATATCACAGAAAGTGAAAAATGGATAAAGAACTTGTGGTACTTACGTACAATGCAGTATCACTCAGCAATGAAATCTATGTCATCAGGCCCGTAGCAGCATGATGAGTGGATTCAGGTACGATGATTCTAACTGAAATAAGTCACACAGAAAAAGAAACATCATAAGATATCACTAATACACAGAATGTAAACTTGGCTACACAGGAACTGAATTACAGAACAGAACAGGGTCTCAAATTGAGAAAACCAACTTATGCTTTCTTAAGGGGAAAGGTGAGTTGGGGTGCTGCATAAAACCAGAGATTGAAATGAGCACAGATAAAGTTCCTTAAGCCAAATATGGAATAGACAAGAGCTACTCCTTGCTCAACGAAATGGACTCAACACCGCATATTAAACGCCTAAGAATGTACCTGACTAGTAAGTATCTTAAAACCTATGCATTGCTATGTCTCCGAAAGAGAATCAAGCATGTGTACAGGGGCATAAACCCAGCAGTGATAGGATTGCAGAGGTTCGGTGAGCAAATGAAGACCCTTTGAAGTCATATTGCATGGTACCCATTCCACGGGTTTCAACTACCCAGGTTTAAGGTATTCTTCCTTCAGCTAAAACATGCATGTGGAACCTAGAGTATGATCAACCGTGTGATCGGGAGACGTGTTCAAATATGTCTCAGTTTTCGTACCCTGGTACTCGGGTGCAACTTTCCAGACGCTTTACTAACACTCTCCCGACTTGGAGAGTCATTCCCTTTAACCTCCTGTTTGGCCCAGTTTGCAATTTCTGCGGAAGATGAACAGGAATAGAGAGAACCAATGAGAGACTAGCTGGAGGTGTCTGGACGGGCAAATTTAACTCTCATTTCCCACCAGGAAGAGGAATTAACCAAAGGCTCAGCGTGCCGTGCCGGAACCAGATTAGGGCCTGAAGCCATCCTGCGGTTTGCGGCCAGCTCACAAGAAAGCGAGTTGAAGAAAGGAGCTCAGGGGCACTGTAATTCACAAACCTGCAGAGTTATAATTGACAGCTATCGTCCAAAAATATACTGAAGTAAGGCTGCCAAGAGGACTTGAAAGCGGGGCAGAATTGCAGGAAACCGATTTCAGGAGTTAGACTGGAATTGCATTGAAAGCATAGGAAAAGAGGCAGAACGTCCACAATGATGCACTTGGCCAAAAAGGGCGTATGCGTTTTGTCCTGAATATATTCAGGAAAAAACGCATACGCCCTTTTTGGCCAACCAAGCAAGCTTGCAAAGAAATCTGCACTACAATGAAGTCTCACTTCCCCCCGGTCAAAAGGGCCATCTGAAAAGTGTGTAAAATCCAGAAAGGCAGGACAGGCCATGGAGAACTGGGAGCCTTGTTATGCTGATGGGCGGGATATAAATTGCCAACACACACTCGGGAGAAGTGTATGGTGTTTCCTGAAACATCTAAAAAACAAAGCAACAGAGCCTAGGGCACTTCCACTTATGGTCCTATAGCTTAGGGAAATTAAAATCAAAAAGACACAGCCACCCCAAAGTTTGGGATGCTTCTGTTTACAAGAACCTCGTTTACCGTACAAGTTCAATATCACGGAAAGTGAAAAATGGATAAAGAACTTGTGGTACTTACGTACAATGTAGTATCACTCAGCAAGGAAATCTATGTCATCAGGCCCGTAGCAGCATAATGAGTGGATTCAGGTATGATGATTCTAACTGAAATAAGTCACACAGAAAAAGAAACATCATAAGATATCACTAATACACGGAATGTAAACTTGGCTACACAGGAACTGAATTCCAAAACACAACAGGGTCTCAAATTTAGAAAACCAACTTATGCTTGCTTAAGGGGAAAGGTGAGTTGGGGTGCTGCATAAAACCAGAGATTGAAATGAGCACAGATAAATTTCCTTAAGCCAAATATGGAATAGACAAGAGCCACTCCTTGCTCAACGAAATGGACTCAACACCCCATATTAAACGCCTAAGAATGTACCTGACTAGTAAGTATCTTAAAACCTATGGATTGCTATGTCTCCAAAAGAGAATCAAGCGTGTGTACAGGGGCATAAACGCAGCACTGATAGGATTGGAGAGGTTCGGTGAGCAAATGAAGACCCTTTGAAGTCATATTGCATGGTACCCATTCCACGGGTCTCAACTCTCCAGGTTTAAGGGACTCTTCCTTCAGCTAAAACATGCATGTGGAACCCAGAGTATGATCAACCGTGTGAACAGGAGACGTGTTCAAATATGTCTCAGTTTCCCTCCCCTGGTACTCGGGTGCAACATTCCAGACGCTTTACTAACACTCTCCCCACTTGGAGAGTCAGCACCTTTAACCTCCTGTTTGGCCCAGTTTGCAATTTCTGCGGAAGATGAACAGGAATAGGGAGAACCAATGAGAGACTAGTTGGAGGTGTCTGGACGGGCAAATTTAACTCTCATTTCCCACCAGGAAGAGGAAATAACCAAAGGTTCAGCGTGCCGTGCCGGAACCAGATTAGGGCCTGAAGCCATCCTGCGGTGTTGCGGCCAGGTCACAAGAAAGCGAGTTGAAGAAAGGAGCTCAGGGGCACTGTAATTTACAAACCTGCAGAGTTATAAATGACAGCTATCGTCCAAAAATATACTGAAGTAAGGCTGCCAAGAGGACTTGAAAGCGGGGCAGAATTGCAGGAAACCGATTTCAGGAGGTAGACTGGAATTGCATTGAAAGCATAGGAAAAGAGGCAGAACGTCCACAATGATGCACTTGGCCAAAAAGGGCGTATGCGTTTTTTCCTGAATATATTCAGGAAAAAACGCATACGCCCTTTTTGGCCAACCAAGCAAACTTGCAAAGGAAATCTGCACTACAATGAAGTCTCACTTCCCCCCGGTCAAAAGGGCCATCTGAAAAAAGTGTAAAATCCAGAAAGGCAGGACAGGCCATGGAGAACTGGGAGCCTTGTTATGCTGATGGGCGGGATGTAAATTGCCAACACACACTCGGGAGAAGTGTATGGTGTTTCCTGAAACATCTAAAAAACAAAGCAACAGAGCCCAGGGCACTTCCACTTATGGTCCTATAGCTTAGGGAAATTAAAATCAAAAAGACACAGCCACCTCAAAGTTTGGGACGCCTCTGTTTACAAGAACCTCGTTTACAGTACAAGTTCAACATCGCAGAAAGTGAAAAATGGATAAAGAAGTTGTGGTATTTACTTACAAAGCAATATCACTCAGCAATGAAATCTATGTCATCAGGCCCTTAGCAGCACAATGAGTGGATTCAGGTATGATGATTCTAACTGAAATAAGTCACACAGAAAAAGAAACATCATAAGATATCAGTAATACACGGAATGTAAACTTGGCTACACAGGAACTAAATTACAGAAGAGAACAGGGTCTCAAATTTAGAAAACCAACTTATGTTTGCTTAAGGGGAAAGGTGAGTTGGGGTGCTGCATAAAACCAGAGATTGAAATGAGCACAGATAAAGTTCCTTAAGCCAAATATGGAATACACAAGAGCTACTCCTTGCTCAACGAAATGGACTCAACACCGCATATTAAACGCCTAAGAATGTACCTGACTAGTAAGTATCTTAAAACCTATGGATTGCTATGTCTCCGAAAGAGTATCAAGCATGTTTACAGGGGCATAAACGCAGCAGTGATAGGATTGGAGAGGTTCGGTGAGCAAATGAAGACCCTTTGAAGTCATATTGCATGGTACCCATTCCACGGGTCTCAACTACACAGGTTTAAGGTATTCTTCCTTCAGCTAAAACATGCATTGGAACCCAGAGTATGATCAACCGTGTGACCGGGAGACATGTTCAAATATGTCTCAGTTTTGTTCCCTGGTACTCGGATGCAACATTCCAGATGCTTTACGAACACTCTCCCGAATTGGAGAGTCAGTGCCTTTAACCTCCTGTTTGGCCCAGTTTGCAATTTCTGCGGAAGATGAACAGGTATAGGGACAACCAATGAGAGACTAGCTGGAGGTGTCTGGACGGGCAAATTTAACTCTCATTTCCCACCAGGAAGAGGAATTAACCAAAGGCTCAGCGTGCCGTGCCGGAACCAGATTAGGGCCTGAAGCCATCCTGCGGTGTTGCGGCCAGGTCACAACAAAGCGAGTTGAAGAAAGGAGCTCAGGGGCACTGTAATTCACAAACCTACAGAGTTATAAATGACAGCTATCATCCAAAAATATACTGAAGTAAGGCTGCCAAGAGGACTTGAAAGCGGGGCAGAATTGCAGGAAACCGATTTCAGGAGGTAGACTGGAATTGCATTGAAAGCATAGGAAAAGAGGCAGAACGTCCACAATGATGCACTTGGCCAAAAAGGGCCTATGCGTTTTTTCCTGAATATATTCAGGAAAAAACGCATAGGCCCTTTTTGGCCAACCAAGCAGGCTTGCAAAGGAAATCTGCACTACAATGAAGTCTCACTTCCCCCCGGTCAAAAGGGCCATCTGAAAAAAGTGTAAAATCCAGAAAGGCAGGACAGGCCATGGAGAACTGGGAGCCTTGTTATGCTGATGGGCGGGATGTAAATTGCCAACAGATACTCGGGAGAAGTGTATGGTGTTTCCTGAAACATCTAAAAAACAAAGCAACAGAGCCTAGGGCACTTCCACGTATGGTCCTATAGCTTAGGGAAATTAAAATCAAAAAGACACAGCCACCCCAAAGTTTGGGACGCCTCTGTTTACAAGAACCTCGTTTACAGTACAAGTTCAACATCGCAGAAAGTGAAAAATGGATAAAGAAGTTGTGGTATTTACTTACAAAGCAATATCACTCAGCAATGAAATCTATGTCATCAGGCCCTTAGCAGCACAATGAGTGGATTCAGGTATGATGATTCTAACTGAAATAAGTCACACAGAAAAAGAAACATCATAAGATATCAGTAATACACGGAATGTAAACTTGGCTACACAGGAACTGAATTACAGAACAGAACAGGGTCTCAAATTTAGAAAACCAACTTATGCTTGCTTAAGGGTAAAGGTGAGTTGGGATGCTGCATTAAACCAGAGATCGAAATGAGCACAGATAAAGTTCCTTAAGCCAAATATGGAATAGACAAGAGCTACTCCTTGCTCAACGAAATGGACTCAACACCGCATATTAAACGCCTAAGAATGTACCTGACTAGTAAGTATCTTAAAACCTATGGATTGCTATGTCTCCGAAAGAGAATCAAGCATGTGTACAGGGGCATGAACGCAGCAGTGATAGGATTGGAGAGGTTCGGTGAGCAAATGAAGACCCTTTGAAGTCATATTGCATGCTACCCATTCCACGGGTTTCATCTACCCAGGTTTAAGGTATTCTTCCTTCAGCTAAAACATGTATGTGGAACCTAGAGTATGATCAACCATGTGATCGGGAGACGTGTTCAAATATGTCTCAGTTTTCGTACCCTAGTACTCGGGTGCAACATTCCAGACGCTTTACTAACACTCTCCCGACTTGGAGAGTCAGTCCCTTTAACCTCCTGTTTGGCCCAGTTTGCAATTTCTGCGGAAGATGAACAGGAATAGTGAGAACCAATGAGAGACTAGCTGGAGGTGTCTGGACGGGCAAATTTAACTCTCATTTCCCACCAGTAAGAGGAATTAACCAAAGGCTCAGCGTGCCATGCCGGAACCAGATTAGGGCCTGAAGCCATCCTGCGGTGTTGCGGCCAGGTGACAAGAAAGCGAGTTGAAGAAAGGAGCTCAGGGGCACTGTAATTCACAAACCTGTACAGTTATAAATGACAGCTATCGTCCAAAAATAGACTGAAGTAAGGCTGCCAAGAGGACTTGAAAGCGGGGCAGAATTGCAGGAAACCGATTTCAGGAGGTAGACTGGAATTGCACTGAAAGCATAGGAAAAGAGGCAGAACGTCCACAATGATGCACTTGGCCAAAAAAGGCGTATGCGTTTTTTGCTTCCGGAAAAAACGCATACGCCCTTTTTGGCCAACCAAGCAAGCTTGCAAGGGAAATCTGCACTACAATGAATTCTCACTTCCCCCCGGTCAAAAGGGCCATCTGAAAAAAGTGTAAAATCCAGAAAGGCAGGACAGGCCATGGAAAACTGGGAGCCTTGTTATGCTGATGGGCGGGATGTAAATTGCCAACAGATACTCGGGAGAAGTGTATGGTGTTTCCTGAAACATCTAAAAAACAAAGCAACAGAGCCCAGGGCACTTCCACTTATGGTCCTATAGCTTAGGGAAATTAAAATCAAAAAGACACAGCCACCCCAAAGTTTGGGACGCCTCTGTTTACAAGAACCTCGTTTACAGTACAAGTTCAACATCGCAGAAAGTGAAAAATGGATAAAGAAGTTGTGGTATTTACTTACAAAGCAATATCACTCAGCAATGAAATCTATGTCATCAGGCCCTTAGCAGCACAATGAGTGGATTCAGGTATGATGATTCTAACTGAAATAAGTCACACAGAAAAAGAAACATCATAAGATATCACTAATACACGGAATGTAAACTTGGCTACACAGGAACTGAATTCCAAAACACAACAGGGTCTCAAATTTAGAAAACCAACTTATGCTTGCTTAAGGGTAAAGGTGAGTTGGGATGCTGCATAAAACCAGAGATCGAAATGAGCACAGATAAAGTTCCTTAAGCCAAATATGGAATAGACAAGAGCTACTCCTTGCTCAACGAAATGGACTCAACACCGCATATTAAACGCCTAAGAATGTACCTGACTAGTAAGTATCTTAAAACCTATGGATTGCTATGTCTCCGAAAGAGAATCAAGCATGTGTACAGGGGCATGAACGCAGCAGTGATAGGATTGGAGAGGTTCGGTGAGCAAATGAAGACCCTTTGAAGTCATATGGCATGCTACCCATTCCACGGGTTTCATCTACCCAGGTTTAAGGTATTCTTCCTTCAGCTAAAACATGTATGTGGAACCTAGAGTATGATCAACCATGTGATCGGGAGACGTGTTCAAATATGTCTCAGTTTTCGTACCCTAGTACTCGGGTGCAACATTCCAGACGCTTTACTAACACTCTCCCGACTTGGAGAGTCAGTCCCTTTAACCTCCTGTTTGGCCCAGTTTGCAATTTCTGCGGAAGATGAACAGGAATAGTGAGAACCAATGAGAGACTAGCTGGAGGTGTCTGGACGGGCAAATTTAACTCTCATTTCCCACCAGTAAGAGGAATTAACCAAAGGCTCAGCGTGCCATGCCGGAACCAGATTAGGGCCTGAAGCCATCCTGCGGTGTTGCGGCCAGGTGACAAGAAAGCGAGTTGTAGAAAGGAGCTCAGGGGCACTGTAATTCACAAACCTGTACAGTTATAAATGACAGCTATCGTCCAAAAATAGACTGAAGTAAGGCTGCCAAGAGGACTTGAAAGCGGGGCAGAATTGCAGGAAACCGATTTCAGGAGGTAGACTGGAATTGCACTGAAAGCATAGGAAAAGAGGTAGAACGTCCACAATGATGCACTTGGCCAAAAAGGGCGTATGCGTTTTTTGCTTCCGGAAAAAACGCATACGCCCTTTTTGGCCAACCAAGCAAGCTTGCAAGGGAAATCTGCACTACAATGAATTCTCACTTCCCCCCGGTCAAAAGGGCCATCTGAAAAAAGTGTAAAATCCAGAAAGGCAGGACAGGCCATGGAAAACTGGGAGCCTTGTTATGCTGATGGGCGGGATGTAAATTGCCAACAGATACTCGGGAGAAGTGTATGGTGTTTCCTGAAACATCTAAAAAACAAAGCAACAGAGCCCAGGGCACTTCCACTTATGGTCCTATAGCTTAGGGAAATTAAAATCAAAAAGACACAGCCACCCCAAAGTTTGGGACGCCTCTGTTTACAAGAACCTCGTTTACAGTACAAGTTCAACATCGCAGAAAGTGAAAAATGGATAAAGAAGTTGTGGTATTTACTTACAAAGCAATATCACTCAGCAATGAAATCTATGTCATCAGGCCCTTAGCAGCACAATGAGTGGATTCAGATATGATGATTCTAACTGAAATAAGTCACACAGAAAAAGAAACATCATAAGATATCAGTAATACACGGAATGTAAACTTGGCTACACAGGAACTGAATTACAGAAGAGAACAGGGTCTCAAATTTAGAAAACCAACTTATGTTTGCTTAAGGGTAAAGGTGAGTTGGGGTGCTGCATAAAACCAGAGATTGAAATGAGCACAGATAAAGTTCCTTAAGCCAAATATGGAATAGACAAGAGCTACTCCTTGCTCAACGAAATGGACTCAACACCGCATATTAAACGCCTAAGAATGTACCTGACTAGTAAGTATCTTAAAACCTATGGATTGCTATGTCTCCGAAAGAGAATCAAGCATGTGTACAGGGGCATAAACGCAGCAGTGATAGGATTGGAGAGGTTCGGTGAGCAAATGAAGACCCTTTGAAGTCATATTGCATGGTACCCATTCCACGGGTTTCAACTACACAGGTTTAAGGTATTCTTCCTTCAGCTAAAACATGGATGTGGAACCTAGAATATGGTCAACCATGTGATCGGGAGACATGTTCAAATATGTCTCAGTTTTCGTACCCTGGTACTCGGGTGCAACATTCCAGACGCTTTACTAACACTCTCCCGACTTGGAGAGTCAGTCCCTTTAACCTCCTGTTTGGCCCAGTTTGCAATTTCTGCGGAAGATGAACAGGAATGGCAAGAACCAATGAGAGACTAGCTGGAGGTGTCTGGATGGGCAAATTTCACTCTCCTTTCCCACCAGGAAGACGAATTAACCAAAGGCTCAGCGTGCCATGCCGGAACCAGATTAGGGCCTGAAGCCATCTTGGGGTGTTGCGGCCAGGTCACAAGAAAGCGAGTTGAAGAAAGGAGCTCAGGAGCACTGTAATTCACAAACCTGCAGAGTTATAAATGACAGCTATCGTCCAAAAATATACTGAAGTAAGACTGCCAAGAGGACTTGAAAGTGGGGCAGAATTGCAGGAAACCGATTTCAGGAGGTAGACTGGAATTGCACTGAAAGCATAGGAAAAGAGGTAGAACGTCCACAATGATGCACTTGGCCAAAAAGGGCGTATGCGTTTTTTGCTTCCGGAAAAAACGCATACGCCCTTTTTGGCCAACCAAGCAAGCTTGCAAGGGAAATCTGCACTACAATGAATTCTCACTTCCCCCCGGTCAAAAGGGCCATCTGAAAAAAGTGTAAAATCCAGAAAGGCAGGACAGGCCATGGAAAACTGGGAGCCTTGTTATGCTGATGGGCGGGATGTAAATTGCCAACAGATACTCGGGAGAAGTGTATGGTGTTTCCTGAAACATCTAAAAAACAAAGCAACAGAGCCCAGGGCACTTCCACTTATGGTCCTATAGCTTAGGGAAATTAAAATCAAAAAGACACAGCCACCCCAAAGTTTGGGACGCCTCTGTTTACAAGAACCTCGTTTACAGTACAAGTTCAACATCGCAGAAAGTGAAAAATGGATAAAGAAGTTGTGGTATTTACTTACAAAGCAATATCACTCAGCAATGAAATCTATGTCATCAGGCCCGTCGCAGCACAATGAGTGGATTCAGGTATGATGATTCTAACTGAAATAAGTCACACAGAAAAAGAAACATCATAAGATATCACTAATACACGGAATGTAAACTTGGCTACACAGGAACTGAATTACAGAAGAGAATAGGGTCTCAAATTTAGAAAACCAACTTATGCTTGCTTAAGGGTAAAGGTGAGTTGGGGTGCTGCATAAAACCAGAGATTGAAATGAGCACAGATAAAGTTCCTTAAGCCAAATATGGAATAGACAAGAGCTACTCCTTGCTCAATGAAATGGACTCAACACCCCATATTAAACGCCTAAGAATGTACCTGACTAGTAAGTATCTTAAAAACTAGGGATTGCTATGTCTCCGAAGGAGAATCAAGCATGTGTACAGGGGCATAAACGCAGCAGTGATAGGATTGGAGAGGTTCGGTGAGCAAATGATGACCCTTTGAAGTCATATTGCATGGTACCCATTCCACGGGTTTCAACTACCCAGGTTTAAGGTACTCTTTCTTCAGCTAAAACATGCATGTGGAACCTAGAGTATGATCAACCATGTGATCGGGAGACGTGTTCAAATATGTCTCAGTTTTCGTACCCTGGTACTCGGGTGCAACATTCCAGACGCTTTACTAACACTCTCCCCACTTGGAGAGTCATTCCCTTTAACCTCCTGTTTGGCCCAGTTTGCAATTTCTGCGGAAGATGAACACGAATAGCGAGAACCAATGAGAGACTAGCTGGAGGTGTCTGGACGGGCAAATTTAACTCTCATTTCCCACCAGGAAGAGGAAATAACCAAAGGTTCAGCGTGCCGTGCCGGAACCAGATTAGGGCCTGAAGCCATCCTGCGGTGTTGCGGCCAGGTCACAAGAAAGCGAGTGGAAGAAAGGAGCTCAGGGGCACTGTAATTCACAAACCTGCAGAGTTATAAATGACAGCTATCGTCCAAAAATAGACTGAAGTAAGGCTGCCAACAGGACTTGAAAGCGGGGCAGAATTGCAGGAAATCGATTTCAGGAGGTAGACTGGAATTGCATTGAAAGCATAGGAAAAGAGGCAGAACGTCCACAATGATGCACTTGGCCAAAAAGGGCGTATGCCTTTTTTCCTGAATATATTCAGGAAAAAAGGCATACGCCCTTTTTGGCCAAACAAGCAAGCTTGCAAAGGAAATCTGCACTACAATGAAGTCTCACTTCCCCCCGGTCAAAAGGGCCATCTGAAAAAAGTGTAAAATCCAGAAAGGCAGGACAGGCCATGGAGAACTGGGAGCCTTGTTATGCTGATGGGCGGGATGTAAATTGCCAACAGACACTCGGGAGAAGTGTACGGTGTTTCCTGAAACATCTAAAAAACAAAGCAACAAAGACTAGGGCACTTCCACTTATGGTCCTATAGCTTAGGGAAATTAAAATCAAAAAGACACAGCCACCCCAAAGTTTGGGACGCCTCTGTTTACAAGAACCTCATTTACCGTACAAGTACAATATCATAGAAAGTGAAAAATGGATAAAGAACTTGTGGTACTTACGTACAATGCAGTATCACTCAGCATTGAAATCTATGTCATTAGGCCCGTAGCAGCATAATGAGTGGATTCAGGTACGATGATTCTAACTGAAATAAGTCACACAGAAAAAGAAACATCATAAGATATCACTAATACACGGAATGTAAACTTGCCTACAGAGGAACTGAATTCCAAAACAGAACAGGGTCTCAAATTTAGAAAACCAACTTATGCTTGCTTAAGGGGAAAGGTGAGATGGGGTGCTGCATAAAATCAGAGATTGAAATGAGCACAGATAAAGTTCCTTAAGCCAAATATGGAATAGACAAGAGCTACTCCTTGCTCAACGAAATGGACTCAACACCGCATATTAAACGCCTAAGAATGTACCTGACTAGTAAGTATCTTAAAACCTAGGGATTGCTATGTCTCCGAAAGAGAATCAAGCATGTGTACAGGGGCATAAACGCAGCAGTGATAGGATTGGAGAGGTTCGGTGAGCAAATGAAGACCCTTTGAAGTCATATTGCATGGTACCCATTCCACGGGTTTCAACTACCCAGGTTTAAGGTATTCTTCCTTCAGCTAAAACATGCATGTGGATCCTACAGTATGATCAACCATGTGATCGGGAGATGTGTTCAAATATGTCTCAGTTTTCGTACCCTGGTACTCGGGTGCAACATTCCAGACGCTTTACTAACACTCACCCGACTTGGAGAGTCAGTCCCTATAACCTCCTGTTTGGCCCAGTTTGCAATTTCTGCAGAAGATGAACAGGAATAGTGAGAACCAATGAGAGACTAGCTGGAGGTGTCTGGACGGGCCCGAACCCTAACCCTAAACCTACCCCGAAGCCTGACCCTCACCCGTCCCCTATTTCTAACCCGTACGCTAACACTAACCCGCGCCCTCACACGCCCGCTCCTCCTAAAGCGTTGCCGTACCCTCACCTGGACCCTAAACCGTCCCCGTCCCCTAACCCTAACCCTAGCCCGAACCCTAACCCTGACCCTTCCCCGAAGCCTGACCTTCACCCGTCCCCTAATCCTAACCCGTACGCTAACACTAACCCACGCCCTCACACGCACGCTCCCCCGAAAGTGTTGCCGTACCCTCACCTGGACCCTAAACCGTCCCCGTCCCCTAACCCTAAACCTAGCCCGAACCCTAACCCTAACCCTTCCCCGAAACTGACCCTCACCCGTCCCCTAATCCTAACCCGTACGCTAACACTAACCCGCACCCTCACACGCACGCTCCCCCTAAAGCGTTGTCATACCCTCACCTGGACCCTAAACCGTCCCCGTCGCCTAACCCTAACCCTAGCCCGAACCCTAACCCTAAACCTTCCCCGAAGCCTGACCCTCACCCGTCCTCTAATCCTAACCCGTACGCTAACACTAACCCGCGCCCTCACACGCACGCTCCCACTAAAGCGTTGCCGTACCCTCACCTGGACCCTAAACCGTCCCCGTCCCCTAACCCTAACCCTAGCCCGAACCCTAACCCTTCCCCGAAGCCTGACCCTCAACCGTCCCCTAATCCTAACCCGTACGCTAACACTAACCCGCGCCCTCACACGCACGGTCCCCCTAAAGCGTTGCCGTACCCTCACCTGGACCCTAAACCGTCTTCGTCCCCTAACCCTAACCCTACCCGAACCCTAACCCTGACCCTTCCCCGAAGCCTGACCCTCACCCGTCCCCTAATCCTAACCCGTACGCTAACACTAACCCATGCCCTCACACGCACGCTCCCCCTAAAGCGTTGCCGTACCCTCCCCTGGACCCTAAACCGTCCCCGTCACCTAACCCTAACCCTAGCCCGAACCGTAACCCTGACCCTTCCCCGAAGCCTGACCCTCACCCGTCCCCTAATCCTAACCCGTACGCTAACACTAACCCGCGCCCTCACACGCACGCTCCCCCTAAAACGTTGCCGTACCCTCACCTGGACCCTAAACCGTCCCCGT
This sequence comes from Delphinus delphis, assembly GCF_949987515.2. Taxonomy (NCBI): domain Eukaryota; kingdom Metazoa; phylum Chordata; class Mammalia; order Artiodactyla; family Delphinidae; genus Delphinus; species Delphinus delphis. The sequence goes on from NW_027192650.1 coordinate 495,063, forward strand.
CCCCTAAACCTAACCCTAGCCCGAACCCTAACCCTAACCCTTCCCCGAAGCCTGACCCTCACTCGTCCCCTAATCCTAACCCGTACGCTAACACTAACCCGCGCCCTCACACGCACGCGCCCCCTAAAGTGTTGCCGTACCCTCACCTGGACCCTAAACCGTCCCCGTCCACTAACCCTAACCCTAGCCCGAACCCTAACCCTAACCCTTCCCCGAAGCCTGACCCTCACCCGTCCCCTAATCCTAACCCGTACGCTAACACAAACCGCGCCCTCACACGCACACTCCCCCTAAAGGATTGCCGTACCCTCACCTGGACCCTAAACCGTCCCCGTCCCCTAACCCTAACCCTAGCCCGAACCCTAACCCTAACCCTTCCCCGAAGCCTGACCCTCAACCGTCCCCTAATCCTAACCCGTACGGTAACACTAACCCGCGCCCTCACACGCACGCTCCCCCTAAAGCGTTGCCATACCCTCACCTGGACCCTAAACCGTCCCCGTCCCCTAACCCTAACCCTAGCCCGAACCCTAACCCTAACCCTTCCCCGAAGCCTGACACTCACCCGTCCCCTAATCCTAACCCGTACGCTAACACTAACCCGCGCCCTCACACGCACGCTCCCACTAAAGCGTTGCCGTACCCTCACCTGGACCCTAAACCGTCCCCGTCCCCTAAACCTAACCCTAGCCCGAACCCTAACCCTAACCCTTCCCCGAAGCCTGACCCTCACTCGTCCCCTAATCCTAACCCGTACGCTAACACTAACCCACGCCCTCACACGCACGCTCCCCCTAAAGTGTTGCCGTACCCTCACCTGGACCCTAAACCGTCCCCGTCCAATAACCCTAACCCTAGCCCGAACCCTAACCCTAACCCTTCCCCGAAGCCTGACCCTCACCCGTCCCCTAATCCTAACCCGTACGCTAACACAAACCACGCCCTCACACACACGCTCCCCCTAAAGCGTTGCCGTACCCTCACCTGGACCCTAAACCTTCCCCGTCCCCTAACCCTAACCCTAGCCCGAACCCTAACCCTTCCCCGAAGCCTGACCCTCACCCGTCCCCTAATCCTAACCCGTACGCTAACACTAACCCACGCCCTCACACGCACGCTCCCCCTAAAGCATTGCCATACCCTCACCTGGACCCTAAACCGTCCCCGTCCCCTAACCATAACCCTAGCCCGAACCCTAAACCTAACACTTCCCCGAAGCCTGACCCTCACCCGTGACCTAATCCTAAACCGTACGCTAACACTAACCCACGCCCTCACATGCACGCTCCCCCTAAAGCGTTGCCGTACCCTCACCTGGACCGTAAACCGTCCCCGTCCCCTAACCCTAACCCTAGCCCGAACCGTAACCCTGACCCTTCCCCGAAGCCTGACCCGCACCCGTCCCCTAATCCTAACCCGTACGCTAACACTAACCCGCGCCCTCACACGAACGCTCCCCCTAAAGCGTTGCCGTACCCTCACCTGGACCCTAAACCGTCCCCGTCCCCTAACCCTAACCCTAGTCCGAACCCTAACCCTAACACTTCCCTGAAGCCTGACCCTCACCCGTCCCCTAATCCTAACACGTACGCTAACACTAACCCGCGCCCTCACACGCACGCTCCCCCTAAAGCATTGCCGTACCCTCACCTGGACCCTAAACCGTCCCCGTCCCCTAACCCTAACCCTAGCCCGAACCCTAACCCTAACCCTTCCCCGAAGCCTGACCCTCACCCGTCCCCTAATCCTAACCCGTACGCTCACACTAACCCGCGCCCTTACACGCACGCTCCCCCTAAAGCGTTGCCGTACCCTCACCTGGACCCTAAACCGTCCCCGTCCCCTAACCCTAACCCTAGCCCGAACCCTAACCCTGACCCTTCACCGAAGCCTGACCCTCACTCGTCCCCTAATCCTAACCCGTACGCTAACACTAACCCGCGCCCTCACACGCACGCTCCCCCTAAAGCGTTGCCGTACCCTCACCTGGACCCTAAACCGTCCCCGTCCCCTAACCCTAACCCTAGCCCGAACCCTAACCCTAACCCTTCCCCGAAGCCTGACCCTCACCAGTCCCCTAATCCTAACCCGTACGCTAACACTAACCCGCGCCCTCACACGCACGCTCCCCCTAAAGCGTTGCCGTACCCTCACCTGGACCCTAAACCGTCCCCGTCCCCTAACCCTAACCCTAGCCCGAACCCTAACCCTAACCCTTCCCCGAAGCCTGACCCTCACCCGTCCCCTAATCCTAACCCGTACGCTAACACTAACCCGCGCCCTCACACGCACGCTCCCCCTAAAGCGTTGCCGTAACCTCACCTGGACCCTAAACCGTCCCCGTCCCCTAACCCTAACCCTAGCCTGAACCCTAACCCTAACCCTTCCCCGAAGCCTGACCCTCACCCGTCCCCTAATCCTAACCCGTACGCTAACACTAACCCGCGCCCTCACACGCACGCTCCCCCTAAAGCGTTGCCGTACCCTCACCTGGACCCTAAACCGTCCCCGTCCCCTAACCCTAAACCTAGCCCGAACCCTAACCCTAACCCTTCCCCGAAGCCTGACCCTCACTCGTCCCCTAATCCTAACCCGTACGCTAACATTAACCCGCGCCCTCACACGCACGCTCCCCCTAAAGCGTTGCCGTAACCTCACCTGGACCCTAAACCGTCCCCGTCCCCTAACCATAACCCTAGCCCGAACCCTACACCTAACACTTCCCCGAAGCCTGACCCTCACCCGTGACCTAATCCTAAACCGTACGCTAACACTAACCCACGCCCTCACATGCACGCTCCCCTAAAGCGTTGCCGTACCCTCACCTGGACCGTAAACCGTCCCCGTCCCCTAACCCTAACCCTAGCCCGAACCCTAAACCTGACCCTTCCCCGAAGCCTGACCCGCACCCGTCCCCTAATGCTAACCCGTACGCTAACACTAACCCGCGCCCTCACACGAACGCTCCCCCTAAAGCGTTGCCGTACCCTCACCTGGACCCTAAACCGTCCCCGTCCCCTAACCCTAACCCTAGTCCGAACCCTAACCCTAACACTTCCCTGAAGCCTGACCCTCACCCGTCCCCTAATCCTAACCCGTACGCTAACACTAACCCGCGCCCTCACACGCACGCTCCCCCTAAAGCGTTGCCGTACCCTCACCTGGACCCTAAACCGTCCCCGTCCCCTAACCCTAACCCTAGCCCGAACCCTAACCCTAACCCTTCCCCGAAGCCTGACCCTCACCCGTCCCCTAATCCTAACCCGTACGCTCACACTAACCCGCGCCCTTACACGCACGCTCCCCCTAAAGCGTTGCCGTACCCTCACCTGGACCCTAAACCGTCCCCGTCCCCTAACCCTAAACCTAGCCCGAACCCTAACCCTAACCCTTCCCCGAAGCCTGACACTCACCCGTCCCCTAATCCTAACCCGTACGCTAACACTAACCCACGCCCTCAAACGCACGCTCCCCGTAAAGCGTTGCCGTACCCTCACCTGGACCCTAAACCGTCCCCGTCCCCTAACCTTAACCCTAGTCCGAACCCTAACCCTGACCCTTCCCCGAAGCTTGACCCTCACCCGTCCCCTAATCCTAACCCGTACGCTAACACTAACCCGCGTCCTCACACGCACGCTCCCCCTATAGCGTTGCCGTACCCTCACCTGGACCCTAAACCGTCCCCGTCCCCTAACCCTAACCCTAGCCAGAACCCTAACCCTAACCCTTCCCCGAAGCCTGACACTCACCCATCCCCTAATCCTAACCCGTACGCTAACACTAACCCGCGCCCTCACACGCACGCTCCCCCTAAAGCGTTGCCGTACCCTTACCTGGACCCTAAACCGTCCCCGTCCCCTAAACCTAACCCTAGCCCGAACCCTAACCCTAACCCTTCCCCAAAGCCTGACCCTCACTCGTCCCCTAATCCTAACCCGTACGATAACACTAACCCGCGCCCTCACACGCACGCTCCCCCTAAAGCGTTGCCGTACCCTCACCTGGACCCTAAACCGTCACAGTCCACTAACCCTAACCCTAGCCCGAACCCTAACCCTAACCCTTCGCCGAAGCCTGACCCTCACCCGTCCCCTAATCCTAACCCGTACGCTAACACTAACCCGCGCCCTCACACGCACAGTCCCCCTAAAGCGTTGCCGTACCCTCACCTGGACCCGAAACCGTCACCGTCCCCTAACCCTAACCCTAGCGCGAACCCTAACCATAACCCTTCCCCGAAGCCTGACCCTAACCCGTCCCCTAATCCTAACCCGTACGCTAACACTAACCCGCGCCCTCACACACACGCTCCCCCTAAAGCATTGCCATACCCTCACCTGGACCCTAAACCGTCCCCGTCCCCTAACCCTAACCCTAGCCCGAACCCTAACCCTAACCCTTCCCCGAAGCCTGACCCTCACCCGTCCCCTAATGCTTACCCGTACGCTAACACAAACCCGCGTCCTCACACGCACGCTCCCCCTAAAGCGTTGCCGTACCCTCAATTGGACCCTAAACCGTCCCCGTCCCCTAACCCTAACCCTAGCCCGAACCCTAACCCTAACCCTTCCCCGAAGCCTGATCCTCACCCGTCCCCTAATCCTAACCCGTACGCTAACACTAACCCGCGCCCTCACACGCACGCTCCCCCTAAAGCGTTGCCATACCCTCACCTGGACCCTAAACCGTCCCCGTCCCCTAACCCTAACCCTAGCCCAAACCCTAACCCTGACCCTTCCCCGAAGCCTGACCCTCACCCGTCCCCTAATCCTAACCCGTACGCTAACAATAACCCGCGCCCTCACACGCACGCTCCCCCTAAAGCGTTGCCGTACCCTCACCTGGACCCTAAACCGTCCCCGTCCCCTAACCCTAACCCTAGCCCGAACCCTATCCCTGACCCTTCCCCGAAGCCTGACCCTCACCCGTCCCCTAATCCTAACCCGTACGCTAACACTAACCCACGCCCTCACACGCACGCTCCCCCTAAAGCATTGCCGTACCCTCACCTGTACCCTAAACCGTCCCCGTCCCCTAACCCTAACCCTAGCCCGAACCCTAACCCTAACCTTTCCCCGAAGCCTGACCCTCACCCGTCCCCTAATCCTAACCCGTACGCTAACAAAAACACGCGTCCTCACACGCACGCTCCCCCTAAAGCGTTGCCGTACCCTCACCTGGACCCGAAACCGTCCCCGTCCCCTAACCCTAACCCTAGCCCGAACCCTAACACTAAACCTTCCCCGAAGCCTGACCGTCACCCGTCCCATAATCCTAACCCGTACGCTAACACAAACCGCGCCCTCACACACACGCTCCCCCTAAAGCATTGCCGTACCCTCACCTGGACCCTAAACCGTCCCCGTCCCCTAACCCTAACCCTAGCCCGAACCCTAACCCTTCCCCGCAGCCTGACCCTCACCCGTCCCCTAATCCTAACCCGTACGCTAACACTAACCCGCGCCCTCACATGAACCCTCCCCCTAAAGCATTGCCATACCCTCACCTGGACCCTAAACCGTCCCCGTCCCCTAACCCTAACCCTAGCCCGAACCCTAACCCTAACCCTTCCCCGAAGCCTGACCCTCAACCGTCCCCTAATCCTAACCCGTACGGTAACACTAACCCGCGCCCTCACACACACGCTCCCCCTAAAGCGTTCCCGTACCCTAACCTGGACCCTAAACCGTCCCCGTCCCCTAACCCTAACCCTAGCCCGAACCCTAACCCTAACCCTTCCCCGAAGCCTGACCCTCACCAGTCCCCTAATCCTAACCCGTACGCTAACACTAACCCGCGCCCTCACACGCACGCTCCCCCTAAAGCGTTGCCGTACCCACACCTGGACCCTAAACCGTCCCCGTCCCCTAACCCTAACCCTAGCCCGAAACCTAACCCTAACCCTTCCCCGAAGCCTGACCCTCACCCGTCCTATAATCCTAACCCGTACGCTAACACTAACCCGCGCCCTCACACGCACGCTCCCCCTAAAGCGTTGCCGTAACCTCACCTGGACCCTAAACCGTCCCCGTCCCCTAACCCTAACCCTAGCCCGAACCCTAACCCTAACACTTCCACGAAGCCTGACCCTCACCCGTCCCCTAATCCTAACCCGTACGCTAACACTAACCCGCGCCCTCACACGCACGCTCCCCCTAAAGCGTTGCCGTACCCTCACCTGGACCCTAAACCGTCCCCGTCCCCTAACCCTAACCCTAGTCCGAACCCTAACCCTTACCCTTCCCTGAAGCCTGACCCTCACCCGTCCCCTAATCCTAACCCGTACGCTAACACTAACCCACGCCCTCACACGCACGCTCCCCATAAAGCGTTGCCGAACCCTCACCTGGACCCTAAACCGTCCCCGTCCCCTAACCCTAACCCTAGCCCGAACCCTAACCCTAACCCTTCCCCGAAGCCTGACCCTCAACCGTCCCCTAAACCTAACCCGTACGCTAACACTAACCCGCGCCCTCACACGCACGCTCCCCCTAAAGCGTTGCCGTACCCTCACCTGGACCCTAAACCGTCCCCGTCCCCTAACCCTAAACCTAGCCCGAACCCTAACCCTAACCTTTCCCCGAAGCCTGACACTCACCCGTCCCCTAATCCTAACCCGTACGCTAACACTAACCCACGCCCTCACACGCACGCTCCCCCTAAAGTGTTGCCGTACCCTCACCTGGACCCTAACCCGTCCCCGTCCCCTAACCCTAACCCTAGCCCGAACCCTAACCCTAACCCTTCCCCGAAGCCTGACCCTCAACCGTCCCCTAATGCTAACCCGTACGGTAACACTAACCCGCGCCTTCACATGCACGCTCCCCATAAAGCGTTCCCGTACCCTCACCTGGACCCTAAACTGTCCCCGTCCCCTAACCCTAACCCTAGCCCGAACCCTAACCCTAACCCTTCCCCGAAGCCTGACCCTCACCAGTCCCCTAATCCTAACCCGTACGCTAACACTAACCCGCGCCCTCACACGCACGCTCCCCCTAAAGCGTTGCCGTACCCTCACCTGGACCCTAAACCGTCCCCGTCCCCTAACCCTAACCCTAGCCCGAACCCTAACCCTAACCCTTCCCCGAAGCCTGACCCTCACCAGTCCCCTAATCCTAACCCGTACGCTAACACTAACCCGCGCCCTCACACGCACGCTCCCCCTAAAGCGTTGCCGTACCCTCACCTGGACCCTAAACCGTCCCCGTCCCCTAACCCTAACCCTAGCCCGAACCCTAACCCTGACCCTTCCCCGAAGCCTGACCCTCACCCGTCCCCTAATCCTAACCCGTACGCTAACACTAACCCGCGCCCTCACACGCACGCTCCCCCTAAAGCGTTGCCGTACCCTCACCTGGACCCTAAACCGTCCCCGTCCCCTAACCCTAACCCTAGGCCGAACCCTAACCCTGACCCTTCCCCGAAACCTGACCCTCACCCGTCCCCTAATCCTAACCCGTACGCTAACACTAACCTGCGCCCTCACACGCACGCTCCCCCTAAAGCGTTGCCGTACCCTCACCTGTACCCTAAACCATCCCCGTCCCCTAACCCTAACCCTAGGCCGAACTCTAACCCTATCCCTTCCCCGAAGCCTGACCCTCACCAGTCCCCTAATCCTAACCCGTACGCTAACACTAACCCGCGCCCTCACACGCACGCTCCCCCTAAAGCGTTGCCGTACCCTCACCTGGACCCTAAACCGTCCCCGTCCCCTAACCCTAACCCTAGCCCGAACCCTAACCCTAACCCTTCCCCGAAGCCTACCCTCACCCGTCCCCTAATCCTCACCCGTACGCTAACACTAACCCGCGCCCTCACACTCACGCTCCCCCTAAAGCGTTGCCGTAACCTCACCTGGACCCTAAACCGTCCCCGTCCCATAACCCTAACCCTAGCCCGAACCCTAACCCTAACACTTCCACGAAGCCTGACCCTCACCCGTCTCCTAATCCTAACCCGTACGCTAACACTAACCCGCGCCCTCACACGCACGCTCCTCCTAAAGCGTTGCCGTACCCTCACCTGGACCCTAAACCGTCCCCGTCCACTAACCCTAACCCTAGCCCGAACCCTAAGCCTAACCCTTCCCCGAAGCCTGACCCTCACCCGTCCCCTAATCCTAACCCGTACGCTCACACTAACCCGAGCCCTCACACGCACGTTCCCCCTAAAGCGTTGCCGTACCCTCTCCTGGACCCTAAACCGTCCCCGTCCCCTAACCCTAACCCTAGCCCGAACCCTAAGCCTAACCCTTCCCCGAAGCCTGACCCTCACCCGTCCCCTAATCCTAACCCGTACGCTAACACTAACCCGCGCCCTCACACGCACGCTCCCCCTAAAGCGTTGCCGTACCCTCACCTGGACCCTAAACCGTCCCCGTCCCCTAACCCTAACCCTAGCCCGAACCCTAACCCTAACCCTTCCCCGAAGCCTGACCCTAACCCGTCCCCTAATCCTAACCCGTACGCTAACACTAACCCACGCCCTCACACGCACGCTCCCCCTAAAGCGTTGCCGTACCCTCACCTGGACCCTTAACCGTCCCCGTCCCCTAACCCTAACCCTAGCCCGAACCCTAACCCTAACCCTTCCCCGAAGCCTGACCCTCACCCGTCCCCTAATCCTAACCCGTACGCTAACACTAACCCGCGCCCTCACACGCACGCTCCCCCTAAAGCATTGCCATACCCTCACCTGGACCCTAAACCGTCCCCGTCCCCTAACCCTAACCCTAGCCCGAACCCTAACCCTAACCCTTCCCCGAAGCCTGACCCTCAACCGTCGCCTAATCCTAACCCGTACGCTAACACAAACCCGCGCCCTCACACGCACGCTCCCCCGAAAGCGTTGCCGTACCCTCACCTGGACCCTAAACCGTCCCCGTCCCCTAACCCTAACCCTAGCCCGAACCCTAACCCTGACCCTTCCCCGAAGCCTGACCCTCACCCGTCCCCTAATCCTAACCCGTACGCTAACACTAACCCGCGCCCTCACACGCACGCTCCCCCTAAAGCGTTGCCGTACCCTCACCTGGACCCTAAACCGTCCCCGTCCCCTAACCCTAACCCTAGCCCGAACCCTAACCCTGAACCTTCCCCGAAGCCTGACCCTCACCCGTCCCCTAATCCTAACCCGTACGCTAACACTAACCCAAGCCCTCACACACACGCTCCCCCTAAAGCGTTGCCGTACCCTCACCTGGACCCTAAACCGTCCCCGTCCCCTAACCCTAACCCTAGCCCGAACCCTAACCCTGACCCTTCCCCGAAGCCTGACCCTCACCCGTCCCCTAATCTTAACCCATACGCTAACACTAACCCACGTCCTCACACGCACGCTCCCCCTAAAGCGTTGCCGTACCCTCACCTGGACCCTAAACCGTCCCCGTCCCCTAACCCTAACCCTAGCCCGAACCCTAACCCTAACCTTTCCCCGAAGCCTGACCCTCACCCGTCCCCTAATGCTTACCCGTACGCTAACACAAACCCGCGTCCTCACACGCACGCTCCCCCTAAAGCGTTGCCGTACCCTCAATTGACCCTAAACCGTCCCCGTCCCCTAACCCTAACCCTAGCCCGAACCCTAACCCTAACCCTTCCCCGATACCTGACCATCACCCGTCCCCTAATCCTAACCCGTACGCTAACACTAACCCGCGCCCTCGCACGCACGCTCCCCCTAAAGCGTTGCCGTACCCTCACCTGGACCCTAAACCGTCCCCGTCACCTAACCCTAACCCTAGCCCGAACCCTAACCCTGACCCTTTCCCGAAGCCTGACCCTCAACCGTCGCCTAATCCTAACCCGTACGGTAACACTAACCCGCGCCCTCGCACGCACGCTCCCCCTAAAGCGTTGCCGTACCCTCACCTGGACCCTAAACCGTCCCCGTCCCCTAACCCTAACCCTAGCCTGAACCCTAACCCTGACCCTTCCCCGAAGCCTGACCCTCACCCGTCCCCTAATCCTAACCCGTACGCTAACACTAACCCGCACCCTCACACGCACGCTCCCCCTAAAGCGTTGCCGTACCCTCACCTGGACCCTAAACCGTCCCCGTCCCCTAACCCTAACCCTAGCCCGAACCCTAACCCTGACCCTTCCCCGAAGCCTGACCCTCACCCGTCCCCTAATCCTAACCCGTACGCTAACACTAACCCGCGCCCTCACACGCACGCTCCCCCTAAAGCATTGCCGTACCCTCACCTGGACCCTAAACCGTCCCAGTCCCCTAACCCTAACCCTAGCCCGAACCCTAACCCTGACCCTTCCCCGAAGCCTGACCCTCACCCGTCCCCTAATCCTAAACCGTACGATAACACTAACCCGCGCGCTCACACGCACCCTCCCCCTAAAGCGTTGCCGTACCCTCACCTGGACCCTAAACCGTCCCCGTCCCCTAACCCTAACCGTAGCCCGAACCCTAACCCTGACCCTTCCCCGAAGCCTGACCCTCACCCGTCCCCTAATCCTAACCCGTACGCTAACACTAACCCGCGTCCTCACACGCACGCTCCCCCTAAAGCGTTGTCGTACCCTCACCTGAACCCTAAACTGTCCCCGTCCCCTAACCCTAACCCTAACCCGAACCCTGACCCTGACCCTTCCCCGAAGGCTGACCCTCACCCGTCCCCTAATCCTAACTCATACGCTAACACTAACCCGCGTCCTCACACGCACGCTCCCCCTAAAGCGTTGCCGTACCCTCACCTGGACCCTAAACCGTCCCCGTCCCCTAACCCTAACCCTAGCCCGAACCCTAACCCTGACCCTTCCCCGAAGCCTGACCCTCACCCGTGCCCTAATCCTAACCCATACGCTGACACTAACCCGCAACCTCACACGCACGCTCCCCCTAACGCGTTGCCGTACCCTCACCTGGACCCTAAACCGTCCCCGTCACCTAACCCTAACCCTAGCCTGAACCCTAACCCTGACCCTTCCACGAAGCCTGACCCTCACCCGTCCCCTAATCCTAACCCGTACGCTAACACTAACCCGCGCGCTCACACGCACCCTCCCCCTAAAGCGTTGCCGTACCCTCACCTGGACCCTAAACCGTCCCCGTCCCTTAAACCTAACCCTAGCCCGAACCCTGACCCTGACCCTTCCCCGAAGGCTGACCCTCACCCGTCCCCTAATCCTAACCCGTACGCTAACACTAACCCGCGTCCTCACACGCACGCTCCCCCTAAAGCGTTGCCGTAACCTCACCTGGACCCTAAACCGTCCCCGTCCCCTAACCCTAACCCTAGCCCGAACCCTAACCCTAAACCTTCCCCGAAGCCTGACCCTCACCCGTCCCTTAATCCTAACCCGTACGCTAACACTAACCCGCGCCCTCACACGCACGCTCCCCCTAAAGCGTTGCCGTACCCTCACCTGGACCCTAAACCGTCCCCGTCCCCTAACCCTAACCCTTGTCCGAACCCTAACCCTAACACTTCCCCGAAGCCTGACCCTCACCCGTCCCCTAATCCTAACCCGTACGCTAACACTAACCCGCGTCCTCACACGCACGCTCCCCCTAAAGCGTTGTCGTACCCTCACCTGAACCCTAAACTGTCCCCGTCCCCTAACCCTAACCCTAGCCCGAACCCTGACCCTGACCCTTCCCCGAAGGCTGACCCTCACCCGTCCCCTAATCCTAACCCGTACGCTAACACTAACCCGCGTCCTCACACGCACGCTCCCCCTAAAGCGTTGCCGAACCCTCACCTGGACCCTAAACCGTCCCCGTCACCTAACCCTAACCCTAGCCCGAACCCTAACCCTGACCCTTCCCCGAAGCCTGACCCTCACCCGTGCCCTAATCCTAACCCGTACGCTAACACTAACCCGCACCCTCACACGCACGCTCCCCCTAACGCGTTGCCGTACCCTCACCTGGACCCTTAACCGTCCCCGTCACCTAACCCTAACCCTAGCCCGAACCCTAACCCTGACCCTTCCCCGAAGCCTGACCCTCACCCGTGCCCTAATCCTAACCCGTACGCTAACACTAACCCGCGCGCTCACACGCACCCTCCCCCTAAAGCGTTGCCGTACCCTCACCTGGACCCTAAACCGTCCCCGTCCCCTAACCCTAACCCTAGCCCGAACCCTAACCCTAACACTTCCCCGAAGCCTGACCCTCACCCGTCCCTTAATGCTAACCCGTACGCTAACACTAAACCGCGCCCTCACACGCACGCTCCCCCTAAAGCGTTGCCGTACCCTCACCTGGACCCTAAACCGTCCCCGTCCCCTAACCCTAACCCTTGTCCGAACCCTAACCCTAACCCTTCCCCGAAGCCTGACCCTCACCCGTCCCCTAATCCTAACCCGTACGCTAACACTAACCCGCGCCCTCACACGCACGCTCCCCCTAAAGAGTTGCCGTACCCTCACCTGGACCCTAAACCGTCCCCGTCCCCTAACCCTAACCCTAGCCCGAACCCTAACCCTGACCCTTCCCTGAAGCCTGACCCTCACCCGTCCCCTAATCCTAACCCGTACGCTAACACTAACCCGCGCCCTCACACGCACGCTCTCCCTAAAGCGTTGCCGTACCCTCACCTGGACCCTAAACCGTCCCCGTCCCCTAACCCTAAACCTAGCCCGAACCCTAACTCTGACCCTTCCCCGAAGCCTGACCCTCACCCGTCCCCTAATCCTAACCCGTACGCTAACACTAACCCGCGTCCTCACACGCACGCTCCCCCTAAAGCGTTGCCGTACCCTCACCTGGACCCTAAACCGTCCCCGTCACCTAACCCTAACCCTAGCCCGAACCCTAACCCTGACCCTTCCCCGAAGCCTGACCCTCACCCGTGCCCTAATCCTAACCCGTACGCTAACACTAACCCGCACCCTAACACGCACGCTCCCCCTAACGCGTTGCCGTACCCTCACCTGGACCCTTAACCGTCCCCGTCACCTAACCCTAACCCTAGCCCGAACCCTAACCCTGACCCTTCCCCGAAGCCTGACCCTCACCCGTGCCCTAATCCTAACCCGTACGCTAACACTAACCCGCGCGCTCACACGCACCCTCCCCCTAAAGCGTTGCCGTACCCTCACCTGGACCCTAAACCGTCCCCGTCCCCTAACCCTAACCCTAGCCCGAACCCTAACCCTAACACTTCCCCGAAGCCTGACCCTCACCCGTCCCTTAATGCTAACCCGTACGCTAACACTAAACCGCGCCCTCACACGCACGCTCCCCCTAAAGCGTTGCCGTACCCTCACCTGGACCCTAAACCGTCCCCGTCCCCTAACCCTAACCCTTGTCCGAACCCTAACCCTAACCCTTCCCCGAAGCCTGACCCTCACCCGTCCCCTAATCCTAACCCGTACGCTAACACTAACCCGCGCCCTCACACGCACGCTCCCCCTAAAGAGTTGCCGTACCCTCACCTGGACCCTAAACCGTCCCCGTCCCCTAACCCTAACCCTAGCCCGAACCCTAACCCTGACCCTTCCCTGAAGCCTGACCCTCACCCGTCCCCTAATCCTAACCCGTACGCTAACACTAACCCGCGCCCTCACACGCACGCTCTCCCTAAAGCGTTGCCGTACCCTCACCTGGACCCTAAACCGTCCCCGTCCCCTAACCCTAAACCTAGCCCGAACCCTAACTCTGACCCTTCCCCGAAGCCTGACCCTCACCCGTCCCCTAATCCTAACCCGTACGCTAACACTAACCCGCGCGCTCACACGCACCCTCCCCCTAAAGCGTTGCCGTACCCTCACCTGGACCCTAAACCGTCCCCGTCCCCTAACCCTAACCCTAGCCCGAACCCTAACCCTAACACTTCCCCGAAGCCTGACCCTCACCCGTCCCCTAATCCTAACCCGTACGCTAACACAAACCCGCGTCCTCACACGCACGCTCCCCCTAAAGCGTTGCCGTACCCTCACCTGGACCCTAAACCGTCCCCGTCCCCTAACCCTAACCCTAGTCCGAACCCTAACCCTAACCCTTCCCCGAAGCTTGACCCTCACCCGTCCCCTAATCCTAACCCGTACGCTTACACTAACCCACGCCCTCACACGCACGCACCCCCTAAAGCGTTGCCGTACCCTCACCTGGAACCTAAACCGTCCCCGTCCCCTAACCCTAACCGTAGCCCGAACCCTAACCCTGACCCTTCCCCGAAGCCTGACCCTCACCCGTCCCCTAATCCTAACCCGTACGCTAACACTAACCCGCGTCCTCTCACGCACGCTCCCCCTAAAGCGTTGTCGTACCCTCACCTGAACCCTAAAGCGTCCCCGTCCCCTAACCCTAACCCTAGCCCGAACCCTGACCCTGACCCTTCCCCGAAGGCTGACCCTCACCCGTCCCCTAATCCTAACCCGTACGCTTACACTAACCCGCGCCCTCACACGCACGCTCCCCCTAAAGCGTTGCCGTACCCTCACCTGGACCCTAAACCGTCCCCGTCCCCTAACCCTAACCCTAGCCCGAACCCTAACCCTAAACCTTCCCCGAAGGCTGACCCTCACACGTCCCTTAATCCTAACCCGTACGCTAACACTAACCCGCGCCCTCACACGCACGCTCCCCCTAAAGCGTTGCCGTACCCTCACCTGGACCCTAAACCGTCCCCGTCCCCGTCCCCTAACCCTAGCCCATACCCTAACCCTGACCCTTCCCCGAAGCCTGACCCTCACCCGTCCCCTAATCCTAACCGGTACGCTAACACTAACCCGCGCCCTCACACGCACGCTCCCCCTAAAGCGTTGCCGTACCCTCACCTGGACCCTAAACCGTCCCCGTCCCCTAACCCTAACCCTAGCCCGAACCCTAACCCTAACCCTTTCCTGAAGCCTGACCCTCACCCGTACCCTAATCCTAACCCGTACTCTAACACTAACCCAAGCCCTCACACCCACGCTCCCCCTAAAGTGTTGCCATACCCTCACCTGGACCCTAAACCGTCCCCGTCCCCTAACCCTAACCCTAGCCCGAACCCTAACCCTAACCCTTCCCCGAAGCCTGACTCTAAACCGTTCCCTAATCCTAACCCGTACGCTAACACTAACCCGCGCCCTCACACGCACGCTCCCCCTAAAGCGTTGCCGTACCCTCACCTGGACCCTAAACCGTCCCCGTCCCCTAACCCTAACCCTAGCCCGAACCCTAACCCTAACCCTTCCCCGAAGCCTGACCCTCACCCGTCCCCTGATCCTAACCCGTACGCTAACACTAACCCGTGCCCTCACACCTACGCTCCCCCTAAAGTGTTGTCGTACACTCCCCTGGACCCTAAACCGTCTCCGTCCCCTAACCCTAACCCTAGCCCGAACCCTAACCCTAACCCTTCCCCGAAGCCTGACCCTCACCCGCCCCCTAATGCTAACCCGTACGCTAACAGTAACCTGCACCCTCACACCTACGCTCCCCCTAAAGCGTTGTCGTACCCTCACCTGGACCCTAAACCGTCCCCGTCCCCTAACCCTAACCCTAGCCCGAACCCTAACCCTAACCCTTCCCCGAAGCCTGACCCTCACCCGTCTCCTAATCCTGACCCGTACAATAACACTAACCCGCGCCCTCACACGTACGCTCCCCGTACAGAGGTTTCGTACCCTCACCTGGACCCTAAACCGTCCCAGTCCCCTAACCCTAACCCTAGCCCGAACCCTAACCCTATCCCTTCCCCGAAGCCAGACCCTCACCCGTCCCATAATCCTAACCCGTACGCTAACACTAACCCACGCCCTCACACGTACGCTCCCCCTAAAGCGTTGTCGTACCCTCACCTGGACCCTAAACCGTCCCCGTCCCCTAACCCTAACCCTAGCCCGAACCTTAACCCTAACCCTTCTCCGAAGCCTGACCCTCACCCGTCCCCTAATCCTAAACCGTAGGCTAACACTAACCCGCGCCCTCACACGCACACTCCCCCTAAAGCGTTGCCGTACCCTCACCTGGACCCTAAACCGTCCCCGTCCCCTAACCCTATCCCTAGCCCGAACCATAACCCTAACCTTTCCCCGAAGGCTGACCCTCACCCGTCCCCTAATCCTAACCCGTACGCTAACACTAACCCGCACGCTCACACGCACGCTCTCCCTAAAGCGTTGCCGTACCCTCACCTGGACCCTAAACCGTCCCCGTCCCCTAACCCTAACCCTAGCCCGAACCCTAACCCTAACCCTTCCCCGAAGCCTGACCCTCACCCGTCTCCTAATCCTAATCCGTACGCTAACACTAACCCGCGCCTTCACACGCACGCTCCCCCTAAAGCGTTGCCGTACCCTCACCTGGACCCTAAACTGTCCCCGTCCCCTAACCCTAACCCTAGCCCGAACCCTAACCCTGACCCTTCCCCGAAGCCTGACCCTCACCCGTCCCCTAATCCTAACCCGTACGCTAACACTAACCCGCGCCCTCACACGGACGCTCCCCCTAAATGTTGCCGTACCCTCACTGGACCCTTAACCGTTCCCGTCCCCTAACCCTAACCCTAGCCCGAACCCTAACCCTAACCCTTCCCCGAAGCCTGACCCTCACCAGTCCCCTAATCCTAACCCGTACGCTAACACTAACCCGCGCCCTCACACGCACGCTCCCCCTAAAGCGTTGCCGTACCCTCACCTGGACCCTAAACCGTCCCCGTCCCCTAACCCTAACCCTAGCCCGAACCCTAACCCTGACCCTTCCCCGAAGCCTGACCCTCACCCGTCCCCTAATCCTAACCCGTACGCTAACACTAACCCGCGCCCTCACACGGACGCTCCCCCTAAATGTTGCCGTACCCTCACTGGACCCTTAACCGTTCCCGTCCCCTAACCCTAACCCTAGCCCGAACCCTAACCCTAACCCTTCCCCGAAGCCTGACCCTCACCCGTCCCCTAATCCTAACCCGTACGCTAACACTAACCCGCGCCCTCACACGCACGCTCCCCCTAAAGCGTTGTCGTACCCTCACCTGGACCCTAAACCGTCCCCGTCCCCTAACCCTAACCCTAGCCCGAACCCTAACCCTAACCCTTCCCCGAAGCCTGACCCTCACCCGTCTCCTAATCCTGACCCGTACAATAACACTAACCCGCGCCCTCACACGTACGCTCCCCGTACAGAGGTTTCGTACCCTCACCTGGACCCTAAACCGTCCCAGTCCCCTAACCCTAACCCTAGCCCGAACCCTAACCCTATCCCTTCCCCGAAGCCAGACCCTCACCCGTCCCATAATCCTAACCCGTACGCTAACACTAACCCACGCCCTCACACGTACGCTCCCCCTAAAGCGTTGTCGTACCCTCACCTGGACCCTAAACCGTCCCCGTCCCCTAACCCTAACCCTAGCCCGAACCTTAACCCTAACCCTTCTCCGAAGCCTGACCCTCACCCGTCCCCTAATCCTAAACCGTAGGCTAACACTAACCCGCGCCCTCACACGCACACTCCCCCTAAAGCGTTGCCGTACCCTCACCTGGACCCTAAACCGTCCCCGTCCCCTAACCCTATCCCTAGCCCGAACCATAACCCTAACCTTTCCCCGAAGGCTGACCCTCACCCGTCCCCTAATCCTAACCCGTACGCTAACACTAACCCGCACGCTCACACGCACGCTCTCCCTAAAGCGTTGCCGTACCCTCACCTGGACCCTAAACCGTCCCCGTCCCCTAACCCTAACCCTAGCCCGAACCCTAACCCTAACCCTTCCCCGAAGCCTGACCCTCACCCGTCTCCTAATCCTAATCCGTACGCTAACACTAACCCGCGCCTTCACACGCACGCTCCCCCTAAAGCGTTGCCGTACCCTCACCTGGACCCTAAACTGTCCCCGTCCCCTAACCCTAACCCTAGCCCGAACCCTAACCCTGACCCTTCCCCGAAGCCTGACCCTCACCCGTCCCCTAATCCTAACCCGTACGCTAACACTAACCCGCGCCCTCACACGGACGCTCCCCCTAAATGTTGCCGTACCCTCACTGGACCCTTAACCGTTCCCGTCCCCTAACCCTAACCCTAGCCCGAACCCTAACCCTAACCCTTCCCCGAAGCCTGACCCTCACCAGTCCCCTAATCCTAACCCGTACGCTAACACTAACCCGCGCCCTCACACGCACGCTCCCCCTAAAGCGTTGCCGTTCCCTCACCTGGACCCTAAACCGTCCCCGTCCCCTAACCCTAAACCTAGTCCGAACCCTAACCCTAACCTTTCCCCGAAGCCTGACCCTCACCCGTCCCCTAATCCTAACCCGTACGCTAACACAAACCCGCGTCCTCACACGCACGCTCCCCCTAAAGCGTTGCCGTACCCTCACCTGGACCCTAAACCGTCCCCGTCCCCTAACCCTAACCCTAGCCCGAACCCTAACCCTAACCCTTCCCCGAAACCTGACCCTCACCCGTCCCCTAATCGTAACCCGTACGCTAACACTAACCCGCGCCCTCACACGCACGCTCCCCCTAAAGCGTTGCCGTACCCTCACCTTGACCCTAAACCGTCCCCGTCCCCTAACCCTAACCCTAGCCCGAACCCTAACCCTAACCCTTCCCCGAAGCCTGACCCTCACCCGTCCCCTAATCCTAACCCGTACGCTCACACTAACCCGCGCCCTCACACGCACGCTCCCCCTAAAGCGTTGCCGTACCCTCACCTGGACCCTAAACCGTCCCCGTCCCCTAACCCTAACCCTAGCCCGAACCCTAACCCTGACCCTTCCCCGAAGCCTGACCCTCACCCGTCCCCTAATCCTAACCCGTACGCTAACACTAACCCGTGCCCTCACACGCACGCTCCCCCTAAAGCGTTGCCTTACCCTCACCTGGACCCTAAACCGTCCCCGTCACCTAACCCTAACCCTAGCCCGAACCCTAACCCTGACCGTTCCCCGAAGCCTGACCCTCACCTGTCCCCTAATCCTAACCCGTACGCTAACACTAACCCGCGTCCTCACACGCACGCTCCCCCTAAAGCGTTGCCGTACCCTCACCTGAACCCTAAACCGTCCCCGTCCCCTAACCCTAACCCTAGCCTGAAACCTAAACCTATACTTTCCCCGAAGCCTGACCCTCACGCGTCCCCTAATCCTAACCCGTACGCTAACACTAACCCGCGCCCTCACACGCACGCTCCCCCTAAAGCGTTGCCGTACCCTCACCTGGACCCTAAACCGTCCCCGTCCCCTAACCCTAACCCTAGCCCGAACCCTAACCCTAACACTTCCCCGAAGCCTGACCCTCACCCGTCCCCTAATCCTAACCCATACGCTAACACTAACCCGCGCCCTCACACGCACGCTCCACCTAAAGCGTTGCCGTACCCTCACCTGGACCCTAAACCGTCCCCGTCCCCTAACCCTAACCCTAGCCCGAACCCTAACCCTAACCCTTCACCGAAGCCTGACCCTCACCCGTCCCTTAATCCTAACCCGTACGCTAACACTAACCCGCGCCCTAACACGCACGCTCCCCCTAAAGTGTTGCCGTACCCTCACCTGGACCCTAAACCGTCCCCGTCCCCTAACCCTAACCCTAGCCCGAACCCTAACCCTGACCCTTCCCCGAAGCCTGACCCTCACCCGTCCCCTAATCCTAACCCGTACGGTAACACTAACCCGCGCCCTCACACTCACGCTCCCCCTAAAGCGTTGCCATACCCTCACCTGGACCCTAAACCGTCCCCGTCCCCTAACCCTAACCCTAGCCCGAACCCTAACCCTAACCCTTCCCCGAAGCCTGACCCTCACCAGTCCCCTAATCCTAACCCGTACGCTAACACTAACCCGCGCCCTCACACGCACGCTCCCCCTAAAGCGTTGCCGTACCCTCACCTGGACCCTAAACCGTCCCCGTCCCCTAACCCTAACCCTAGCCCAAACCCTAACCCTTACACTTCCCCGAAGCCTGACCCTCACCCGTCCCCTAATCCTAACCCGTACGCTAACACTAACCCGCGCCCTCACACGCACGCTCCCATAAAGCGTTGCCGTAACCTGACCTGGACCCTAAATCGTCCCCGTCCCATAACCGTAACCCGAGCCCGAACCCTAACCCTAACACTTCCACGAAGCCTGACCCTCACCCGTCCCCTAATCCTAACCCGTACGCTAAAACTAACCCGCGCCCTCACACGCACGCTCCCCCTAAAGCGTTGTCGTACCCTCACCTGGACCCTAAACCGTCCCCGTCCCCTAACCCTAACACTAGCCCGAACCCTAAGCCTAACCCTTCCCCGAAGCCTGACCCTCACCCGTCCCCTAATCCTAACCCGTACTCTCACACTAACCCGCGCCCTCACACGCACGCTCCCCCTAAAGCGTTGCCATACCCTCACCTGGACCCTAAACCGTCCCCGTCCCCTAACCCTAACCCTAGCCCGAACCCTAACCCTAACCCTTCCCAGAAGCCTGACCCTCCCCCGTCCCCTAATCCTAACCCGTACGCTAACACTAACCCGCGTCCTCACACGCACGTTCCCCCTAAAGCGTTGCCGTACCCTCTCTTGGACCCTAAACCGTCCCCGTCCCCTAACCTTAACCCTAGCCCGAACCCTAACCCTAACCCTTCCCCGAAGCCTGACCCTCACTCGTCCCTTAATCCTAACCCGTACGCTAACACTAACCCGCGCCCTCACACGCACGCTCCCCCTAAAGCTCTGCCGTACACTCACCTGGACCCTAAACCGTCCCCGTCCCCTAACCCTAAACCTAGCCCGAACCCTAACCCTAACCCTTCCACGAAGCCTGACACTCACCCGTCCCCTAATCCTAACCCGTACGCTAACACTAACCCACGCCCTCAAACGCACGCTCACCCTAAAGCGTTGCCGTACCCTCACCTGGACCCTAAACCGTCCCCGTCCCCTAACCCTAACCCTAGTCCGAACCCTAACCCTAACCCTTCCCCGAAGCCTGACCCTCCCCCGTCCCCTAATCCTAACCCGTACGCTAACAGTAACCCGCGTCCTCACACGCATGTTCCCCCTAAAGCGTTGCCGTACCCTCTCCTGGACCCTAAACCGTCCCCGTCCCCTAACCCTAACCCTAGCCCGAACCCTAACCCTAACCCTTCCCCGAAGCCTGACCCTCACCCGTCCCCTAATCCTAACCCGTACGCTAACACTAACCCGCGCCCTCACACGCACGCTCCCCCTAAAGCTCTGCCGTACACTCACCTGGACCCTAAAACGTCCCCGTCCCCTAACCCTAAACCTAGCCCGAACCCTAACCCTAACCCTTCCCCGAAGCCTGACACTCACCCGTCCCCTAATCCTAACCCGTACGCTAACACTAACCCACGCCCTCAAACGCACGCTCCCCCTAAAGCGTTGCCGTACCCTCACCTGGACCCTAAACCGTCCCCGTCCCCTAACCCTAACCCTAGCCCGAACCCTAACCCTAACCCTTCCCCGAAGCCTGACCCTCACCCGTCCCCTAATCCTAACCCGTACGCTAACACTAACCCGCGCCCTCACACGCACACTCCCCCTAAAGCGTTGCCGTACCCTCACCTGGACCCTAAACCGTCCCCGTCCCCTAACCCTAACCCTAGCCCGAACCCTAACCCTAACCCTTCCCCGAAGCCTGACCCTAACCCGTCCCATAATCCTAACACGTACGCTAACACTAACCCGCGCCCTCACACGCACGCTCCCCCTAAAGCGTTGCCGTACCCTCACCTGGACCCTAAACCATCCCCGTCCCCTAACCCTAACCCTAGCCCGAACCCTAACCCTAACCCTTCCCCGAAGCCTGACCCTCAACCGTCGCCTAATCCTAACCCGTACGCTAACACTAACCCGCGCCCTCACACGCACGCTCCCCCTAAAGCGTTGCCGTACCCTCACCTGGACCCTAAACCGTCCCCGTCTCCTAACCCTAACCTTAGCCCGAACCCTAACCCTAACCCTTCCCCGAAGCCTGACCCTCACCCGTCCCCTAATCCTAACCCGTACGCTAACACTAACCCGCGCCCTCACACGCACGCTCCCCCTAAAGCGTTGCCGTACCCTCACCTGGACCCTAAACCGTCCCCGTCCCCTAACCCTAACCCTAGCCCGAACCCTAACCCTGACCCTTCCCCGAAGCCTGACCCTCACCCGTCCCCTAATCCTAACCCGTACGCTAACACTAACCCGCGCCCTCACACGCACGCTCCCCCTAAAGCGTTGACGTACCCTCACCTGGACCCTAAACCGTCCCCGTACCCTAACCCTAACCCTAGCCCGAACCCTAACCCTGACCCTTTCTGAAGCCTGACCCTCACCCGTCCCCTAATCCTAACACGTACGCTAACACTAACCTGCGCCCTCACACGCACACTCCCCCTAAAGCGTTGCCGTACCCTCACCTGGACCCTAAACCGTCCCCGTCCCCTAACCCTAACCCTAGCCCGAACCCTAACCCTAACCTTTCCCCGAAGCCTGACCCTCACCCGTCCCCTAATCCTAACCCGTACGCTAACACAAACCCGCGTCCTCACACGCACACTCCCCCGAAAGCGTTGCCGTAACCTCACCTGGACCCTAAATCGTCCCCATCCCCTAACCCTAACCCTAGCCCGAACGCTAACCCTAACCCTTCCCCGAAGCCTGACCCTCATCCGTCCCCTAATCCTAACCCGTACGCTAACACTAACCCGCGCTCTCACACGCACGCTCCCCCTAAAGCGTTGCCGTACCCTCACCTGGACCCTAAACCGTCCCCGTCCCCTAACCCTAACCCTAGCCCGAACCCTAACCCTGACCCTTCCCCGAAGCCTGACCCTCACCCGTCCCCTAATCCTAACCCGTACGCTAACACTAACCCGTGCCCTCACACGCACGCTCCCCCTAAAGCGTTGCCGTACCCTCACCTGGACCCTAAACCGTCCCCGTCAGCTAACCCTAACCCTAGCCCGAACCCTAAACCTGACCCTTCCCCGAAGCCTGACCCTCACCCGTGCCCTAATCCTAACCCGTACGCTAACACTAACCCGCACCCTCACACGCACGCTCCCCCTAAAGCGCTGCCGTACCCTCAACTGGACCCTAAACCGTCCCCGTCCCCTAACCCTAACCCTAGCCCGAACCCTAACCCTGACCCTTCCCCGAAGCCTGACCCTCACCCGTCCCCTAATCCTAACCCGTACGCTAACACTAACCCGCGCCCTCACACGCATGCTCCCCCTAAAGCGTTGCCGTACCCTCACCTGGTCCCTAAATCATCCCCGTCCCCTAACCCTAACCCTAGCCCGAACCCTAACCCTGACCCTTCCCCGAAGCCTGACCCCCACCCGTCCCCTAATCCTAACCCGTACGCTAACACTAACCCGTGCCCTGAGACGCACGCTCCCCCTAAAGCATTGCCGTACCCTCACCTGGACCCTAAACAGTCCCCGTCCCCTAACCCTAACCGTAGCCCGAACCCTAACCCTGACCCTTCCCCGAAGCCTGACCCTCACCCGTCCCCTAATCCTAACCCGTACGCTAACACTAACCCGCGTCCTCACACGCACGCTCCCCCTAAAGCGTTGCCGTACCCTCACCTGGACCCTAAACCGTCCCTGTCCCCTTACCCTAACCCTAGCCTGAACCCTAACCCTAACCTTTCCCCGAAGCCTGACCCTCACGCGTCCCCTAATCCTAACCCGTACGCTAACACTAACCCGCGCCCTCACACGCACGCTCCCCCTAAAGCGTTGCCGTACCCTCACCTGGACCCTAAACCGTCCCCGTCCCCTAACCCTAACCCTAGCCCGAACCCTAACCCTTCCCCGATACATGACCCTCACCCGTCCCCTAATCCTAACCCGTACGCTAACACTAACCCGCGCCCTCACACGCACGCTCCCCCTAAAGCTTTGCAGTACACTCACCTGGACCCTAAACCGTCCCCGTCCCCTAACCGTAACCCTAGCCCGAACCCTAACCCTGACCCTTCCCCGAAGCCTGACCCTCAACCGTCGCCTAATCCTAACCCGTACGCTAACACTAACCCGCGCCCTCACACGCACGCTCCCCCTAAAGCGTTGCCGTACCCTCACCTGGACCCTAAACCGTCCCCATCCCCTAACCCTAACCCTAGCCCGAACCCTAACCCTAACCCTTCCCCGAAGCCTGACCCTCACCCGTCCCCTAATCCTAACCCATACGCTAACACTAACCCGCGCCCTCACACGCACGCTCCCACTAAAGCGTTGCCGTACCCTCTCCTGGACCCTAAACCGTCCCCGTCACCTAACCCTAACCCTAGCCCGAACCCTAACCCTGACCCTTCCCCGAAGCCTGACCCTCACCCGTCCCCTAATCCTAACCCTTACGCTAACACTAACCCGCGCCCTCACACGCACGCTCCCCCTAAAGCGTTGCCGTACCCTCACCTGGACCCTAAACTGTCCCCGTCCCCTAACCCTAACCCTAGCCCGAACCCTAACCCTGACCCTTCCCCGAAGCCTGACGCTCACCCGTCCCCTAATCCTAACCCGTACGCTAACACTAACCCACGCCCTCACACGCACGCTCCCCCTAAAGTGTTGCCGTACCCTCACCTGGACCCTAAACCGTCCCCGTCCCCTAACCCTAACCCTAGCCCGAACCCTAACCCTAAAGCTTCCCCGAAGCCTGACCCTCACCCGTCCCCTAATCCTAACCCGTACGCTAACACTAACCCGTGCCCTCACACGCACGCTCCCCCTAAAGCGTTGCCGTACCCTCACCTGGACCCTAAACCGTCCCCGTCCCCTAACCCTAACCCTAGCCCGAACCCTAACCCTGACCCTTCCCCGAAGCCTGACCCTCACCCGTCCCCTAATCCTAACCCGTACGCTAACACTAACCCGCGCCCTCACACGCACCCTCCCCCTAAAGCGTTGCCGTACCCTCACCTGGACCCTAAACCGTCCCCGTCCCCTAACCCTAACCCTAGCCCGAACCCTAACCCTAACCCTTCCCCGAAGCCTGACCCTCACCCGTCCCCTAATCCTAACCCGTACGCTAACACTAACCAGCACCCTCACACGCACGCTCCCCCTAAAGCGTTGCCGTACCCTCACCTGGACCCTAAACCGTCCCCTTCCCCTAACCCTAACCCTAGCCCGAACCCTAACCCTGACCCTTCCCCGAAGCCTGACCCTCACCCGTCCCCTAATCCTAACCCGTACGCTAACACTAACCCGTGCCCTCACACGCACGCTCCCCCTAAAGCATTGCCGTACCCTCACCTGGACCCTAAACCGTCCCCGTCAGCTAACCCTAACCCTAGCCCGAACCCTAACCCTGACCCTTCCCCGAAGCCTGACCCTCACCCGTGCCCTAATCCTAACCCGTACGCTAACACTAACCCTTGCCCTCAGACGCACGCTCCCCCTAAAGCGTTGCCGTACCCTCACCTGGACCCTAAACCGTCCCCGTCCCCTAACCCTAACCGTAGCCCGAACCCTAACCCTGACCCTTCCCCGGAGCCTGACCCTCACCCGTCCCCTAATCCTAACCCGTACGCTAACACTAACCCGCGTCCTCACACGCACGCTCCCCCTAAAGCGTTGCCGTACCCTCACCTGGACCCTAAACCGTTCCTGTCCCCTTACCCTAACCCTAGCCTGAACCCTAACCCTAACCTTTCCCCGAAGCCTGACCCTCACGCGTCCCCTAATCCTAACCCGTACGCTAACACTAACCCGCGCCCTCACACTCACGCTCCCCCTAAAGCATTGCCATACCCTCACCTGGACCCTAAACCGTCCCCGTCCCCTAACCGTAACGATAGCCCGAACCCTAACCCTGACCCTTCCCCGAAGCCTGACCCTCACCCGTCGCCTAATCCTAACCCGTACGCTAACACTAACCCGCGCCCTCACACGCACGCTCCCCCTAAAGCGTTGCCGTACCCTCACCTGGACCCTAAACCGTCCCCATCCCCTAACCCTAACCCTAGCCCGAACCCTAACCCTAACCCTTCCCCGAAGCCTGACCCTCACCCGTCCCCTAATCCTAACCCATACGCTAACACTAACCCGCGCCCTCACACGCACGCTCCCCCTAAAGCGTTGCCGTACCCTCACCTGGACCCTAAACCGTCCCCGTCACCTAACCCTAACCCTAGCCCGAACCCTAACCCTGACCCTTCCCCGAAGCCTGACCCTCACCCGTCCCCTAATCCTAACCCTTACGCTAACACTAACCCGCGCCCTCACACGCACGCTCCCCCTAAAGCGTTGCCGTACCCTCACCTGGACCCTAAACTGTCCCCGTCCCCTAACCCTAACCCTAGCCCGAACCCTAACCCTGACCCTTCCCCGAAGCCTGACCCTCACCCGTCCCCTAATCCTAACCCGTACGCTAACACTAACCCACGCCCTCACACGCACGCTCCCCCTAAAGCGTTGCCGTACCCTCACCTGGACCCTAAACCGTCCCCGTCCCCTAACCCTAACCCTAGCCCGAACCCTAACCCTAAAGCTTCCCCGAAGCCTGACCCTCACCCGTCCCCTAATCCTAACCCGTACGCTAACACTAACCCGTGCCCTCACACGCACGCTCCCCCTAAAGCGTTGCCGTACCCTCACCTGGACCCTAAACCGTCCCCGTCCCCTAACCCTAACCCTAGCCCGAACCCTAACCCTGACCCTTCCCCGAAACCTGACCCTCACCCGTCCCCTAATCCTAACCCGTACGCTAACACTAACCCGCGCCCTCACATGCACCCTCCCCCTAAAGCGTTGCCGTACCCTCACCTGGACCCTAAACCGTCCCCGTCCCCTAACCCTAACCCTAGCCCGAACCCTAACCCTGACCCTTCCCCGAAGCCTGACCCTCACCCGTCCCCTAATCCTAACCCGTACGCTAACACAAACCCGCGTCCTCACACGCACGCTCCGCCTAAAGCGTTGCCGTACCCTCACCTGGACCCTAAACCGTCACCGTCCCCTAACCCTAACCCTAGTCCGAACCCTAACCCTGACCCTTCCCCGAAGCCTGACCCTCACCCGTCCCCTAATCCTAACCCGTACGCTAACACTAACCCGCGTCCTCACACGCACGCTCCCCCTAAAGCGTTGCCGTACCCTCACCTGGACCCTAAACCGTCCCCGTCCCCTAACCCTAACCCTAGCCCGAACCCTAACCCTAACCCTTCCCCGAAGCCTGACCCTCACCCGTCCCTTAATCCTAACCCGTACGCTAACACTAACCCGCGCCCTCACACGCACGCTCCCCCTAAAGCGTTGTCGTACCCTCACGTGGACCCTAAACCGTCCCCGTCCCCTAACCCTAACCCTAGTCCGAACCCTAACCCTAACCCTTCCCCGAAGCCTGACCCTCACCCGTCCCCTAATCCTAACCCGTACGCTAACACTAATCCGCGCCCTCACACGCACGCTCCCCCTAAACCGTTGCCGTACCCTTACCTGGATCCTAAACCGTCCCCGTCCCCTAACCCTAACCCTAGCCCGAACCCTAACCCTAACCCTTCCCCGAAGCCTGACCCTCACCCGTCCCCTAATCCTAACCCGTACGCTAACACTAACCCGCGCCCTCACACGCACGCTCCCCCTAAAGCGTTGCCATACCCTCACCTGGACCCTAAACCGTCCCCGTCCCCTAACCCTAACCCTAGCCCGAACCCTAACCCTGACCCTTCCCCGAAGCCTGACCCTCACCCGTCCCCTAATCCTAACCCGTACGCTAACACTAATCCGCGCCCTCACACGCACGCTCCCCCTAAACCGTTGCCGTACCCTTACCTGGATCCTAAACCGTCCCCGTCCCCTAACCCTAACCCTAGACCGAACCCTAACCCTGACCCTTCCCCGAAGCCTGACCCTCACCCGTCCCCTAATCCTAACCCGTACGCTAACACTAACCCGCGTCCTCACACGCACGCTCCCCCTAAAGCGTTGCCGTACCCTCACCTGGACCCTAAACCATCCCCGTCCCCTAACCCTAACCCTAGCCCGAAACCTAACACTAACCCTTCCCCGAAGCCTGACACTCACCCGTCCCTTAATCCTAACCCGTACGCTAACACTAACCCGCGCCCTCACACGCACGCTCCCCCTAAAGCGTTGTCGTACCCTCACGTGGACCCTAAACCGTCCCCGTCCCCTAACCCTAACCCTAGTCCGAACCCTAACCCTAACCCTTCCCCGAAGCCTGACCCTCACCCGTCCCCTAATCCTAACCCGTACGCTAACACTAACCCGCGCCCTCACACGCACGCTCCCCCTAAAGCGTTGCCATACCCTCACCTGGACCCTAAACCGTCCCCGTGCCCTAACCCTAACCCTAGCCCGAACCCTAACCCTGACCCTTCCCCGAAGCCTGACCCTCACCCGTCCCCTAATCCTAACCCGTACGCTAACACTAATCCGCGCCCTCACACGCACGCTCCCCCTAAACCGTTGCCGTACCCTTACCTGGATCCTAAACCGTCCCCGTCCCCTAACCCTAACCCTAGCCCGAACCCTAACCCTAACCCTTCCCCGAAGCCTGACCCTCACCCGTCCCCTAATCCTAACCCGTACGCTAACACTGACCCGCGCCCTCACACGCACTCTCCCCCTAAAGCGTTGCCGTACCCTCACCTGGACCCTAAACTGTCCCCGTCTCCTAACCCTAACCCTAGCCCGAACCCTAACCCTGACCTTTCCCCGAAGCCTGACCCTCACCCGTCCCCTAATCCAAACCCGTACGCTAGCACTAACCCACGCCCTCACACGCACGCTCCCCCTAAAACGTTGCCGTACCCTCACCTGGACCCTAAACCGTCCCCGTCCCCTAACCCTAACCCTAGCCCGAACCCTAACACTAACCTTTCCCCGAAGCCTGACCCTCACCCGTGGCCTAATCCTAACCCGTACGCTAACACTAATCCACGCCCTCACACGCACGCTCCCCCTAAAGCGTTGCCGTACCCTCACCTGGACCCTAAACCGTCCCCGTCCCCTAACCCTAACCCTAGCCCGAACCCTAACCCTAACCCTTCCCCAAAGCCTGATCCTCACCCGTCCCCTAATCCTAACCCGTACGCTAACACTAACCCGCGCCCTCACACGCACGCTCCCCCTAAAGCGTTGCCGTACCCTCACCTGGACCGTAAACCGTCCCCGTCCCCTAACCCTAACCCTAGCCCGAACCCTAACCCTAAACCTTCCCCGAAGCCTGACCCTTACCTGTCCCTTAATCCTAACCCGTACGCTAACACTAACCCGCGCCCTCACACGCACGCTCCCACTAAAGCGTTGCCGTACCCTCACCTGGACCCTAAACCGTCCCCGTCCCCTAACCCTAACCCTAGCCCGAACCCTAACCCTGACCCTTCCCCGAAGCCTGACCCTCACCCGTCCCCTAATCCTAACCCGTACGCTAACACTAACCCGCGCCCTCACACTCACGCTCCCCCTACAGCGTTGCCGTACCCTCACCTGGACCCTAAACCGTCCCCGTCCCCTAACCTTAACCCTAGCCCGAACCCTAACCCTGACACTTCCCCGAAGCCTGACCCTCACCCGTCCCCTAATCCTAACCCGTACGCTAACACTAACCCGCGCCCTCACACGCACGCTCCCCCTAAAGCGTTGCCGTACCCTCACCTGGACCCTAAACCGTCCCCGTCCCCTATCCCTAACCCTAGCCCGAACCCTAACCCTGACCCTTCCCCGAAGCCTGACCCTCACCCGTCCCCTAATCCTAACCCGTACGCTAACACTAACCCGCGCCCTCACACGCACGCTCCCCCTAAAGCGTTGCCGTACCCTCACCTGGACCCTAAACCGTCCCCGTCCCCTAACCCTAACCCTAGCCCGAACCCTAACCCTAACCCTTCCCCGAAGCCTGACCCTCACACGTCCCCTAATCCTAACCCGTACGCTAACACTAACCTGCGCCCTCACACGCACGCTCCCCCTAAAGCGTTGCCGTACCCTCACCTGGACCCTAAACCGTCCCCGTCCACTAACCCTAACCCTAGCCCGAACCCTAACCCTAACACTTCCCCGAAGCCTGACCCTCACCCGTCCCCTAATCCTAACCCGTACGCTAACACTAACCCGCGCCCTCACACGCACTCTCCCCCTAAAGCGTTGCCGTACCCTCCCCTGGACCCTAAACTATCCCCGTCTCCTAACCCTAACCCTAGACCGAACCCTAACCCTGACCCTTCCCCGAAGCCTGACCCTCACCCGTCCCCTAATCCAAACCCGTACGCTAACACTAACCCACGCCCTCACACTCACGCTCCCCCTAAAGCATTGCCGTACCCTCACCTGGACCCTAAACCGTCCCCCTCCCCTAACCCTAAGCCTAGACCGAACCCTAACCCTAACCCTTCCCCAAAGCCTGACCCTCACCCGTCCCCTAATCCTAACCCGTACGCTCACACTAACCCGCGCCCTCACACGCACGCTCCCCCTAAAGCGTTGCCATACCCTCACCTGGACCCTAAACCGTCCCCGTCCCCTAACCCTAACCCTAGCCCGAACCCTAACCCTAAACCTTCCCCGAAGCCTGAACCTCACCCGTCCCCTAATCCTAACCCGTACGCTAACACTAACCCGCGCCCTCACACGCACGCTCCCCCTAAAGCGTTGCCGTACCCTCACCTGGTCCCTAAACCGTCCCCGTCCCCTAACCCTAACCCTAACCCGAACCCTAACCCTGACCCTTCCCCGAAGCCTGACCCTCACCCGTCCCCTAATCCTAACCCGTACGCTAACACTAACCTGCGCCCTCACACGCACGCTCCCCCTAAAGCGTTGCCGTACCCTCACCTGGACCCTAAACCGTCCCCGTCCCCTAACCTTAACCCTAGCCCGAACCCTAACCCTGACACTTCCCCGAAGCCTGACCCTCACCCGTCCCCTAATCCTAACCCGTACGCTAACACTAACCTGCGCCCTCACACGCACGCTCCCCCTAAAGCGTTGCCGTACCCTCACCTGGACCCTAAACCGTCCCCGTCCCCTAACTCTAACCCTAGCCCGAACCCTAACCCTGACCCTTCCCCGAAGCCTGACCCTCACCCGTCCCCTAATCCTAACCCGTACGCTAACACTAACCCGCGCCCTCACACGCACGCTCCCCCTAAAGCGTTGCCGTACCCTCACCTGGACCCTAAACCGTCCCCGTCCCCTAACCCTAACCCTAGCCCGAACCCTAACCCTAACCCTTCCCCGAAACCTGACCCTCACCCGTCCCCTAATCCTAACCCGTACGCTAACACTAACCTGCGCCCTCACACGCACGCTCCCCCTAAAGCGTTGCCGTACCCTCACCTGGACCCTAAACCGTCCCCGTCCACTAACCCTAACCCTAGCCCGAACCCTAACCCTAACACTTCCCCGAAGCCTGACCCTCACCCGTCCCCTAATCCTAACCCGTACGCTAACACTAACCCGCGCCCTCACACGCACGCTCCCCCTAAAGCGTTGCCGTACCCTCACCTGGACCCTAAACCGTCCCCGTCCACTAACCCTAACCCTAGCCCGAACCCTAACCCTGACCCTTCCCCGAAGCCTGACCCTCACCCGTCCCCTAATCCTAACCCGTACGCTAACACTAACCCGCGCCCTCACACGCACTCTCCCCCTAAAGCGTTGCCGTACCCTCACCTGGACCCTAAACTGTCCCCGTCTCCTAACCCTAACCCTAGCCCGAACCCTAACCCTGACCCTTCCCCGAAGCCTGACCCTCACCCGTCCCCTAATCCAAACCCGTACGCTAACACTAACCCACGCCCTCACTCGCACGCTCCCCCTAAAGTGTTGCCGTACCCTCACCTGGACCCTAAACCGTCCCCGTCCCCTAACCCTAACCCTAGCCCGAACCCTAACCCTAACCTTTCCCCGAAGCCTGACCCTCACCCGTGCCCTAATCCTAACCCGTACGCTAACAATAACCCACGCCCTCACACGCACGCTCCCCCTAAAGCGTTGCCGTACCCTCACCTGGACCCTAAACCGTCCCCGTCCCCTAACCCTAATCCTAGCCCGAACCCTAACCCTAACCCTTCCCCGAAGCCTGACCCTCACCCGTCCCCTAATCCTAACCCGTACGCTAACACTAACCCGCGCCCTCACACGCACGCTCCCCCTAAAGCGTTGCCGTACCCTCACCTGGACCCTAAACCGTCCCCGTCCCCTAACCCTAACCCTAGCCCGAACCCTAACCCTGACCCTTCCCCGAAGGCTGACCCTCACCCGTCCCCTAATCCTAACCCGTACGCTAACACTAACCCGCGTCATCACACGCACGCTCCCCCTAAAGCGTTGCCGTACCCTCACCTGGACCCTAAACCGTCCCCGTCCCCTAACCCTAACCCTAGCCCGAACCCTAACCCTAACCCTTCCCCGAAGCCTGACCCTCACCCGTCCCTTAATCCTAACCCGTACGCTAACACTAACCCGCGCCCTCACACGCACGCTCCCCCTAAAGCGTTGCCGTACCCTCACGTGGACCCTAAACCGTCCCCGTCCCCTAACCCTAACCCTAGTCCGAACCCTAACCCTAACCCTTCCCAGAAGCCTGACCCTCACCCGTCCCCTAATCCTAACCCGTACGCTAACACTAACCCGCGCCCTCACACGCACGCTCCCCCTAAAGCGTTGCCATACCCTCAAATGGACCCTAAACCGTCCCCGTCCCCTAACCCTAACCCTAGCCCGAACCCTAACCCTGACCCTTCCCCGAAGCCTGACCCTCACCCGTCCCCTAATCCTAACCCCTACGCTAACACTAACCCGCGCCCTCACACTCACGCTCCCCATAAAACGTTACCGTACCCTCACCTGGACCCTAAACCGTCCCCGTCCCCTAACCTTAACCCTAGCCCGAACCCTAACCCTGACACTTCCCCGAAGCCTGACCCTCACCCGTCCCCTAATCCTAACCCGTACGCTAACACTAACCCGCGCCCTCACACGCACGCTCCCCCTAAAGCGTTGCCGTACCCTCACCTGGACCCTAAACCGTCCCCGTCCCCTAACCCTAACCCTAGCCCGAACCCTAACCCTGACCCTTCCCCGAAGCCTGACCCTCACCCGTCCCCTAATCCTAACCCGTACGCTAACACTAACCCGCGCCCTCACACGCACGCTCCCCCTTAAGCGTTGCCGTACCCTCACCTGGACCCTAAACCGTCCCCGTCCCCTAACCCTAACCCTAGGCCGAACCCTAACCCTGACCCTTCCCCGAAGCCTGACCCTCACACGTCCCCTAATCCTAACCCGTACGCTAACACTAACCTGCGCCCTCACACGCACGCTCCCCCTAAAGCGTTGCCGTACCCTCACCTGGACCCTAAACCGTCCCCGTCCACTAACCCTAACCCTAGCCCGAACCCTAACCCTAACAATTCCCCGAAGCCTGACCCTCACCCGTCCCCTAATCCTAACCCGTACGCTAACACTAACCCGCGCCCTCACACGCACTCTCCCCCTAAAGCGTTGCCGTACCCTCACCTGGACCCTAAACCGTCCCCGTCCCCTAACCCTAACCCTAGCCCGAACCCTAACACTAACCTTTCCCCGAAGCCTGACCCTCACCCGTCCCCTAATCCTAACCCGTACGCTAACACTAACCCACGCCCTCACACGCACGCTCCCCCTAAAGCATTGCCGTACCCTCACCTGGACCCTAAACCGTCCCCCTCCCCTAACCCTAAGCCTAGACCGAACCCTAACCCTAACCCTTCCCCAAAGCCTGATCCTCACCCGTCCCCTAATCCTAACCCGTACGCTAACACTAACCCGCGCCCTCACACGCACGCTCCCCCTAAAGCGTTGCCGTACCCTCACCTGGACCCTAAACCGTCCCCGTCCCCTAACCCTAACCCTAGCCCGAACCCTAACCCTAAACCTTCCCCGAAGCCTGACCCTTACCCGTCCCCTAATCCTAACCCGTACGCTAACACTAACCCGCGCCCTCACACGCACGCTCCCACTAAAGCGTTGCCGTACCCTCACCTGGACCCTAAACCGTCCCCGTCCCCTAACCCTAACCCTAGCCCGAACCCTAACCCTGACCCTTCCCCGAAGCCTGACCCTCACCCGTCCCCTAATCCTAACCCGTACGCTAACACTAACCCGCGCCCTCACACTCACGCTCCCCCTAAAGCGTTGCCGTACCCTCACCTGGACCCTAAACCGTCCCCGTCCCCTAACCTTAACCCTAGCCCGAACCCTAACCCTGACCCTTCCCCGAAGCCTGACCCTCACCCGTCCCCTAATCCTAACCCGTACGCTAACACTAACCCGCGCCCTCACACACACGCTCCCCCTAAAGCGTTGCCGTACACTCACCTGGACCCTAAACCGTCCCCGTCCCCTAACCCTAACCCTAGCCCGAACCCTAACCCTTACCCTTGCCCGAAGCCTGACCCTCACCCGTCCCCTAATCCTAACCCGTACGCTAACACTAACCCGCGCCCTCACACGCACGCTCCCCCTAAAGCGTTGCCGTACCCTCACCTGGACCCTAAACCGTCCCCGTCCCCTAACCCTAACCCTAGCCCGAACCCTAACCCTAACCCTTCCCCGAAGCCTGACCCTCACACGTCCCCTAATCCTAACCCGTACGCTAACACTAACCCGCGCCCTCACACGCACGCTCCCCCTAAAGCGTTGCCGTACCCTCACCTGGACCCTAAACCGTCCCCGTCCACTAACCCTAACCCTAGCCCGAACCCTAACCCTAACACTTCCCCGAAGCCTGACCCTCACCCGTCCCCTAATCCTAACCCGTACGCTAACACTAACCCGCGCCCTCACACGCACTCTCCCCCTAAAGCGTTGCCGTACCCTCACCTGGACCCTAAACTGTCCCCGTCTCCTAACCCTAACCCTAGCCTGAACCCTAACCCTGACCCTTCCCCGAAGCCTGACCCTCACCCGTCCCCTAATCCAAACCCGTACGCTAACACTAACCCACGCCCTCACACTCACGCTCCCCCTAAAGCATTGCCGTACCCTCACCTGGACCCTAAACCGTCCCCCTCCCCTAACCCTAAGCCTAGACCGAACCCTAACCCTAACCCTTCCCCAAAGCCTGACCCTCACCCGTGCCCTAATCCTAACCCGTACGCTCACACTAACCCGCGCCCTCACACGCACGCTCCCCCTAAAGCGTTGCCGTACCCTCACCTGGACCCTAAACCGTCCCCGTCCCCTAACCCTAACCCTAGCCCGAACCCTAACCCTAAACCTTGCCCGAAGCCTGAACCTCACCCGTCCCCTAATCCTAACCCGTACGCTAACACTAACCCGCGCCCTCACACGCACGCTCCCCCTAAAGCGTTGCCGTACCCTCACCTGGTCCCTAAACCGTCCCCGTCCCCTAACCCTAACCCTAGCCCGAACCCTAACCCTGACCCTTCCCCGAAGCCTGACCCTCACCCGTCCCCTAATCCTAACCCGTACGCTAACACTAACCTGCGCCCTCACACGCACGCTCCCCCTAAAGCGTTGCCGTACCCTCACCTGGACCCTAAACCGTCCCCGTCCCCTAACCTTAACCCTAGCCCGAACCCTAACCCTGACACTTCCCCGAAGCCTGACCCTCACCCGTCCCCTAATCCTAACCCGTACGCTAACACTAACCTGCGCCCTCACACGTACGCTCCCCCTAAAGCGTTGCCGTACCCTCACCTGGACCCTAAACCGTCCCCGTCCCCTAACTCTAACCCTAGCCCGAACCCTAACCCTGACCCTTCCCCGAAGCCTGACCCTCACCCGTCCCCTAATCCTAACCCGTACGCTAACACTAACCCGCGCCCTCACACGCACGCTCCCCCTAAAGCGTTGCCGTACCCTCACCTGGACCCTAAACCGTCCCCGTCCCCTAACCCTAACCCTAGCCCGAACCCTAACCCTAACCCTTCCCCGAAGCCTGACCCTCACCCGTCCCCTAATCCTAACCCGTACGCTAACACTAACCTGCGCCCTCACACGCACGCTCCCCCTAAAGCGTTGCCGTACCCTCACCTGGACCCTAAACCGTCCCCGTCCACTAACCCTAACCCTAGCCCGAACCCTAACCCTAAAACTTCCCCGAAGCCTGACCCTCACCCGTCCCCTAATCCTAACCCGTACGCTAACACTAACCCGCACCCTCACACGCACGCTCCCCCTAAAGCGTTGCCGTACCCTCACCTGGACCCTAAACCGTCCCCGTCCACTAACCCTAACCCTAGCCCGAACCCTAACCCTAACCCTTCCCCGAAGCCTGACCCTCACCCGTCCCCTAATCCTAACCCGTACGCTAACACTAACCCGCGCGCTCACACGCACTCTCCCCCTAAAGCGTTGCCGTACCCTCACCTGGACCCTAAACTGTCCCCGTCTCCTAACCCTAACCCTAGCCCGAACCCTAACCCTGACCCTTCCCCGAAGCCTGACCCTCACCCGTCCCCTAATCCAAACCCGTACGCTAACACTAACCCACGCCCTCACACGCACGCTCCCCCTAAAGTGTTGCCGTACCCTCACCTGGACCCTAAACCGTCCCCGTCCCCTAACCCTAACCCTAGCCCGAACCCTAACCCTAACCTTTCCCCGAAGCCTGACCCTCACCCGTGCCCTAATCCTAACCCGTACGCTAACAATAACCCACGCCCTCACACGCACGCTCCCCCTAAAGCGTTGCCGTACCCTCACCTGGACCCTAAACCGTCCCCGTCCCCTAACCCTAATCCTAGCCCGAACCCTAACCCTAACCCTTCCCCGAAGCCTGACCCTCACCCGTCCCCTAATCCTAACCCGTACGCTAACACTAACCCGCGCCCTCACACGCACGCTCCCCCTAAAGCGTTGCCGTACCCTCACCTGGACCCTAAACCGTCCCCGTCCCCTAACCCTAACCCTAGCCCGAACCCTAACCCTAACCCTTCCCCGAAGCCTGATCCTCACCCGTCCCCTAATCCTAACCCGTACGCTAACACTAACCCGCGCCCTCACACGCACGCTCCCCCTAACGCGTTGCCGTACCCTCACCTGGACCCTAAACCGTCCCCGTCCCCTCACCCTAACCCTAGGCCGAACCCTAACCCTAACCATTCCCTGAAGCCTGACACTCACCTGTCTCCTAATCCTAACCCTTACGCTAACACTAACCCGCGCCCTCACACGCAAGCTCCCCCTAAAGCGTTGCCGTACCCTCACCTGGACCCTAAACCGTCCCCGTCCCCTAACCCTAAGCCTAGCCCGAACCCTAACCCTAACCCTTCCCCGAAGCCTGACCCTCACCCGTCCCCTAATCCTAACCCGTACGCTCACACTAACCCGCGCCCTCACACGCACGCTCCCCCTAAAGCGTTGCCATACCCTCACCTGGACCCTAAACCGTCCCCGTCCCCTAACCCTAACCCTAGCCCGAACCCTAACCCTAAACCTTCCCCGAAGCCTGACCCTCACCCGTCCCCTAATCCTAACCCGTACGCTAACACTAACCCGCGCCCTCACACGCACGCTCCCCCTAAAGCGTTGCCGTACCCTCAGCTGGACCCTAAACCGTCCCCGTCCCCTAACCTTAACCCTAGCCCGAACACGAACCCTGACACTTCCCTGAAGCCTGACCCTCACCCGTCCCCTAATCCTAACCCGTACGCTAACACTAACCAGCGTCCTCACACGCACGCTCCCCCTAAAGCGTTGTCGTACCCTCACCTGAACCCTAAACCGTCCCCGTCCCCTAACCCTAACCCTAGCCCGAACCCTGACCCTGACCCTTCCCCGAAGGCTGACCCTCACCCGTCCCCTAATCCTAACCCGTACGCTAACACTAACCCGCGTCCTCACACGCACGCTCCCCCTAAAGCGTTGCCGTACCCTCACCTGGACCCTAAACCGTCCCCGTCCCCTAACCCTAACCCTAGCCCGAACCCTAACCCTGACCCTTCCCCGAAGCCTGACCCTCACCCGTCCCCTAATCCTAACCCGTACGCTAACACTAACCCGCGCCCTCACACGCACGCTCCCCCTAAAGCGTTGCCGTACCCTCACCTGGACCCTAAACCGTCCCAGTCCCCTAACCCTAACCCTAGCCCGAACCCTAACCCTGACCCTTCCCCGAAGCCTGACCCTCACCCGTCCCCTAATCCTAACCCGTACGCTAACACTAACCCGCGCGCTCACACGCACCCTCCCCCTAAAGCGTTGCCGTACCCTCACCTGGACCCTAAACCGTCCCCGTCCCCTAACCCTAACCCTAGCCCGAACCCTAACCCTAACCCTTCCCCGAAGCCTGACCCTCACCCGTCCCCTAATCCTAACCCGTACGCTAACACAAACCCGCGTCCTCACACGCACGCTCCCCCTAAAGCGTTGCCGTACCCTCACCTGGACCCTAAACCGTCCCCGTCCCCTAACCCTAACCCTAGTCCGAACCCTATCCCTAACACTTCCCCGAAGGTTTACCCTCACCCGTCCCCTAATCCTAACCCGTACGCTTACACTAACCCGCGCCCTCACACGCACGCACCCCCTAAAGCGTTGCCGTACCCTCACCTGGACCCTAAACCGTCCCCGTCCCCTAACCCTAACCGTAGCCCGAACCCTAACCCTGACCCTTCCCCGAAGCCTGACCCTCACCCGTCCCCTAATCCTAACCCGTACGCTAACACTAACCCGCATCCTCACACGCACGCTCCCCCTAAAGCGTTGTCGTACCCTCACCTGAACCCTAAACCGTCCCCGTCCCCTAACCCTAACCCTAGCCCGAACCCTGACCCTGACCCTTCCCCGAAGGCTGACCCTCACCCGTCCCCTAATCCTAACCCGTACGCTAACACTAACCCGCGTCCTCACACGCACGCTCCCCCTAAAGCGTTGCCGTACCCTCACCTGGACCCTAAACCGTCCACGTCTCCTAACCCTAACCCTAGCCCGAACCCTAACCCTGACCCTTCCCCGAAGCCTGACCCTCACCCGTGCCCTAATCCTAACCCGTACGCTAACACTAACCCGCACCCTCACACGCACGCTCCCCCTAACGCGTTGCCGTACCCTCACCTGGACCCTAAACCGTCCCCGTCACCTAACCCTAACCCTAGCCCGAAACCTAAGCCTGACCCTTCCCCGAAGCCTGACCCTCACCCGTCCCCTAATCCTAACCCGTACGCTAACACTAACCCGCGCCCTCACACGCACGCTCCCCCTAAAGCGTTGCCGTACCCTCACCTGGACCCTAAACCGTCCCAGTCCCCTAACCCTAACCCTAGCCCGAACCCTAAGCCTAACCCTTCCCCGAAGCCTGACCCTCACCCGTCCCCTAATCCTAACCCGTACGCTAACACTAACCCGCGCGCTCACACGCACCCTCCCCCTAAAGCGTTGCCGTACCCTCACCTGGACCCTAAACCGTCCCCGTCCCCTAACCCTAACCCTAGCCCGAACCCTAACCCTAACCCTTCCCCGAAGCCTGACCCTCACCCGTCCCCTAATCCTAACCCGTACGCTAACACAAACCCGCGTCCTCACACGCACGCTCCCCCTAAAGCGTTGCCGTACCCTCACCTGGACCCTAAACCGTCCCCGTCCCCTAACCCTAACCGTAGCCCGAACCCTAACCCTGACCCTTCCCCGAAGCCTGACCCTCACCCGTCCCCTAATCCTAACCCGTACGCTAACACTAACCCGCGTCCTCACACGCACGCTCCCCCTAAAGCGTTGTCGTACCCTCACCTGAACCCTAAACCGTCCCCGTCCCCTAACCCTAACCCTAGCCCGAACCCTGACCCTGACCCTTCCCCGAAGGCTGACCCTCACCCGTCCCCTAATCCTAACCCGTACGCTTACACTAACCCGCGCCCTCACACGCACGCACCCCCTAAAGCGTTGCCGTACCCTCACCTGGACCCTAAACCGTCCCCGTCCCCTAACCCTAACCGTAGCCCGAACCCTAACCCTGACCCTTCCCCGAAGCCTGACGCTCACCCGTCCCCTAATCCTAACCCGTACGCTAACACTAACCCGCGTCCTCACACGCACACTCCCCCTAAAGCGTTGTTGTACCCTCAC
The DNA here is from genome assembly GCF_949987515.2 of Delphinus delphis. Lineage (NCBI taxonomy): Eukaryota > Metazoa > Chordata > Mammalia > Artiodactyla > Delphinidae > Delphinus > Delphinus delphis. The sequence goes on from NW_027192650.1 coordinate 534,993, forward strand.
CTGAACCCTAAACCGTCCCCGTCCCCTAACCCTAACCCTAGCCCGAACCCTGACCCTGACCCTTCCCCGAAGGCTGACCCTCACCCGTCCCCTAATCCTAACCCGTGCGCTAACACTAACCCGCGTCCTCACACGCACGCTCCCCCTAAAGCGTTGCCGTACCCTCACCTGGACCCTAAACCGTCCCCGTCCCCTAACCCTAACCCTAGCCCGAACCCTAATCCTAACCCTTCCCCGAAGCCTGACCCTCACCCGTCCCTTAATCCTAACCCGTACGCTAACACTAACCCGCGCCCTCACACGCACGCTCCCCCTAAAGCGTTGCCGTACCCTCACCTGGACCCTAAACCGTCCCCGTCCCCTAACCCTAACCCTTGTCCGAACCCTAACCCTAACCCTTCCCCGAAGCCTGACCCTCACCCGTCCCCTAATCCTAACCCGTATGCTAACACTAACCCGCGCCCTCACACGCACGCTCCCCCTAAAGCGTTGCCGTACCCTCACCTGGACCCTAAACCGTCCCCGTCCCCGTCCCCTAACCCTAGCCCGAACCCTAACCCTGACCCTTCCCCGAAGCCTGACCCTCACCCGTCCCCTAATCCTAACCGGTACGCTAACACTAACCCGCGCCCTCACACGCACGCTCCCCCTAAAGCGTTGCCGTACCCTCACCTGGACCCTAAACCGTCCCCGTCCCCTAACCCTAACCCTAGCCCGAACCCTAACCCTAACCCTTTCCCGAAGCCTGACCCTCACCCGTCCCCTAATCCTAACCCGTACGCTAACACTAACCCACGCCCTCACACCCACGCTCCCCCTAAAGCGTTGCCATACCCTCACCTGGACCCTAAACCGTCCCCGTCCCCTAACCCTAACCCTAGCCCGAACCCTAACCCTAACCCTTCCCCGAAGCCTGACCCTAAACCGTCCCCTAATCCTAACCCGTACGCTAACACTAACCCGCGCCCTCACACGCACGCTCCCCCTAAAGCGTTGCCGTACCCTCACCTGGACCCTAAACCGTCCCCGTCCCCTAACCCTAACCCTAGCCCGAACCCTAACCCTGAACCTTCCCCGAAGCCTGACCCTAAACCGTCCCCTAATCCTAACCCGTACGCTAACACTAACCTGCGCCCTCACACGCACGCTCCCCCTAAAGCGTTGCCGTACCCTCACCTGGACCCTAAACCGTCCCCGTCCCCTAACCCTAACCCTAGCCCGAACCCTAACCCTAAACCTTCCCCGAAGCCTGACACTCACCCGTCCCCTAATCCTAACCCGTACGCTAACACTAACCCGCGCCCTCACACGCACGCTCCCCCTAAAGCGTTGCCGTACCCTCACCTGGACCCTAAACCGTCCCCGTCCCCTAACCCTAACCCTAGGCCGAACCCTAACCCTGAACCTTCCCCGAAGCCTGACCCTCACCCGTCCCCTAATCCTAACCCGTACGCTAACACTAACCCACGCCCTCACACGCACGCTCCCCCTAAAGCGTTGCCGTACCCTCACCTGGACCCTAAACCGTCCCCTTCCCCTAACCCTAACCCTAGCCCGAACCCTAACCCTAACCATTCCCCGAAACCTGACCCTCACCCGTCCCCTAATCCTAACCCGTACGCTAACACTAACCCGCGCCCTCACACGCACGCTCCCCCTAAAGCGTTGCCGTACCCTCACCTGGACCCTAAACCGTCCCCGTCCCCTAACCCTAACCCTAGCCCGAACCCTAACCCTAACCCTTCCCCGAAGCCTGACCCTCACCCGTCCCCTAATCCTAACCCGTACGCTAACACTAACCCGCGCCCTCACACGCACGCTCCCCCTAAAGCGTTGCCGTACCCTCACCTGGACCCTAAACCGTCCCCGTCCCCTAACCCTAACCCTAGCCCGAACCCTAACCCTAACCCTTCCCCGAAGCCTGACCCTCACCCGTCCCCTAATCCTAACCCGTACGCTAACACTAAACCGCGCCCTCACATGCACGCTCCCCCTAAAGCGTTGCCGTACCCTCACCTGGAACCTAAACCGTCCCCGTCCCCTAACCCTAACCCTAGCCCGAACCCTAACCCTGACCCTTCCCCGAAGCCTGACCCTCACCCGTCCCCTAATCCTAAGCCGTACGCTAACACTAACCCGTGCCCTCACACGCACGCTCCCCCTAAAGCGTTGCCGTACCCTCACCTGGACCCTAAACCGTCCCCGTCACCTAACCCTAACCCTAGCCCGAACCCTAACCCTGACCCTTCCCCGAAGCCTGACCCTCACCTGTCCCCTAATCCTAACCCGTACGCTAACACTAACCCGCGTCCTCACACGCACGATCCCCCTAAATCGTTGCCGTACCCTCACCTGGACCCTAAACCGTCCCCGTCCCCTAACCCTAACCCTAGCCTGAAACCTAAACCTAAACTTTCCCCGAAGCCTGACCCTCACGCGTCCCCTAATCCTAACCCGTACGCTAACACTAACCCGCGCCCTCACACGCACGCTCCCCCTAAAGCGTTGCCGTACCCTCACCTGGACCCTAAACCGTCCCCGTCCCCTAACCCTAACCCTAGCCCGAACCCTAACCCTAACCCTTCCCCGAAGCCTGACCCTCACCCGTCCCCTAATCCTAACCCGTACGCTAACACTAACCCGCGCCCTCACACGCACGCTCCCCCTAAAGCGTTGCCGTACCCTCACCTGGACCCTAAACCGTCCCCGTCCCCTAACCCTAACCCTAGGCCGAACCCTAACCCTGAACCTTCCCCGAAGCCTGACCCTCACCCGTCCCCTAATCCTAACCCGTACGCTAACACTAACCCACGCCCTCACACGCACGCTCCCCCTAAAGCGTTGCCGTACCCTCACCTGGACCCTAAACCGTCCCCGTCCCCTAACCCTAACCCTAGCCCAAACCCTAAACCTAACCCTTCCCCGAAGCCTGACCCTCACCAGTTCCCTAATCCTAACCCGTACGCTAACACTAACCTGCGCCCTCACACGCACGCTCCCCCTAAAGCGTTGCCGTACCCTCACCTGGACCCTAAACCGTCCCCGTCCCCTAACCCTAACCCTAGTCCGAACCCTAACCCTAACCCTTCCCCGAAGCCTGACCCTCACCCGTCCCCTAATCCTAACCCGTACGCTAACACTAACCCGCGCCCTCACACGCACGCTCCCCCTAAAGCATTGCCATACCCTCACCTGGACCCTAAACCGTCCCCGTCCCCTAAACCTAACCCTAGCCCGAACCCTAACCCTAACACTTCCCCGAAGCCTGACCCTCAACCGTCGCCTAATCCTAACCCGTACGCTAACACTAACCCGCGCCCTCACACGCACGCTCCCCCTAAAGCGTTGCCGTACCCTCACCTGGACCCTAAACCGTCCCCATCCCCGTCCCCTAACCCTAGCCCGAACCCTAACCCTGACCCATCCCCGAAGCCTGACCCTCACCCATCCCCTATTCCTAACCCGTACGCTAACACTAACCCGCGCCCTCACACGCACGCTCCCCCTAAAGCGTTGCCGTACCCTCACCTGGACCCTAAACCGTCCCCGTCCCCTAACCCTAACCCTAGCCCGAACCCTAACCCTGACCCTTTCCCGAAGCCTGACCCTCACCCGTCCCCTAATCCTAACCCGTACGCTAACACTAACCCACGCCCTCACACGCACGCTCCCCCTAAACCGTTGCCGTACCCTCACCTGGACCCTAAACCGTCCCCGTCCCCTCACCCTAACCCTAGCCCGAACCCTAACCCTAACCTTTCCCCGAAGCCTGACCCTCACCCGTCCCCTAATCCTAACCCGTACGCTAACACAAACCCGCGTCCTCACACGCACGCTCCCCCTAAAGCGTTGCCGTACCCTCACCTGGACCCTAAACCGTCCCCGTCCCCTAACCCTAACCCTAGCCCGAACCCTAACCCTAACCATTCCCCGAAACCTGACCCTCACCCGTCCCCTAATCCTAACCCGTACGCTAACACTAACCCGCGCCCTCACACGCACGCTCCCCCTAAAGCGTTGCCGTACCCTCACCTGGACCCTAAACCGTCCCCGTCCCCTAACCCTAACCCTAGCCCGAACCCTAACCCTAACCCTTCCCCGAAGCCTGACCCTCACCCGTCCCCTAATCCTAACCCGTACGCTAACACTAACCCGCGCCCTCACATGCACGCTCCCCCTAAAGCGTTGCCGTACCCTCACCTGGAACCTAAACCGTCCCCGTCCCCTAACCCTAACCCTAGCCCGAACCCTAACCCTGACCCTTCCCCGAAGCCTGACCCTCACCCGTCCCCTAATCCTAAGCCGTACGCTAACACTAACCCGTGCCCTCACACGCACGCTCCCCCTAAAGCGTTGCCGTACCCTCACCTGGACCCTAAACCGTCCCCGTCACCTAACCCTAACCCTAGCCCGAACCCTAACCCTGACCCTTCCCCGAAGCCTGACCCTCACCTGTCCCCTAATCCTAACCCGTACGCTAACACTAACCCGCGTCCTCACACGCACGCTCCCCCTAAATCGTTGCCGTACCCTCACCTGGACCCTAAACCGTCCCCGTCCCCTAACCCTAACCCTAGCCTGAAACCTAAACCTAACCTTTCCCCGAAGCCTGACCCTCACGCGTCCCCTAATCCTAACCCGTACGCTAACACTAACCCACGCCCTCACACGCACGCTCCCCCTAAAGCGTTGCCGTACCCTCAGCTGGACCCTAAACCGTCCCCGTCCCCTAACCTTAACCCTAGCCCGAACCCGAACCCTGACACTTCCCCGAAGCCTGACCCTCACCCGTCCCCTAATCCTAACCCGTACGCTAACACTAACCAGCGTCCTCACACGCACGCTCCCCCTAAAGCGTTGTCGTACCCTCACCTGAACCCTAAACCGTCCCCGTCCCCTAACCCTAACCCTAGCCCGAACCCTGACCCTGACCCTTCCCGGAAGGCTGACCCTCACCCGTCCCCTAATCCTAACCCGTACGCTAACACTAACCCGCGTCCTCACACGCACGCTCCCCCTAAAGCGTTGCCGTACCCTCACCTGGACCCTAAACCGTCCCCGTCCCCTAACCCTAACCCTAGCCCGAACCCTAACCCTGACCCTTCCCCGAAGCCTGACCCTCACCCGTCCCCTAATCCTAACCCGTACGCTAACACTAACCCGCGCCCTCACACGCACGCTCCCCCTAAAGCGTTGCCGTACCCTCACCTGGACCCTAAACCGTCCCAGTCCCCTAACCCTAACCCTAGCCCGAACCCTAACCCTGACCCTTCCCCGAAGCCTGACCCTCACCCATCCCCTAATCCTAACCCGTACGCTAACACTAACCCGCGCGCTCACACGCACCCTCCCCCTAAAGCGTTGCCGTACCCTCACCTGGACCCTAAACCGTCCCCGTCCCCTAACCCTAACCCTAGCCCGAACCCTAACCCTAACCCTTCCCCGAAGCCTGACCCTCACCCGTCCCCTAATCCTAACCCGTACGCTAACACAAACCCGCGTCCTCACACGCACGCTCCCCCTAAAGCGTTGCCGTACCCTCACCTGGACCCTAAACCGTCCCCGTCCCCTAACCCTAACCCTAGTCCAAACCCTAAACCTAACACTTCCCCGAAGCTTGACCCTCACCCGTCCCCTAATCCTAACCCGTACGCTTACACTAACCCGCGCCCTCACACGCACGCACCCCCTAAAGCGTTGCCGTACCCTCACCTGGACCCTAAACCGTCCCCGTCCCCTAACCCTAACCCTAGTCCAAACCCTAAACCTAACACTTCCCCGAAGCTTGACCCTCACCCGTCCCCTAATCCTAACCCGTACGCTTACACTAACCCGCGCCCTCACACGCACGCACCCCCTAAAGCGTTGCCGTACCCTCACCTGGACCCTAAACCGTCCCCGTCCCCTAACCCTAACCGTAGTCCGAACCCTAACTCTGACCCTTCCCCGAAGCCTGACCCTCACCCGTCCCCTAATCCTAACCCGTACGCTAACACTAACCCGCGCCCTCACACGCACGCTCCCCCTAAAGCGTTGCCGTACCCTCACCTGGACCCTAAACCGTCCCCGTCCCCTAACCCTAACCGTAGTCCGAACCCTAACTCTGACCCTTCCCCGAAGCCTGACCCTCACCCGTCCCCTAATCCTAACCCGTACGCTAACACTAACCCGCGTCCTCACACGCACGCTCCCCCTAAAGCGTTGTCGTACCCTCACCTGAACCCTAAACCGTCCCCGTCCCCTAACCCTAACCCTAGCCCGAACCCTGACCCTGACCCTTCCCCGAAGGCTGACCCTCACCCGTCCCCTAATCCTAACCCGTGCGCTAACACTAACCCGCGTCCTCACACGCACGCTCCCCCTAAAGCGTTGCCGTACCCTCACCTGGACCCTAAATCGTCCCCGTCCCCTAACCCTAACCCTAGCCCGAACCCTAATCCTAAACCTTCCCCGAAGCCTGACCCTCACCCGTCCCTTAATCCTAACCCGTACGCTAACACTAACCCGCGCCCTCACACGCACGCTCCCCCTAAAGCGTTGCCGTACCCTCACCTGGACCCTAAACCGTCCCCGTCCCCTAACCCTAACCCTTGTCCGAACCCTAACCCTAACCCTTCCCCGAAGCCTGACCCTCACCCGTCCCCTAATCCTAACCCGTACGCTAACACTAACCCGCGCCCTCACACGCACGCTCCCCCTAAAGCGTTGCCGTACCCTCACCTGGACCCTAAACCGTCCCCGTCCCCTAACCCTAACCCTAGCCCGAACCCTAACCCTGACCCTTCCCCGAAGCCTGACCCTCACCCGTCCCCTAATCCTAACCGGTACGCTAACACTAACCCGCGCCCTCACACGCACGCTCCCCCTAAAGCGTTGCCGTACCCTCACCTGGACCCTAAACCGTCCCCGTCCCCTAACCCTAACCCTAGCCCGAACCCTAACCCTAACCCTTTCCTGAAGCCTGACCCTCACCCGTACCCTAATCCTAACCCGTACGCTAACACTAACCCACGCCCTCACACCCACGCTCCCCCTAAAGCGTTGCCATACCCTCACCTGGACCCTAAACCGTCCCCGTCCCCTAACCCTAACCCTAGCCCGAACCCTAACCCTAACCCTTCCCCGAAGCCTGACCCTAAACCGTCCCCTAATCCTAACCCGTACGCTAACACTAACCCGCGCCCTCACACGCACGCTCCCCCTAAAGCGTTGCCGTACCCTCACCTGGACCCTAAACCGTCCCCGTCCCCTAACCCTAACCCTAGCCCGAACCCTAACCCTGAACCTTCCCCGAAGCCTGACCCTAAACCGTCCCCTAATCCTAACCCGTACGCTAACACTAACCCGCGCCCTCACACGCACGCTCCCCCTAAAGCGTTGCCGTACCCTCACCTGGACCCTAAACCGTCCCCGTCCCCTAACCCTAACCCTAGCCCGAACCCTAACCCTAACCCTTCCCCGAAGCCTGACCCTCACCCGTCCCCTAATCCTAACCCGTACGCTAACACTAACCCGCGCCCTCACACGCACGCTCCCCCTAAAGCGTTGCCGTACCCTCACCTGGACCCTAAACCGTCCCCGTCCCCTAACCCTAACCCTAGGCCGAACCCTAACCCTGAACCTTCCCCGAAGCCTGACCCTCACCCGTCCCCTAATATTAACCCGTACGCTAACACTAACCCACGCCCTCACACGCACGCTCCCCCTAAAGCGTTGCCGTACCCTCACCTGGACCCTAAACCGTCCCCGTCCCCTAACCCTAACCCTAGCCCAAACCCTAAACCTAACCCTTCCCCGAAGCCTGACCCTCACCAGTTCCCTAATCCTAACCCGTACGCTAACACTAACCTGCGCCCTCACACGCACGCTCCCCCTAAAGCGTTGCCGTACCCTCACCTGGACCCTAAACCGTCCCCGTCCCCTAACCCTAACCCTAGTCCGAACCCTAACCCTAACCCTTCCCCGAAGCCTGACCCTCACCCGTCCCCTAATCCTAACCCGTACGCTAACACTAACCCGCGCCCTCACACGCACTTTCCCCCTAAAGCATTGCCATACCCTCACCTGGACCCTAAACCGTCCCCGTCCCCTAAACCTAACCCTAGCCCGAACCCTAACCCTAACACTTCCCCGAAGCCTGACCCTCAACCGTCGCCTAATCCTAACCCGTACGCTAACACTAACCCGCGCCCTCACATGCACGCTCCCCCTAAAGCGTTGCCGTACCCTCACCTGGACCCTAAACCGTCCCCGTCCCCTAACCCTAACCCTAGCCCGAACCCTAACCCTGACCCATCCCCGAAGCCTGACCCTCACCCATCCCCTATTCCTAACCCGTACGCTAACACTAACCCGCGCCCTCACACGCACGCTCCCCCTAAAGCGTTGCCGTACCCTCACCTGGACCCTAAACCGTCCCCGTCCACTAACCCTAACCCTAGCCCGAACCCTAACCCTGACCCATCCCCGAAGCCTGACCCTCACCCGTCCCCTAATCCTAACCCGTACGCTAACACTAACCCACGCCCTCACACGCACGCTCCCCCTAAACCGTTGCCGTACCCTCACCTGGACCCTAAACCGTCCCCGTCCCCTAACCCTAACCCTAGCCCGAACCCTAACCCTAACCTTTCCCCGAAGCCTGACCCTCACCCGTCCCCTAATCCTAACCCGTACGCTAACACAAACCCGCGTCCTCACACGCACGCTCCCCCTAAAGCGTTGCCGTACCCTCACCTGGACCCTAAACCGTCCCCGTCCCCTAACCCTAACCCTAGCCCGAACCCTAACCCTAAACATTCCCCGAAACCTGACCCTCACCCGTCCCCTAATCCTAACCCGTACGCTAACACTAACCCGCGCCCTCACACGCACACTCCCCCTAAAGCGTTGCCGTACCCTCACCTGGACCCTAAACCGTCCCCGTCCCCTAACCCTAACCCTAGCCCGAACCCTAACCCTAACCCTTCCCCGAAGCCTGACCCTCACCCGTCCCCTAATCCTAACCCGTACGCTAACACTAACCCGCGCCCTCACATGCACGCTCCCCCTAAAGCGTTGCCATACCCTCACCTGGAACCTAAACCGTCCCCGTCCCCTAACCCTAACCCTAGCCCGAACCCTAACCCTGACCCTTCCCCGAAGCCTGACCCTCACCCGTCCCCTAATCCTAAGCCGTACGCTAACACTAACCCGTGCCCTCACACGCACGCTCCCCCTAAAGCGTTGCCGTACCCTCACCTGGACCCTAAACCGTCCCCGTCACCTAACCCTAACCCTAGACCGAACCCTAACCCTGACCCTTCCCCGAAGCCTGACCCTCACCTGTCCCCTAATCCTAACCCGTACGCTAACACTAACCCGCGTCCTCACACGCACGCTCCCCCTAAATCGTTGCCGTACCCTCACCTGGACCCTAAACCGTCCCCGTCCCCTAACCCTAACCCTAGCCTGAAACCTAAACCTAACCTTTCCCCGAAGCCTGACCCTCACGCGTCCCCTACTCCTAACCCGTACGCTAACACTAACCCACGCCCTCACACGCACGCTCCCCCTAAAGCGTTGCCGTACCCTCACCTGGACCCTAAACCGTCCCCGTCCCCTAACCCTAACCCTAGCCCGAACCCTAACCCTAACCCTTCCCCGAAGCCTGACCCTCACCCGTCCCCTAATCCTAACCCGTACGCTAACACTAACCCGCGCCCTCACACGCACGCTCCCCCTAAAGCGTTGCCGTACCCTCACCTGGACCCTAAACCGTCCCCGTCCCCTAACCCTAACCCTAGGCCGAACCCTAACCCTGAACCTTCCCCGAAGCCTCACCCTCACCCGTCCCCTAATCCTAACCCGTACGCTAACACTAACCCACGCCCTCACACGCACGCTCCCCCTAAAGCGTTGCCGTACCCTCACCTGGACCCTAAACCGTCCCCGTCCCCTAACCCTAACCCTAGCCCAAACTTTAAACCTAACCCTTCCCCGAAGCCTGACCCTCACCAGTCCCCTAATCCTAACCCGTACGCTAACACTAACCTGCGCCCTCACACGCACGCTCCCCCTAAAGCGTTGCCGTACCCTCACCTGGACCCTAAACCGTCCCCGTCCCCTAACCCTAACCCTAGCCCGAACACTAAGCCTAACCCTTCCCCGAAGCCTGACCTCACCCGTCCCCTAATCCTAACCCGTATGCTCACACTAACCCGCGCCCTCACACGCACGCTCCCCCTAAAGCGTTGCCGTAACCTCACCTGGACCCTAAACCGTCCCCGTCCCATAACCGTAACCCTAGCCCGAACCCTAAGCCTAACACTTCCACGAAGCCTGACCCTCACCCGTCCCATAATCCTAACCCGTACGCTAACACTAACCCGCGCCCTCACACGCACGCTCCCCCTAAAGCGTTGTCGTACCCTCACCTGGACCCTAAACCGTCCCCGTCCCCTAACCCTAACCCTAGCCCGAACCCTAAGCCTAACCCTTCCCCGAAGCCTGACACTCACCCGTCCCCTAATCCTAACCCGTACGCTAACACTAACCCACGCCCTCAAACGCACGCTCCCCCTAAAGCGTTGCCGTACCCTCACCTGGACCCTAAACCGTCCCCGTCCCCTAACCCTAACCCTAGCCCGAACCCTAACCCTAACCCTTCCCCGAAGCCTGACCCTCACCCGTCCTCTAATCCTAACCCGTACGCTAACACTAACCCGCGCCCTCACACGCACACTGCCCCTAAAGCGTTGCCGTACCCTCACCTGGACCCTAAACCGTCCCCGTCCCCTAACCCTAACCCTAGCCCGAACCCTAACCCTAAACCTTCCCCGAAGCCTGACCCTAACCCGTCCCATAATCCTAACACGTACGCTAACACTAACCCACGCCCTCACACGCACGCTCCCCCTAAAGCATTGCCGTACCCTCACCTGGACCCTAAACCGTCCCCGTCACCTAACCCTAACCCTAGCCCGAACCCTAACCCTAACCCTTCCCCGAAGCCTGACCCTCACCCGTCCCCTAATCCTAACCCGTACGCTAACACTAACCTGCGCCCTCACACGCACGCTCCCCCTAAAGCATTGCCATACCCTCACCTGGACCCTAAACCGTCCCCGTCCCCTAACCCTAACCCTAGCCCGAACCCTAACCCTAACCCTTCCCCGAAGCCTGACCCTCAACCGTCGCCTAATACTAACCCGTACGCTAACACTAACCCGCGCCCTCACACGCACGCTCCCCCTAAAGCGTTGCCGTACCCTCACCTGGACCCTAAACCGTCCCCGTCCCCTAACCCTAACCTTAGCCCGAACCCTAACCCTAACCCTTCCCCGAAGCCTGACCCTCACCCGTCCCATAATCCTAACCCGTACGCTAACACTAACCCGCGCCCTCACACGCACGCTCCCCCTAAAGCGTTGCCGTACCCTCACCTGGACCCTAAACCGTCCCCGTCCCCTAACCCTAACCCTAGCCCGAACCCTAACCCTGACCCTTCCCCGAAGCCTGACCCTCACCCGTCCCCTAATCCTAACCCGTACGCTAACACTAACCCACGCCCTCACACGCACGCTCCCCCTAAAGCGTTGCCGTACCCTCACCTGGACCCTAAACTGTCCCCGTCCCCTAACCCTAACCCTAGCCCAAACCCTAAACCTAACCCTTCCCCGAAGCCTGACCCTCACCAGTCCCCTAATCCTAACCCGTACGCTAACACTAACCCGCGCCCTCACACGCAAGCTCCCCCTAAAGCGTTGCCGTACCCTCACCTGGACCCTAAACCGTCCCCGTCCCCTAACCCTAAGCCTAGCCCGAACCCTAACCCTAACCCTTCCCCGAAGCCTGACCCTCACCCGTCCCCTAATCCTAACCCGTACGCTCACACTAACCCGCGCCCTCACACGCACGCTCCCCCTAAAGCGTTGCCATACCCTCACCTGGACCCTAAACCGTCCCCGTCCCCTAACCCTAACCCTAGCCCGAACCCTAACCCTAAACCTTCCCCGAAGCCTGACCCTCACCCGTCCCCTAATCCTAACCCGTACGCTAACACTAACCCGCGCCCTCACACGCACGCTCCCCCTAAAGCGTTGCCGTACCCTCAGCTGGACCCTAAACCGTCCCCGTCCCCTAACCTTAACCCTAGCCCGAACCCGAACCCTGACACTTCCCCGAAGCCTGACCCTCACCCGTCCCCTAATCCTAACCCGTACGCTAACACTAACCAGCGTCCTCACACGCACGCTCCCCCTAAAGCGTTGTCGTACCCTCACCTGAACCCTAAACCGTCCCCGTCCCCTAACCCTAACCCTAGCCCGAACCCTGACCCTGACCCTTCCCCGAAGGCTGACCCTCACCCGTCCCCTAATCCTAACCCGTACGCTAACACTAACCCGCGTCCTCACACGCACGCTCCCCCTAAAGCGTTGCCGTACCCTCACCTGGACCCTAAACCGTCCCCGTCCCCTAACCCTAACCCTAGCCCGAACCCTAACCCTGACCCTTCCCCGAAGCCTGACCTTCACCCGTCCCCTAATCCTAACCCGTACGCTAACACTAACCCGCGCCCTCACACGCACGCTCCCCCTAAAGCGTTGCCGTACCCTCACCTGGACCCTAAACCGTCCCAGTCCCCTAACCCTAACCCTAGCCCGAACCCTAACCCTGACCCTTCCCCGAAGCCTGACCCTCACCCGTCCCCTAATCCTAACCCGTACGCTAACACTAACCCGCGCGCTCACACGCACCCTCCCCCTAAAGCGTTGCCGTACCCTCACCTGGACCCTAAACCGTCCCCGTCCCCTAACCCTAACCCTAGCCCGAACCCTAACCCTAACCCTTCCCCGAAGCCTGACCCTCACCCGTCCCCTAATCCTAACCCGTACGCTAACACAAACCCGCGTCCTCACACGCACGCTCCCCCTAAAGCGTTGCCGTACCCTCACCTGGACCCTAAACCGTCCCCGTCCCCTATCCCTAACCCTAGTCCGAACCCTAACCCTAACACTTCCCCGAAGCTTGACCCTCACCCGTCCCCTAATCCTAACCCGTACGCTTACACTAACCCGCGCCCTCACACGCACGCACCCCCTAAAGCGTTGCCGTACCCTCACCTGGACCCTAAACCGTCCCCGTCCCCTAACCCTAACCGTAGCCCGAACCCTAACCCTGACCCTTCCCCGAAGCCTGACCCTCACCCGTCCCCTAATCCTAACCCGTACGCTAACACTAACCCGCGTCCTCACACGCACGCTCCCCCTAAAGCGTTGTCGTACCCTCACCTGAACCCTAAACCGTCCCCGTCCCCTAACCCTAACCCTAGCCCGAACCCTGACCCTGACCCTTCCCCGAAGGCTGACCCTCACCCGTCCCCTAATCCTAACCCGTACGCTAACACTAACCCGCGTCCTCACACGCACGCTCCCCCTAAAGCGTTGCCGTACCCTCACCTGGACCCTAAACCGTCCACGTCTCCTAACCCTAACCCTAGCCCGAACCCTAACCCTGACCCTTTCCCGAAGCCTGACCCTCACCCGTGCCCTAATCCTAACCCGTACGCTAACACTAACCCGCACCCTCACACGCACGCTCCCCCTAACGCGTTGCCGTACCCTCACCTGGACCCTAAACCGTCCCCGTCACCTAACCCTAACCCTAGCCCGAAACCTAAGCCTGACCCTTCCCCGAAGCCTGACCCTCACCCGTCCCCTAATCCTAACCCGTACGCTAACACTAACCCGCGCCCTCACACGCACGCTCCCCCTAAAGCGTTGCCGTACCCTCACCTGGACCCTAAACCGTCCCAGTCCCCTAACCCTAACCCTAGCCCGAACCCTAAGCCTAACCCTTCCCCGAAGCCTGACCCTCACCCGTCCCCTAATCCTAACCCGTACGCTAACACTAACCCGCGCGCTCACACGCACCCTCCCCCTAAAGCGTTGCCGTACCCTCACCTGGACCCTAAACCGTCCCCGTCCCCTAACCCTAACCCTAGCCCGAACCCTAACCCTAACCCTTCCCCGAAGCCTGACCCTCACCCGTCCCCTAATCCTAACCCGTACGCTAACACAAACCCGCGTCCTCACACGCACGCTCCCCCTAAAGCGTTGCCGTACCCTCACCTGGACCCTAAACCGTCCCCGTCCCCTAACCCTAACCGTAGCCCGAACCCTAACCCTGACCCTTCCCCGAAGCCTGACCCTCACCCGTCCCCTAATCCTAACCCGTACGCTTACACTAACCCGCGCCCTCACACGCACGCACCCCCTAAAGCGTTGCCGTACCCTCACCTGGACCCTAAACCGTCCCCGTCCCCTAACCCTAACCGTAGCCCGAACCCTAACCCTGACACTTCCCCGAAGCCTGACCCTCACCCGTCCCCTAATCCTAACCCGTACGCTAACACTAACCCGCGTCCTCACACGCACGCTCCCCCTAAAGCGTTGTCGTACCCTCACCTGAACCCTAAACCGTCCCCGTCCCCTAACCCTAACCCTAGCCCGAACCCTGACCCTGACGCTTCCCCGAAGGCTGACCCTCACCCGTCCCCTAATCCTAACCCGTGCGCTAACACTAACCCGCGTCCTCACACGCACGCTCCCCCTAAAGCGTTGCCGTACCCTCACCTGGACCCTAAACCGTCCCCGTCCCCTAACCCTAACCCTAGCCCGAACCCTAATCCTAAACCTTCCCCGAAGCCTGACCCTCACCCGTCCCTTAATCCTAACCCGTACGCTAACACTAACCCGCGCCCTCACACGCACGCTCCCCCTAAAGCGTTGCCGTACCCTCACCTGGACCCTAAACCGTCCCCGTCCCCTAACCCTAACCCTTGTCCGAACCCTAACCCTAACCCTTCCCCGAAGCCTGACCCTCACCCGTCCCCTAATCCTAACCCGTACGCTAACACTAACCCGCGCCCTCACACGCACGCTCCCCCTAAAGCGTTGCCGTACCCTCACCTGGACCCTAAACCGTCCCCGTCCCCGTCCCCTAACCCTAGCCCGAACCCTAACCCTGACCCTTCCCCGAAGCCTGACCCTCACCCGTCCCCTAATCCTAACCGGTACGCTAACACTAACCCGCGCCCTCACACGCACGCTCCCCCTAAAGCGTTGCCGTACCCTCACCTGGACCCTAAACCGTCCCCGTCCCCTAACCCTAACCCTAGCCCGAACCCTAAGCCTAACCCTTCCCCGAAGCCTGACCTCACCCGTCCCCTAATCCTAACCCGTATGCTCACACTAACCCGCGCCCTCACACGCACGCTCCCCCTAAAGCGTTGCCGTAACCTCACCTGGACCCTAAACCGTCCCCGTCCCATAACCGTAACCCTAGCCCGAACCCTAAGCCTAACACTTCCACGAAGCCTGACCCTCACCCGTCCCATAATCCTAACCCGTACGCTAACACTAACCCGCGCCCTCACACGCACGCTCCCCCTAAAGCGTTGTCGTACCCTCACCTGGACCCTAAACCGTCCCCGTCCCCTAACCCTAACCCTAGCCCGAACCCTAAGCCTAACCCTTCCCCGAAGCCTGACACTCACCCGTCCCCTAATCCTAACCCGTCCGCTAACACTAACCCACGCCCTCAAACGCACGCTCCCCCTAAAGCGTTGCCGTACCCTCACCTGGACCCTAAACCGTCCCCGTCCCCTAACCCTAACCCTAGCCCGAACCCTAACCCTAACCCTTCCCCGAAGCCTGACCCTCACCCGTCCCCTAATCCTAACCCGTACGCTAACACTAACCCGCGCCCTCACACGCACACTGCCCCTAAAGCGTTGCCGTACCCTCACCTGGACCCTAAACCGTCCCCGTCCCCTAACCCTAACCCTAGCCCGAACCCTAACCCTAACCCTTCCCCGAATCCTGACCCTAACCCGTCCCATAATCCTAACACGTACGCTAACACTAACCCACGCCCTCACACGCACGCTCCCCCTAAAGCATTGCCGTACCCTCACCTGGACCCTAAACCGTCCCCGTCACCTAACCCTAACCCTAGCCCGAACCCTAACCCTAACCCTTCCCCGAAGCCTGACCCTCACCCATCCCCTAATCCTAACCCGTACGCTAACACTAACCTGCGCCCTCACACGCACGCTCCCCCTAAAGCGTTGCCATACCCTCACCTGGACCCTAAACCGTCCCCGTCCCCTAACCCTAACCCTAGCCCGAACCCTAACCCTAACCCTTCCCCGAAGCCTGACCCTCAACCGTCGCCTAATACTAACCCGTACGCTAACACTAACCCGCGCCCTCACACGCACGCTCCCCCTAAAGCGTTGCCGTACCCTCACCTGGACCCTAAACCGTCCCCGTCCCCTAACCCTAACCTTAGCCCGAACCCTAACACTAACCCTTCCCCGAAGCCTGACCCTCACCCGTCCCATAATCCTAACCCGTACGCTAACACTAACCCGCGCCCTCACACGCACGCTCCCCCTAAAGCGTTGCCGTACCCTCACCTGGACCCTAAACCGTCCCCGTCCCCTAACCCTAACCCTAGCCCGAACCCTAACCCTGACCCTTCCCCGAAGCCTGACCCTCACCCGTCCCCTAATCCTAACCCGTACGCTAACACTAACCCACGCCCTCACACGCACGCTCCCCCTAAAGCGTTGCCGTACCCTCACCTGGACCCTAAACCGTCCCCGTCCCCTAACCCTAACCCTAGCCCAAACCCTAAACCTAACCCTTCCCCGAAGCCTGACCCTCACCAGTCCCCTAATCCTAACCCGTACGCTAACACTAACCCGCGCCCTCACACGCAAGCTCCCCCTAAAGCGTTGCCGTACCCTCACCTGGACCCTAAACCGTCCCCGTCCCCTAACCCTAAGCCTAGCCCGAACCCTAACCCTAACCCTTCCCCGAAGCCTGACCCTCACCCGTCCCCTAATCCTAACCCGTACGCTCACACTAACCCGCGCCCTCACACGCACGCTCCCCCTAAAGCGTTGCCATACCCTCACCTGGACCCTAAACCGTCCCCGTCCCCTAACCCTAACCCTAGCCCGAACCCTAACCCTAAACCTTCCCCGAAGCCTGACCCTCACCCGTCCCCTAATCCTAACCCGTACGCTAACACTAACCCGCGCCCTCACACGCACGCTCCCCCTAAAGCGTTGCCGTACCCTCAGCTGGACCCTAAACCGTCCCCGTCCCCTAACCTTAACCCTAGCCCGAACCCGAACCCTGACACTTCCCCGAAGCCTGACCCTCACCCGTCCCCTAATCCTAACCCGTACGCTAACACTAACCAGCGTCCTCACACGCACGCTCCCCCTAAAGCGTTGTCGTACCCTCACCTGAACCCTAAACCGTCCCCGTCCCCTAACCCTAACCCTAGCCCGAACACTGACCCTGACCCTTCCCCGAAGGCTGACCCTCACCCGTCCCCTAATCCTAACCCGTACGCTAACACTAACCCGCGTCCTCACACGCACGCTCCCCCTAAAGCGTTGCCGTACCCTCACCTGGACCCTAAACCGTCCACGTCTCCTAACCCTAACCCTAGCCCGAACCCTAACCCTGACCCTTCCCCGAAGCCTGACCCTCACCCGTGCCCTAATCCTAACCCGTACGCTAACACTAACCCGCACCCTCACACGCACGCTCCCCCTAACGCGTTGCCGTACCCTCACCTGGACCCTAAACCGTCCCCGTCACCTAACCCTAACCCTAGCCCGAAACCTAAGCCTGACCCTTCCCCGAAGCCTGACCCTCACCCGTCCCCTAATCCTAACCCGTACGCTAACACTAACCCGCGCCCTCACACGCACGCTCCCCCTAAAGCGTTGCCGTACCCTCACCTGGACCCTAAACCGTCCCAGTCCCCTAACCCTAACCCTAGCCCGAACCCTAAGCCTAACCCTTCCCCGAAGCCTGACCCTCACCCGTCCCCTAATCCTAACCCGTACGCTAACACTAACCCGCGCGCTCACACGCACCCTCCCCCTAAAGCGTTGCCGTACCCTCACCTGGACCCTAAACCGTCCCCGTCCCCTAACCCTAACCCTAGCCCGAACCCTAACCCTAACCCTTCCCCGAAGCCTGACCCTCACCCGTCCCCTAATCTTAACCCGTACGCTAACACAAACCCGCGTCCTCACACGCACGCTCCCCCTAAAGCGTTGCCGTACCCTCACCTGGACCCTAAACCGTCCCCGTCCCCTAACCCTAACCGTAGCCCGAACCCTAACCCTGACCCTTCCCCGAAGCCTGACCCTCACCCGTCCCCTAATCCTAACCCGTACGCTAACACTAACCCGCGTCCTCACACGCACGCTCCCCCTAAAGCGTTGTCGTACCCTCACCTGAACCCTAAACCGTCCCCGTCCCCTAACCCTAACCCTAGCCCGAACCCTGACCCTGACCCTTCCCCGAAGGCTGACCCTCACCCGTCCCCTAATCCTAACCCGTACGCTTACACTAACCCGCGCCCTCACACGCACGCACCCCCTAAAGCGTTGCCGTACCCTCACCTGGACCCTAAACCGTCCCCGTCCCCTAACCCTAACCGTAGCCCGAACCCTAACCCTGACACTTCCCCGAAGCCTGACACTCACCCGTCCCCTAATCCTAACACGTACGCTAACACTAACCCGCGTCCTCACACGCACGCTCCCCCTAAAGCGTTGTCGTACCCTCACCTGAACCCTAAACCGTCCCCGTCCCCTAACCCTAACCCTAGCCCGAACCCTGACCCTGACGCTTCCCCGAAGGCTGACCCTCACCCGTCCCCTAATCCTAACCCGTGCGCTAACACTAACCCGCGTCCTCACACGCACGCTCCCCCTAAAGCGTTGCCGTACCCTCACCTGGACCCTAAACCGTCCCCGTCCCCTAACCCTAACCCTAGCCCGAACCCTAATCCTAAACCTTCCCCGAAGCCTGACCCTCACCCGTCCCTTAATCCTAACCCGTACGCTAACACTAACCCGCGCCCTCACACGCACGCTCCCCCTAAAGCGTTGCCGTACCCTCACCTGGACCCTAAACCGTCCCCGTCCCCTAACCCTAACCCTTGTCCGAACCCTAACCCTAACCCTTCCCCGAAGCCTGACCCTCACCCGTCCCCTAATCCTAACCCGTACGCTAACACTAACCCGCGCCCTCACACGCACGCTCCCCCTAAAGCGTTGCCGTACCCTCACCTGGACCCTAAACCGTCCCCGTCCCCGTCCCCTAACCCTAGCCCGAACCCTAACCCTAACCCTTCCCCGAAGCCTGACCCTCACCCGTCCCCTAATCCTAACCGGTACGCTAACACTAACCCGCGCCCTCACACGCACGCTCCCCCTAAAGCGTTGCCGTACCCTCACCTGGACCCTAAACCGTCCCCGTCCCCTAACCCTAACCCTAGCCCGAACCCTAACCCTAACCTTTTCCCGAAGCCTGACCCTCACCCGTACCCTAATCCTAACCCGTACGCTAACACTAACCCACGCCCTCACACCCACGCTCCCCCTAAAGCGTTGCCATACCCTCACCTGGACCCTAAACCGTCCCCGTCCCCTAACCCTAACCCTAGCCCGAACCCTAACCCTAACCCTTCCCCGAAGCCTGACCCTAAACCGTCCCCTAATCCTAACCCGTACGCTAACACTAACCCGCGCCCTCACACGCACGCTCCCCCTAAAGCGTTGCCGTACCCTCACCTGGACCCTAAACCGTCCCTGTCCCCTAACCCTAACCCTAGCCCGAACCCTAACCCTGAACCTTCCCCGAAGCCTGACCCTAAACCGTCCCCTAATCCTAACCCGTAGGCTAACACTAACCCGCGCCCTCACACGCACGCTCCCCCTAAAGCGTTGCCGTACCCTCACCTGGACCCTAAACCGTCCCCGTCCCCTAACCCTAACCCTAGCCCGAACCCTAACCCTAACCCTTCCCCGAAGCCTGACCCTCACCCGTCCCCTAATCCTAACCCGTACGCTAACACTAACCCGCGCCCTCACACGCACGCTCCCCCTAAAGCGTTGCCGTACCCTCACCTGGACCCTAAACCGTCCCCGTCCCCTAACCCTAACCCTAGGCCGAACCCTAACCCTGAACCTTCCCCGAAGCCTGACCCTCACCCGTCCCCTAATCCTAACCCGTACGCTAACACTAACCCACGCCCTCACACGCACGCTCCCCCTAAAGCGTTGCCGTACCCTCACCTGGACCCTAAACCGTCCCCGTCCCCTAACCCTAACCCTAGCCCGAACCC
The DNA here is from genome assembly GCF_949987515.2 of Delphinus delphis. Lineage (NCBI taxonomy): Eukaryota > Metazoa > Chordata > Mammalia > Artiodactyla > Delphinidae > Delphinus > Delphinus delphis. The sequence goes on from NW_027192650.1 coordinate 555,201, forward strand.
TAACCCTAACCATTCCCCGAAACCTGACCCTCACCCGTCCCCTAATCCTAACCCGTACGCTAACACTAACCCGCGCCCTCACACGCACGCTCCCCCTAAAGCGTTGCCGTACCCTCACCTGGACCCTAAACCGTCCCCGTCCCCTAACCCTAACCCTAGCCCGAACCCTAACCCTAACCCTTCCCCGAAGCCTGACCCTCACCCGTCCCCTAATCCTAACCCGTACGCTAACACTAACCCGCGCCCTCACACGCACGCTCCCCCTAAAGCGTTGCCGTACCCTCACCTGGACCCTAAACCGTCCCCGTCCCCTAACCCTAACCCTAGCCCGAACCCTAACCCTAACCCTTCCCCGAAGCCTGACCCTCACCCGTCCCCTAATCCTAACCCGTACGCTAACACTAAACCGCGCCCTCACATGCACGCTCCCCCTAAAGCGTTGCCGTACCCTCACCTGGAACCTAAACCGTCCCCGTCCCCTAACCCTAACCCTAGCCCGAAACCTAACCCTGACCCTTCCCCGAAGCCTGACCCTCACCCGTCCCCTAATCCTAAGCCGTACGCTAACACTAACCCGTGCCCTCACACGCACGCTCCCCCTAAAGCGTTGCCGTACCCTCACCTGGACCCTAAACCGTCCCCGTCACCTAACCCTAACCCTAGCCCGAACCCTAACCCTGACCCTTCCCCGAAGCCTGACCCTCACCTGTCCCCTAATCCTAACCCGTACGCTAACACTAACCCGCGTCCTCACACGCACGCTCCCCCTAAATCGTTGCCGTACCCTCACCTGGACCCTAAACCGTCCCCGTCCCCTAACCCTAACCCTAGCCTGAAACCTAAACCTAACCTTTCCCCGAAGCCTGACCCTCACGCGTCCCCTAGTCCTAACCCGTACGCTAACACTAACCCGCGCCCTCACACGCACGCTCCCCCTAAAGCGTTGCCGTACCCTCACCTGGACCCTAAACCGTCCCCGTCCCCTAACCCTAACCCTAGCCCGAACCCTAACCCTAAACCTTCCCCGAAGCCTGACCCTCACCCGTCCCCTAATCCTAACCCGTACGCTAACACTAACCCGCGCCCTCACACGCACGCTCCCCCTAAAGCGTTGCCGTACCCTCACCTGGACCCTAAACCGTCCCCGTCCCCTAACCCTAACCCTAGGCCGAACCCTAACCCTGAACCTTCCCCGAAGCCTGACCCTCACCCGTCCCCTAATCCTAACCCGTACGCTAACACTAACCCACGCCCTCACACGCACGCTCCCCCTAAAGCGTTGCCGTACCCTCACCTGGACCCTAAACCGTCCCCGTCCCCTAACCCTAACCCTAGCCCGAACCCTAACCCTAACACTTCCACGAAGCCTGACCCTCACCCGTCCCCTAATCCTAACCCGTACGCTAACACTAACCCGCGCCCTCACACGCACGCTCCCCCTAAAGCGTTGCCGTTCCCTCACCTGGACCCTAAACCGTCCCCGTCCCCTAACCCTAAACCTAGTCCGAACCCTAACCCTAACCCTTCCCTGAAGCCTGACCCTCACCCGTCCCCTAATCCTAACCCGTACGCTAACACTGACCCGCGCCCTCACACGCACGCTCCCCCTAAAGCGTTGCCGTACCCTCACCTGGACCCTAAACCGTCCCCGTCCCCTAACCCTAACCCTAGCCCGAACCCTAACCCTAACCCTTCCCCGAAGCCTGACCCTCACCCGTCCCCTAATCCTAACCCGTACGCTAACACTAACCCGCGCCCTCACACGCACGCTCCCCCTAAAGCATTGCCGTACCCTCACCTGGACCCTAAACCGTCCCCGTCCCCTAACCCTAACCCTAACCCGAACCCTAACCCTAACCCATCCCCGAAGCCTGACCCTCACCCGTCCCCTAATCCTAACCCGTACGCTAACACTAACCAGCGCCCTCACACTCACGTTCCCCCTAAAGCGTTGCCGTACCCTCTCCTGGACCCTAAACCGTCCCCGTCCCCTAACCCTAACCCTAGCCCGAACCCTAACCCTAACCCTTCCCCGAAGCCTGACACTCACCCGTCCCCTAATCCTAACCCGTACGCTAACACTAACCCACGCCCTCAAACACACGCTCCCCCTAAAGCGTTGCCGTACCCTCACCTGGACCCTAAACCGTCCCCGTCCCCTAACCCTAACCCTAGTCCGACCCTAACCCTAACACTTCCCCGAAGCCTGACCCTCACCCGTCCCCTAATCCTAACCCGTACGCTAACACTAACCCGTGCCCTCACACTCACACTCCCCCTAAAGCGTTGCCGTAACCTCACCTGGACCCTAAACCGTCCCCGTCCCCTAACCCTAACCCTAGCCCAAACCCTAACCCTAACCCTTCCCTGAAGCCTGACCCTCACCCGTCCCCTAATCCTAACCCGTACGCTAACACTAACCCGCGCCCTCAAACGCACGCTCCCCCTAAAGCATTGCCATACCCTCACCTGGACCCTAAACCGTCCCCGTCCCCTAACCCTAACCCTAGCCCGAACCCTAACCCTAACCCTTCCCCGAAGCCTGACCCTCAACCGTCGCCTAATCCTAACCCGTACGCTAACACTAACCCGCGCCCTCACACGCACGCTCCCCCTAAAGCGTTGCCATACCCTCACCTGGACCCTAAACCGTCCCCGTCCCCGTCCCCTATCCCTAGCCCGAACCATAACACTGACCCATCCCCGAAGCCTGACCCTCACCCATCCCCTATTCCTAACCCGTACGCTAACACTAACCCGCGCCCTCACACGCACGCTCCCCCTAAAGCGTTGCCGTACCCTCACCGGGACCCTAAACCGTCCCCGTCCCCTAACCCTAACCCTAGCCCGAACCCTAACCCTGACCCTTCCCCGAAGCCTGACCCTCACCCGTCCCCTAATCCTAACCCGTACGCTAACACTAACCCACGCCCTCACACGCACGCTCCCCCTAAACCGTTGCCGTACCCTCACCTGGACCCTAAACCGTCCCCGTCCCCTAACCCTAACCCTAGCCCGAACCCTAACCCTAACCTTTCCCCGAAGCCTGACCCTCACCCGTCCCCTAATCCTAACCCGTACGCTAACACAAACCCGCGTCCTCACACGCACGCTCCCCCTAAAGCGTTGCCGTACCCTCACCTGGACCCTAAACCGTCCCCGTCCCCTAACCCTAACCCTAGCCCGAACCCTAACCCTAACCCTTCCCCGAAACCTGACCCTCACCCGTCCCCTAATCGTAACCCGTACGCTAACACTAACCCGCGCCCTCACACGCACGCTCCCCCTAAAGCGTTGCCGTACCCTCACCTTGACCCTAAACCGTCCCCGTCCCCTAACCCTAACCCTAGCCCGAACCCTAACCCTAACCCTTCCCCGAAGCCTGACCCTCACCCGTCCCCTAATCCTAACCCGTACGCTCACACTAACCCGCGCCCTCACACGCACGCTCCCCCTAAAGCGTTGCCGTACCCTCACCTGGACCCTAAACCGTCCCCGTCCCCTAACCCTAACCCTAGCCCGAACCCTAACCCTGACCCTTCCCCGAAGCCTGACCCTCACCCGTCCCCTAATCCTAACCCGTACGCTAACACTAACCCGTGCCCTCACACGCACGCTCCCCCTAAAGCGTTGCCTTACCCTCACCTGGACCCTAAACCGTCCCCGTCACCTAACCCTAACCCTAGCCCGAACCCTAACCCTGACCGTTCCCCGAAGCCTGACCCTCACCTGTCCCCTAATCCTAACCCGTACGCTAACACTAACCCGCGTCCTCACACGCACGCTCCCCCTAAAGCGTTGCCGTACCCTCACCTGGACCCTAAACCGTCCCCGTCCCCTAACCCTAACCCTAGCCTGAAACCTAAACCTATACTTTCCCCGAAGCCTGACCCTCACTCGTCCCTTAATCCTAACCCGTACGCTAACACTAACCCGCGCCCTCACACGCACGCTCCCCCTAAAGCTCTGCCGTACACTCACCTGGACCCTAAACCGTCCCCGTCCCCTAACCCTAAACCTAGCCCGAACCCTAACCCTAACCCTTCCCCGAAGCCTGACACTCACCCGTCCCCTAATCCTAACCCGTACGCTAACACTAACCCACGCCCTCAAACGCACGCTCACCCTAAAGCGTTGCCGTACCCTCACCTGGACCCTAAACCGTCCCCGTCCCCTAACCCTAACCCTAGTCCGAACCCTAACCCTAACCCTTCCCCGAAGCCTGACCCTCCCCCGTCCCCTAATCCTAACCCGTACGCTAACAGTAACCCGCGTCCTCACACGCATGTTCCCCCTAAAGCGTTGCCGTACCCTCTCCTGGACCCTAAACCGTCCCCGTCCCCTAACCCTAACCCTAGCCCGAACCCTAACCCTAACCCTTCCCCGAAGCCTGACCCTCACCCGTCCCCTAATCCTAACCCGTACGCTAACACTAACCCGCGCCCTCACACGCACGCTCCCCCTAAAGCTCTGCCGTACACTCACCTGGACCCTAAAACGTCCCCGTCCCCTAACCCTAAACCTAGCCCGAACCCTAACCCTAACCCTTCCCCGAAGCCTGACACTCACCCGTCCCCTAATCCTAACCCGTACGCTAACACTAACCCACGCCCTCAAACGCACGCTCCCCCTAAAGCGTTGCCGTACCCTCACCTGGACCCTAAACCGTCCCCGTCCCCTAACCCTAACCCTAGCCCGAACCCTAACCCTAACCCTTCCCCGAAGCCTGACCCTCACCCGTCCCCTAATCCTAACCCGTACGCTAACACTAACCCGCGCCCTCACACGCACACTCCCCCTAAAGCGTTGCCGTACCCTCACCTGGACCCTAAACCGTCCCCGTCCCCTAACCCTAACCCTAGCCCGAACCCTAACCCTAACCCTTCCCCGAAGCCTGACCCTAACCCGTCCCATAATCCTAACACGTACGCTAACACTAACCCGCGCCCTCACACGCACGCTCCCCCTAAAGCGTTGCCGTACCCTCACCTGGACCCTAAACCATCCCCGTCCCCTAACCCTAACCCTAGCCCGAACCCTAACCCTAACCCTTTCCCGAAGCCTGACCCTCAACCGTCGCCTAATCCTAACCCGTACGCTAACACTAACCCGCGCCCTCACACGCACGCTCCCCCTAAAGCGTTGCCGTACCCTCACCTGGACCCTAAACCGTCCCCGTCTCCTAACCCTAACCTTAGCCCGAACCCTAACCCTAACCCTTCCCCGAAGCCTGACCCTCACCCGTCCCATAATCCTAACCCGTACGCTAACACTAACCCGCGCCCTCACACGCACGCTCCCCCTAAAGCGTTGCCGTACCCTCACCTGGACCCTAAACCGTCCCCGTCCCCTAACCCTAACCCTAGCCCGAACCCTAACCCTGACCCTTCCCCGAAGCCTGACCCTCACCCGTCCCCTAATCCTAACCCGTACGCTAACACTAACCCGCGCCCTCACACGCACGCTCCCCCTAAAGCGTTGACGTACCCTCACCTGGACCCTAAACCGTCCCCGTCCCCTAACCCTAACCCTAGCCCGAACCCTAACCCTGACCCTTTCTGAAGCCTGACCCTCACCCGTCCCCTAATCCTAACACGTACGCTAACACTAACCTGCGCCCTCACACGCACACTCCCCCTAAAGCGTTGCCGTACCCTCACCTGGACCCTAAACCGTCCCCGTCCCCTAACCCTAACCCTAGCCCGAACCCTAACCCTAACCTTTCCCCGAAGCCTGACCCTCACCCGTCCCCTAATCCTAACCCGTACGCTAACACAAACCCGCGTCCTCACACGCACACTCCCCCTAAAGCGTTGCCGTAACCTCACCTGGACCCTAAATCGTCCCCATCCCCTAACCCTAACCCTAGCCCGAACGCTAACCCTAACCCTTCCCCGAAGCCTGACCCTCACCCGTCCCCTAATCCTAACCCGTACGCTAACACTAACCCGCGCTCTCACACGCACGCTCCCCCTAAAGCGTTGCCGTACCCTCACCTGGACCCTAAACCGTCCCCGTCCCCTAACCCTAACCCTAGCCCGAACCCTAACCCTGACCCTTCCCCGAAGCCTGACCCTCACCCGTCCCCTAATCCTGACCCGTACGCTAACACTAACCCGTGCCCTCACACGCACGCTCCCCCTAAAGCGTTGCCGTACCCTCACCTGGACCCTAAACCGTCCCCGTCAGCTAACCCTAACCCTAGCCCGAACCCTAACCCTGACCCTTCCCCGAAGCCTGACCCTCACCCGTGCCCTAATCCTAACCCGTACGCTAACACTAACCCGCACCCTCACACGCACGCTCCCCCTAAAGCGCTGCCGTACCCTCAACTGGACCCTAAACCGTCCCCGTCACCTAACCCTAACCCTAGCCCGAACCCTAACCCTGACCCTTCCCCGAAGCCTGACCCTCACCCGTCCCCTAATCCTAACCCGTACGCTAACACTAACCCGCGCCCTCACACGCACGCTCCCCCTAAAGCGTTGCCGTACCCTCACCTGGTCCCTAAATCATCCCCGTCCCCTAACCCTAACCCTAGCCCGAACCCTAACCCTGACCCTTCCCCGAAGCCTGACCCCCACCCGTCCCCTAATCCTAACCCGTACGCTAACACTAACCCGTGCCCTCAGACGCACGCTCCCCCTAAAGCATTGCCGTACCCTCACCTGGACCCTAAACAGTCCCCGTCCCCTAACCCTAACCGTAGCCCGAACCCTAACCCTGACCCTTCCCAGAAGCCTGACCCTCACCCGTCCCCTAATCCTAACCCGTACGCTAACACTAACCCGCGTCCTCACACGCACGCTCCCCCTAAAGCGTTGCCGTACCCTCACCTGGACCCTAAACCGTCCCTGTCCCCTTACCCTAACCCTAGCCTGAACCCTAACCCTAACCTTTCCCCGAAGCCTGACCCTCACGCGTCCCCTAATCCTAACCCGTACGCTAACACTAACCCGCGCCCTCACACGCACGCTCCCCCTAAAGCGTTGCCGTACCCTCACCTGGACCCTAAACCGTCCCCGTCCCCTAACCCTAACCCTAGCCCGAACCCTAACCCTTCCCCGATACATGACCCTCACCCGTCCCCTAATCCTAACCCGTACGCTAACACTAACCCGCGCCCTCACACGCACGCTCCCCCTAAAGCTTTGCCGTACACTCACCTGGACCCTAAACCGTCCCCGTCCCCTAACCGTAACCCTAGCCCGAACCCTAACCCTGACCCTTCCCCGAAGCCTGACCCTCAACCGTCGCCTAATCCTAACCCGTACGCTAACACTAACCCGCGCCCTCACACGCACGCTCCCCCTAAAGCGTTGCCGTACCCTCACCTGGACCCTAAACCGTCCCCATCCCCTAACCCTAACCCTAGCCCGAACCCTAACCCTAACCCTTCCCCGAAGCCTGACCCTCACCCGTCCCCTAATCCTAACCCATACGCTAACACTAACCCGCGCCCTCACACGCACGCTCCCACTAAAGCGTTGCCGTACCCTCACCTGGACCCTAAACCGTCCCCGTCACCTAACCCTAACCCTAGCCCGAACCCTAACCCTGACCCTTCCCCGAAGCCTGACCCTCACCCGTCCCCTAATCCTAACCCTTACGCTAACACTAACCCGCGCCCTCACACGCACGCTCCCCCTAAAGCGTTGCCGTACCCTCACCTGGACCCTAAACTGTCCCCGTCCCCTAACCCTAACCCTAGCCCGAACGCTAACCCTGACCCTTCCCCGAAGCCTGACGCTCACCCGTCCCCTAATCCTAACCCGTACGCTAACACTAACCCACGCCCTCACACGCACGCTCCCCCTAAAGTGTTGCCGTACCCTCACCTGGACCCTAAACCGTCCCCGTCCCCTAACCCTAACCCTAGCCCGAACCCTAACCCTAAAGCTTCCCCGAAGCCTGACCCTCACCCGTCCCCTAATCCTAACCCGTACGCTAACACTAACCCGTGCCCTCACACGCACGCTCCCCCTAAAGCGTTGCCGTACCCTCACCTGGACCCTAAACCGTCCCCGTCCCCTAACCCTAACCCTAGCCCGAACCCTAACCCTGACCCTTCCCCGAAGCCTGACCCTCACCCGTCCCCTAATCCTAACCCGTACGCTAACACTAACCCGCGCCCTCACACGCACGCTCCCCCTAAAGCGTTGCCGTACCCTCACCTGGACCCTAAACCGTCCCCGTCCCCTAACCCTAACCCTAGCCCGAACCCTAACCCTAACCCTTCCCCGAAGCCTGACCCTCACCCGTCCCCTAATCCTAACCCGTACGCTAACACTAACCAGCACCCTCACACGCACGCTCCCCCTAAAGCGTTGCCGTACCCTCACCTGGACCCTAAACCGTCCCCTTCCCCTAACCCTAACCCTAGCCCGAACCCTAACCCTGACCCTTCCCCGAAGCCTGACCCTCACCCGTCCCCTAATCCTAACCCGTACGCTAACACTAACCCGTGCCCTCACACGCACGCTCCCCCTAAAGCATTGCCGTACCCTCACCTGGACCCTAAACCGTCCCCGTCAGCTAACCCTAACCCTAGCCCGAACCCTAACCCTGACCCTTCCCCGAAGCCTGACCCTCACCCGTGCCCTAATCCTAACCCGTACGCTAACACTAACCCTTGCCCTCAGACGCACGCTCCCCCTAAAGCGTTGCCGTACCCTCACCTGGACCCTAAACCGTCCCCGTCCCCTAACCCTAACCGTAGCCCGAACCCTAACCCTGACCCTTCCCCGGAGCCTGACCCTCACCCGTCCCCTAATCCTAACCCGTACGCTAACACTAACCCGCGTCCTCACACGCACGCTCCCCCTAAAGCGTTGCCGTACCCTCACCTGGACCCTAAACCGTTCCTGTCCCCTTACCCTAACCCTAGCCTGAACCCTAACCTTAACCTTTCCCCGAAGCCTGACCCTCACGCGTCCCCTAATCCTAACCCGTACGCTAACACTAACCCGCGCCCTCACACTCACGCTCCCCCTAAAGCATTGCCATACCCTCACCTGGACCCTAAACCGTCCCCGTCCCCTAACCGTAACCCTAGCCCGAACCCTAACCCTGACCCTTCCCCGAAGCCTGACCCTCACCCGTCGCCTAATCCTAACCCGTACGCTAACACTAACCCGCGCCCTCACACGCACGCTCCCCCTAAAGCGTTGCCGTACCCTCACCTGGACCCTAAACCGTCCCCATCCCCTAACCCTAACCCTAGCCCGAACCCTAACCCTAACCCTTCCCCGAAGCCTGACCCTCACCCGTCCCCTAATCCTAACCCATACGCTAACACTAACCCGCGCCCTCACACGCACGCTCCCCCTAAAGCGTTGCCGTACCCTCACCTGGACCCTAAACCGTCCCCGTCACCTATCCCTAACCCTAGCCCGAACCCTAACCCTGACCCTTCCCCGAAGCCTGACCCTCACCCGTCCCCTAATCCTAACCCTTACGCTAACACTAACCCGCGCCCTCACACGCACGCTCCCCCTAAAGCGTTGCCGTACCCTCACCTGGACCCTAAACTGTCCCCGTCCCCTAACCCTAACCCTAGCCCGAACCCTAACCCTGACCCTTCCCCGAAGCCTGACCCTCACCCGTCCCCTAATCCTAACCCGTACGCTAACACTAACCCACGCCCTCACACGCACGCTCCCCCTAAAGCGTTGCCGTACCCTCACCTGGACCCTAAACCGTCCCCGTCCCCTAACCCTAACCCTAGCCCGAACCCTAACCCTAAAGCTTCCCCGAAGCCTGACCCTCACCCGTCCCCTAATCCTAACCCGTACGCTAACACTAACCCGTGCCCTCACACGCACGCTCCCCCTAAAGCGTTGCCGTACCCTCACCTGGACCCTAAACCGTCCCCGTCCCCTAACCCTAACCCTAGCCCGAACCCTAACCCTGACCCTTCCCCGAAGCCTGACCCTCACCCGTCCCCTAATCCTAACCCGTACGCTAACACTAAACCGCGCCCTCACATGCACCCTCCCCCTAAAGCGTTGCCGTACCCTCACCTGGACCCTAAACCGTCCCCGTCCCCTAACCCTAACCCTAGCCCGAACCCTAACCCTGACCCTTCCCCGAAGCCTGACCCTCACCCGTCCCCTAATCCTAACCCGTACGCTAACACAAACCCGCGTCCTCACACGCACGCTCCGCCTAAAGCGTTGCCGTACCCTCACCTGGACCCTAAACCGTCACCGTCCCCTAACCCTAACCCTAGTCCGAACCCTAACCCTGACCCTTCCCCGAAGCCTGACCCTCACCCGTCCCCTAATCCTAACCCGTACGCTAACACTAACCCGCGTCCTCACACGCACGCTCCCCCTAAAGCGTTGCCGTACCCTCACCTGGACCCTAAACCGTCCCCGTCCCCTAACCCTAACCCTAGCCCGAACCCTAACCCTAACCCTTCCCCGAAGCCTGACCCTCACCCGTCCCTTAATCCTAACCCGTACGCTAACACTAACCCGCGCCCTCACACGCACGCTCCCCCTAAAGCGTTGTCGTACCCTCACGTGGACCCTAAACCGTCCCCGTCCCCTAACCCTAACCCTAGTCCGAACCCTAACCCTAACCCTTCCCCGAAGCCTGACCCTCACCCGTCCCCTAATCCTAACCCGTACGCTAACACTAATCCGCGCCCTCACACGCACGCTCCCCCTAAACCGTTGCCGTACCCTTACCTGGATCCTAAACCGTCCCCGTCCCCTAACCCTAACCCTAGCCCGAACCCTAACCCTAACCCTTCCCCGAAGCCTGACCCTCACCCGTCCCCTAATCCTAACCCGTACGCTAACACTAACCCGCGCCCTCACACGCACGCTCCCCCTAAAGCGTTGCCATACCCTCACCTGGACCCTAAACCGTCCCCGTCCCCTAACCCTAACCCTAGCCCGAACCCTAACCCTGACCCTTCCCCGAAGCCTGACACTCACCCGTCCCCTAATCCTAACCCGTACGCTAACACTAATCCGCGCCCTCACACGCACGCTCCCCCTAAACCGTTGCCGTACCCTTACCTGGATCCTAAACCGTCCCCGTCCCCTAACCCTAACCCTAGACCGAACCCTAACCCTGACCCTTCCCCGAAGCCTGAACCTCACCCGTCCCCTAATCCTAACCCGTACGCTAACACTAACCCGCGTCCTCACACGCACGCTCCCCCTAAAGCGTTGCCGTACCCTCACCTGGACCCTAAACCATCCCCGTCCCCTAACCCTAACCCTAGCCCGAAACCTAACACTAACCCTTCCCCGAAGCCTGACCCTCACCCGTCCCTTAATCCTAACCCGTACGCTAACACTAACCCGCGCCCTCACACGCACGCTCCCCCTAAAGCGTTGTCGTACCCTCACGTGGACCCTAAACCGTGCCCGTCCCCTAACCCTAACCCTAGTCCGAACCCTAACCCTAACCCTTCCCCGAAGCCTGACCCTCACCCGTCCCCTAATCCTAACCCGTACGCTAACACTAACCCGCGCCCTCACACGCACGCTCCCCCTAAAGCGTTGCCATACCCTCACCTGGACCCTAAACCGTCCCCGTGCCCTAACCCTAACCCTAGCCCGAACCCTAACCCTGACCCTTCCCCAAAGCCTGACCCTCACCCGTCCCCTAATCCTAACCCGTACGCTAACACTAATCCGCGCCCTCACACGCACGCTCCCCCTAAACCGTTGCCGTACCCTTACCTGGATCCTAAACCGTCCCCGTCCCCTAACCCTAACCCTAGCCCGAACCCTAACCCTAACCCTTCCCCGAAGCCTGACCCTCACCCGTCCCCTAATCCTAACCCGTACGCTAACACTGACCCGCGCCCTCACACGCACTCTCCCCCTAAAGCGTTGCCGTACCCTCACCTGGACCCTAAACTGTCCCCGTCTCCTAACCCTAACCCTAGCCCGAACCCTAACCCTGACCCTTCCCCGAAGCCTGACCCTCACCCGTCCGCTAATCCAAACCCGTACGCTAACACTAACCCACGCCCTCACACGCACGCTCCCCCTAAAACGTTGCCGTACCCTCACCTGGACCCTAAACCGTCCCCGTCCCCTAACCCTAACCCTAGCCCGAACCCTAACACTAACCTTTCCCCGAAGCCTGACCCTCACCCGTGGCCTAATCCTAACCCGTACGCTAACACTAACCCACGCCCTCACACGCACGCTCCCCCTAAAGCGTTGCCGTACCCTCACCTGGACCCTAAACCGTCCCCGTCCCCTAACCCTAACCCTAGCCCGAACCCTAACCCTAACCCTTCCCCAAAGCCTGATCCTCACCCGTCCCCTAATCCTAACCCGTACGCTAACACTAACCCGCGCCCTCACACGCACGCTCCCCCTAAAGCGTTGCCGTACCCTCACCTGGACCCTAAACCGTCCCCGTCCCCTAACCCTAACCCTAGCCCGAACCCTAACCCTAAACCTTCCCCGAAGCCTGACCCTTACCTGTCCCCTAATCCTAACCCGTACGCTAACACTAACCCGCGCCCTCACACGCACGCTCCCACTAAAGCGTTGCCGTACCCTCACCTGGACCCTAAACCGTCCCCGTCCCCTAACCCTAACCCTAGCCCGAACCCTAACCCTGACCCTTCCCCGAAGCCTGACCCTCACCCGTCCCCTAATCCTAACCCGTACGCTAACACTAACCCGCGCCCTCACACTCACGCTCCCCCTAAAGCGTTGCCGTACCCTCACCTGGACCCTAAACCGTCCCCGTCCCCTAACCCTAACCCTAGCCCGAACCCTAACCCTGACACTTCCCCGAAGCCTGACCCTCACCCGTCCCCTAATCCTAACCCGTACGCTAACACTAACCCGCGCCCTCACACGCACTCTCCCCCTAAAGCGTTGCCGTACCCTCACCTGGACCCTAAACTGTCCCCGTCTCCTAACCCTAACCCTAGCCCGAACCCTAACCCTGACCCTTCCCCGAAGCCTGACCCTCACCCGTCCCCTAATCCAAACCCGTACGCTAACACTAACCCACGCCCTCACTCGCACGCTCCCCCTAAAGTGTTGCCGTACCCTCACCTGGACCCTAAACCGTCCCCGTCCCCTAACCCTAACCCTAGCCCGAACCCTAACCCTAACCTTTCCCCGAAGCCTGACCCTCACCCGTGCCCTAATCCTAACCCGTACGCTAACAATAACCCACGCCCTCACACGCACGCTCCCCCTAAAGCGTTGCCGTACCCTCACCTGGACCCTAAACCGTCCCCGTCCCCTAACCCTAATCCTAGCCCGAACCCTAACCCTAACCCTTCCCCGAAGCCTGACCCTCACCCGTCCCCTAATCCTAACCCGTACGCTAACACTAACCCGCGCCCTCACACGCACGCTCCCCCTAAAGCGTTGCCGTACCCTCACCTGGACCCTAAACCGTCCCCGTCCCCTAACCCTAACCCTAGCCCGAACCCTAACCCTGACACTTCCCCGAAGGCTGACCCTCACCCGTCCCCTAATCCTAACCCGTACGCTAACACTAACCCGCGTCCTCACACGCACGCTCCCCCTAAAGCGTTGCCGTACCCTCACCTGGACCCTAAACCGTCCCCGTCCACTAACCCTAACCCTAGCCCGAACCCTAACCCTAACCCTTCCCCGAAGCCTGACCCTCACCCGTCCCTTAATCCTAACCCGTACGCTAACACTAAACCGCGCCCTCACACGCACGCTCCCCCTAAAGCGTTGCCGTACCCTCACGTGGACCCTAAACCGTCCCCGTCCACTAACCCTAACCCTAGCCCGAACCCTAACCCTGACCCTTCCCCGAAGCCTGACCCTCACCCGTCCCCTAATCCTAACCCGTACGCTAACACTAACCCGCGCCCTCACACGCACTCTCCCCCTAAAGCGTTGCCGTACCCTCACCTGGACCCTAAACTGTCCCCGTCTCCTAACCCTAACCCTAGCCCGAACCCTAACCCTGACCCTTCCCCGAAGCCTGACCCTCACCCGTCCCCTAATCCAAACCCGTACGCTAACACTAACCCACGCCCTCACTCGCACGCTCCCCCTAAAGTGTTGCCGTACCCTCACCTGGACCCTAAACCGTCCCCGTCCCCTAACCCTAACCCTAGCCCGAACCCTAACCCTAACCTTTCCCCGAAGCCTGACCCTCACCCGTGCCCTAATCCTAACCCGTACGCTAACAATAACCCACGCCCTCACACGCACGCTCCCCCTAAAGCGTTGCCGTACCCTCACCTGGACCCTAAACCGTCCCCGTCCCCTAACCCTAATCCTAGCCCGAACCCTAACCCTAACCCTTCCCCGAAGCCTGACCCTCACCCGTCCCCTAATCCTAACCCGTACGCTAACACTAACCCGCGCCCTCACACGCACGCTCCCCCTAAAGCGTTGCCGTACCCTCACCTGGACCCTAAACCGTCCCCGTCCCCTAACCCTAACCCTAGCCCGAACCCTAACCCTGACCCTTCCCCGAAGGCTGACCCTCACCCGTCCCCTAATCCTAACCCGTACGCTAACACTAACCCGCGTCCTCACACGCACGCTCCCCCTAAAGCGTTGCCGTACCCTCACCTGGACCCTAAACCGTCCCCGTCCCCTAACCCTAACCCTAGCCCGAACCCTAACCCTAACCCTTCCCCGAAGCCTGACCCTCACCCGTCCCTTAATCCTAACCCGTACGCTAACACTAAACCGCGCCCTCACACGCACGCTCCCCCTAAAGCGTTGCCGTACCCTCACGTGGACCCTAAACCGTCCCCGTCCCCTAACCCTAGCCCTAGTCCGAACCCTAACCCTAACCCTTCCCAGAAGCCTGACCCTCACCCGTCCCCTAATCCTAACCCGTACGCTAACACTAACCCGCGCCCTCACATGCACGCTCCCCCTAAAGCGTTGCCATACCCTCACCTGGACCCTAAACCGTCCCCGTCCCCTAACCCTAACCCTAGCCCGAACCCTAACCCTGACCCTTCCCCGAAGCCTGACCCTCACCCGTCCCCTAATCCTAACCCCTACGCTAACACTAACCCGCGCCCTCACACTCATGCTCCCCATAAAACGTTACCGTACCCTCACCTGGACCCTAAACCGTCCCCGTCCCCTAACCCTAACCCTAGCCCGAACCCTAACACTAACCTTTCCCCGAAGCCTGACCCTCACCCGTGGCCTAATCCTAACCCGTACGCTAACACTAACCCACGCCCTCACACGCACGCTCCCCCTAAAGCGTTGCCGTACCCTCACCTGGACCCTAAACCGTCCCCGTCCCCTAACCCTAACCCTAGCCCGAACCCTAACCCTAACCCTTCCCCAAAGCCTGATCCTCACCCGTCCCCTAATCCTAACCCGTACGCTAACACTAACCCGCGCCCTCACACGCACGCTCCCCCTAAAGCGTTGCCGTACCCTCACCTGGACCCTAAACCGTCCCCGTCCCCTAACCCTAACCCTAGCCCGAACCCTAACCCTAAACCTTCCCCGAAGCCTGACCCTTACCTGTCCCCTAATCCTAACCCGTACGCTAACACTAACCCGCGCCCTCACACGCACGCTCCCACTAAAGCGTTGCCGTACCCTCACCTGGACCCTAAACCGTCCCCGTCCCCTAACCCTAACCCTAGCCCGAACCCTAACCCTGACCCTTCCCCGAAGCCTGACCCTCACCCGTCCCCTAATCCTAACCCGTACGCTAACACTAACCCGCGCCCTCACACTCACGCTCCCCCTAAAGCGTTGCCGTACCCTCACCTGGACCCTAAACCGTCCCCGTCCCCTAACCTTAACCCTAGCCCGAACCCTAACCCTGACACTTCCCCGAAGCCTGACCCTCACCCGTCCCCTAATCCTAACCCGTACGCTAACACTAACCCGCGCCCTCACACGCACGCTCCCCCTAAAGCGTTGCCGTACCCTCACCTGGACCCTAAACCGTCCCCGTCCCCTAACCCTAACCCTAGCCCGAACCCTAACCCTGACACTTCCCCGAAGCCTGACCCTCACCCGTCCCCTAATCCTAACCCGTACGATAACACTAACCCGCGCCCTCACACGCACGCTCCCCCTAAAGCGTTGCCGTACCCTCACCTGGACCCTAAACCGTCCCCGTCCCCTAACCCTAACCCTAGCCCGAACCCTAACCCTAACCCTTCACCGAAGCCTGACCCTCACACGTCCCCTAATCCTAACCCGTACGCTAACACTAACCCGCGCCCTCACACGCACGCTCCCCCTAAAGCGTTGCCGTACCCTCACCTGGACCCTAAACCGTCCCCGTCCACTAACCCTAACCCTAGCCCGAACCCTAACCCTAACACTTCCCCGAAGCCTGACCCTCACCCGTCCCCTAATCCTAACCCGTACGCTAACACTAACCCGCGCCCTCACACGCACTCTCCCCCTAAAGCGTTGCCGTACCCTCACCTGGACCCTAAACTGTCCCCGTCTCCTAACCCTAACCCTAGCCCGAACCCTAACCCTGACCCTTCCCCGAAGCCTGACCCTCACCCGTCCCCTAATCCAAACCCGTACGCTAACACTAACCCACGCCCTCACACTCACGCTCCCCCTAAAGCATTGCCGTACCCTCACCTGGACCCTAAACCGTCCCCCTCCCCTAACCCTAAGCCTAGACCGAACCCTAACCCTAACCCTTCCCCAAAGCCTGACCCTCACCCGTGCCCTAATCCTAACCCGTACGCTCACACTAACCCGCACCCTCACACGCACGCTCCCCCAAAAGCGTTGCCGTACCCTCACCTGGACCCTAAACCGTCCCCGTCCCCTAACCCTAACCCTAGCCCGAACCCTAACCCTAAACCATGCCCGAAGCCTGAACCTCACCCGTCCCCTAATCCTAACCCGTACGCTAACACTAACCCGCGCCCTCACACGCACGCTCCCCCTAAAGCGTTGCCGTACCCTCACCTGGTCCCTAAACCGTCCCCGTCCCCTAACCCTAACCCTAGCCCGAACCCTAACCCTGACCCTTCCCCGAAGCCTGACCCTCACCCGTCCCCTAATCCTAACCCGTACGCTAACACTAACCTGCGCCCTCACACGCACGCTCCCCCTAAAGCGTTGCCGTACCCTCACCTGGACCCTAAACCGTCCCCGTCCCCTAACCTTAACCCTAGCCCGAACCCTAACCCTGACACTTCCCCGAAGCCTGACCCTCACCCGTCCCCTAATCCTAACCCGTACGCTAACACTAACCTGCGCCCTCACACGTACGCTCCCCCTAAAGCGTTGCCGTACCCTCACCTGGACCCTAAACCGTCCCCGTCCCCTAACTCTAACCCTAGCCCGAACCCTAACCCTGACCCTTCCCCGAAGCCTGACCCTCACCCGTCCCCTAATCCTAACCCGTACGCTAACACTAACCCGCGCCCTCACACGCACGCTCCCCCTAAAGCGTTGCCGTACCCTCACCTGGACCCTAAACCGTCCCCGTCCCCTAACCCTAACCCTAGCCCGAACCCTAACCCTAACCCTTCCCCGAAGCCTGACCCTCACCCGTCCCCTAATCCTAACCCGTACGCTAACACTAACCTGCGCCCTCACACGCACGCTCCCCCTAAAGCGTTGCCGTACCCTCACCTGGACCCTAAACCGTCCCCGTCCACTAACCCTAACCCTAGCCCGAACCCTAACCCTAACACTTCCCCGAAGCCTGACCCTCACCCGTCCCCTAATCCTAACCCGTACGCTAACACTAACCCGCACCCTCACACGCACGCTCCCCCTAAAGCGTTGCCGTACCCTCACCTGGACCCTAAACCGTCCCCGTCCACTAACCCTAACCCTAGCCCGAACCCTAACCCTAACCCTTCCCCGAAGCCTGACCCTCACCCGTCCCCTAATCCTAACCCGTACGCTAACACTAACCCGCGCGCTCACACGCACTCTCCCCCTAAAGCGTTGCCGTACCCTCACCTGGACCCTAAACTGTCCCCGTCTCCTAACCCTAACCCTAGCCCGAACCCTAACCCTGACCCTTCCCCGAAGCCTGACCCTCACCCGTCCCCTAATCCAAACCCGTACGCTAACACTAACCCACGCCCTCACACGCACGCTCCCCCTAAAGTGTTGCCGTACCCTCACCTGGACCCTAAACCGTCCCCGTCCCCTAACCCTAACCCTAGCCCGAACCCTAACCCTAACCTTTCCCCGAAGCCTGACCCTCACCCGTGCCCTAATCCTAACCCGTACGCTAACAATAACCCACGCCCTCACACGCACGCTCCCCCTAAAGCGTTGCCGTACCCTCACCTGGACCCTAAACCGTCCCCGTCCCCTAACCCTAATCCTAGCCCGAACCCTAACCCTAACCCTTCCCCGAAGCCTGACCCTCACCCGTCCCCTAATCCTAACCCGTACGCTAACACTAACCCGCGCCCTCACACGCACGCTCCCCCTAAAGCGTTGCCGTACCCTCACCTGGACCCTAAACCGTCCCCGTCCCCTAACCCTAACCCTAGCCCGAACCCTAACCCTAACCCTTCCCCGAAGCCTGATCCTCACCCGTCCCCTAATCCTAACCCGTACGCTAACACTAACCCGCGCCCTCACACGCACGCTCCCCCTAACGCGTTGCCGTACCCTCACCTGGACCCTAAACCGTCCCCGTCCCCTCACCCTAACCCTAGGCCGAACCCTAACCCTAACCATTCCCTGAAGCCTGACACTCACCTGTCCCCTAATCCTAACCCTTACGCTAACACTAACCCGCGCCCTCACACGCAAGCTCCCCCTAAAGCGTTGCCGTACCCTCACCTGGACCCTAAACCGTCCCCGTCCCCTAACCCTAAGCCTAGCCCGAACCCTAACCCTAACCCTTCCGCGAAGCCTGACCCTCACCCGTCCCCTAATCCTAACCCGTACGCTCACACTAACCCGCGCCCTCACACGCACGCTCCCCCTAAAGCGTTGCCGTACCCTCACCTGGACCCTAAACCGTCCACGTCTCCTAACCCTAACCCTAGCCCGAACCCTAACCCTGACCCTTCCCCGAAGCCTGACCCTCACCCGTGCCCTAATCCTAACCCGTACGCTAACACTAACCCGCACCCTCACACGCACGCTCCCCCTAACGCGTTGCCGTACCCTCACCTGGACCCTAAACCGTCCCCGTCACCTAACCCTAACCCTAGCCCGAAACCTAAGCCTGACCCTTCCCCGAAGCCTGACCCTCACCCGTCCCCTAATCCTAACCCGTACGCTAACACTAACCCGCGCCCTCACACGCACGCTCCCCCTAAAGCGTTGCCGTACCCTCACCTGGACCCTAAACCGTCCCAGTCCCCTAACCCTAACCCTAGCCCGAACCCTAAGCCTAACCCTTCCCCGAAGCCTGACCCTCACCCGTCCCCTAATCCTAACCCGTACGCTAACACTAACCCGCGCGCTCACACGCACCCTCCCCATAAAGCGTTGCCGTACCCTCACCTGGACCCTAAACCGTCCCCGTCCCCTAACCCTAACCCTAGCCCGAACCCTAACCCTAACCCTTCCCCGAAGCCTGACCCTCACCCGTCCCCTAATCCTAACCCGTACGCTAACACAAACCCGCGTCCTCACACGCACGCTCCCCCTAAAGCGTTGCCGTACCCTCACCTGGACCCTAAACCGTCCCCGTCCCCTAACCCTAACCGTAGCCCGAACCCTAACCCTGACCCTTCCCCGAAGCCTGACCCTCACCCGTCCCCTAATCCTAACCCGTACGCTAACACTAACCCGCGTCCTCACACGCACGCTCCCCCTAAAGCGTTGTCGTACCCTCACCTGAACCCTAAACCGTCCCCGTCCCCTAACCCTAACCCTAGCCCGAACCCTGACCCTGACCCTTCCCCGAAGGCTGACCCTCACCCGTCCCCTAATCCTAACCCGTACGCTTACACTAACCCGCGCCCTCACACGCACGCACCCCCTAAAGCGTTGCCGTACCCTCACCTGGACCCTAAACCGTCCCCGTCCCCTAACCCTAACCGTAGCCCGAACCCTAACCCTGACCCTTCCCCGAAGCCTGACGCTCACCCGTCCCCTAATCCTAACCCGTACGCTAACACTAACCCGCGTCCTCACACGCACGCTCCCCCTAAAGCGTTGTTGTACCCTCACCTGAACCCTAAACCGTCCCCGTCCCCTAACCCTAACCCTAGCCCGAACCCTGACCCTGACCCTTCCCCGAAGGCTGACCCTCACCCGTCCCCTAATCCTAACCCGTGCGCTAACACTAACCCGCGTCCTCACATGCACGCTCCCCCTAAAGCGTTGCCGTACCCTCACCTGGACCCTAAACCGTCCCCGTCCCCTAACCCTAACCCTAGCCCGAACCCTAATCCTAAACCTTCCCCGAAGCCTGACCCTCACCCGTCCCTTAATCCTAACCCGTACGCTAACACTAACCCGCGCCCTCACACGCACGCTCCCCCTAAAGCGTTGCCGTACCCTCACCTGGACCCTAAACCGTCCCCGTCCCCTAACCCTAACCCTTGTCCGAACCCTAACCCTAACCCTTCCCCGAAGCCTGACCCTCACCCGTCCCCTAATCCTAACCCGTATGCTAACACTAACCCGCGCCCTCACACGCACGCTCCCCCTAAAGCGTTGCCGTACCCTCACCTGGACCCTAAACCGTCCCCGTCCCCTAACCCTAACCCTAGCCCGAACCCTAACCCTGACCCTTCCCCGAAGCCTGACCCTCACCCGTCCCCTAATCCTAACCGGTACGCTAACACTAACCCGCGCCCTCACACGCACGCTCCCCCTAAAGCGTTGCCGTACCCTCACCTGGACCCTAAACCGTCCCCGTCCCCTAACCCTAACCCTAGCCCGAACCCTAACCCTAACCCTTTCCCGAAGCCTGACCCTCACCCGTCCCCTAATCCTAACCCGTACGCTAACACTAACCCACGCCCTCACACCCACGCTCCCCCTAAAGCGTTGCCATACACTCACCTGGACCCTAAACCGTCCCCGTCCCCTAACCCTAACCCTAGCCCGAACCCTAACCCTAACCCTTCCCCGAAGCCTGACCCTAAACCGTCCCCTAATCCTAACCCGTACGCTAACACTAACCCGCGCCCTCACACGCACGCTCCCCCTAAAGCGTTGCCGTACCCTCACCTGGACCCTAAACCGTCCCCGTCCCCTAACCCTAACCCTAGCCCGAACCCTAACCCTGAACCTTCCCCGAAGCCTGACCCTAAACCGTCCCCTAATCCTAACCCGTACGCTAACACTAACCCGCGCCCTCACACGCACGCTCCCCCTAAAGCGTTGCCGTACCCTCACCTGGACCCTAAACCGTCCCCGTCCCCTAACCCTAACCCTAGCCCGAACCCTAACCCTAAACCTTCCCCGAAGCCTGACCCTCACCCGTCCCCTAATCCTAACCCGTACGCTAACACTAACCCGCGCCCTCACACGCACGCTCCCCCTAAAGCGTTGCCGTACCCTCACCTGGACCCTAAACCGTCCCCGTCCCCTAACCCTAACCCTAGGCCGAACCCTAACCCTGAACCTTCCCCGAAGCCTGACCCTCACCCGTCCCCTAATCCTAACCCGTACGCTAACACTAACCCACGCCCTCACACGCACGCTCCCCCTAAAGCGTTGCCGTACCCTCACCTGGACCCTAAACCGTCCCCTTCCCCTAACCCTAACCCTAGCCCGAACCCTAACCCTAACCATTCCCCGAAACCTGACCCTCACCCGTCCCCTAATCCTAACCCGTACGCTAACACTAACCCGCACCCTCACACGCACGCTCCCCCTAAAGCGTTGCCGTACCCTCACCTGGACCCTAAACCGTCCCCGTCCCCTAACCCTAACCCTAGCCCGAACCCTAACCCTAACCCTTCCCCGAAGCCTGACCCTCACCCGTCCCCTAATCCTAACCCGTACGCTAACACTAACCCGCGCCCTCACACGCACGCTCCCCCTAAAGCGTTGCCGTACCCTCACCTGGACCCTAAACCGTCCCCGTCCCCTAACCCTAACCCTAGCCCGAACCCTAACCCTAACCCTTCCCCGAAGCCTGACCCTCACCCGTCCCCTAATCCTAACCCGTACGCTAACACTAAACCGCGCCCTCACATGCACGCTCCCCCTAAAGCGTTGCCGTACCCTCACCTGGAACCTAAACCGTCCCCGTCCCCTAACCCTAACCCTAGCCCGAACCCTAACCCTGACCCTTCCCCGAAGCCTGACCCTCACCCGTCCCTTAATCCTAAGCCGTACGCTAACACTAACCCGTGCCCTCACACGCACGCTCCCCCTAAAGCGTTGCCGTACCCTCACCTGGACCCTAAACCGTCCCCGTCACCTAACCCTAACCCTAGCCCGAACCCTAACCCTGACCCTTCCCCGAAGCCTGACCCTCACCTGTCCCCTAATCCTAACCCGTACGCTAACACTAACCCGCGTCCTCACACGCACGCTCCCCCTAAATCGTTGCCGTACCCTCACCTGGACCCTAAACCGTCCCCGTCCCCTAACCCTAACCCTAGCCTGAAACCTAAACCTAAACTTTCCCCGAAGCCTGACCCTCACGCGTCCCCTAATCCTAACCCGTACGCTAACACTAACCCGCGCCCTCACACGCACGCTCCCCCTAAAGCGTTGCCGTTCCCTCACCTGGACCCTAAACCGTCCCCGTCCCCTAACCCTAACCCTAGCCCGAACCCTAACCCTAACCCTTCCCCGAAGCCTGACCCTCACCCGTCCCCTAATCCTAACCCGTACGCTAACACTAACCCGCGCCCTCACACGCACGCTCCCCCTAAAGCGTTGCCGTACCCTCACCTGGACCCTAAACCGTCCCCGTCCCCTAACCCTAACCCTAGGCCGAACCCTAACCCTGAACCTTCCCCGAAGCCTGACCCTCACCCGTCCCCTAATCCTAACCCGTACGCTAACACTAACCCACGCCCTCACACGCACGCTCCCCCTAAAGCGTTGCCGTACCCTCACCTGGACCCTAAACCGTCCCCGTCCCCTAACCCTAACCCTAGCCCAAACCCTAAACCTAACCCTTCCCCGAAGCCTGACCCTCACCCGTCCCCTAATCCTAACCCGTACGCTAACACTAACCTGCGCCCTCACACGCACGCTCCCCCTAAAGCGTTGCCGTACCCTCACCTGGACCCTAAACCGTCCCCGTCCCCTAACCCTAACCCTAGTCCGAACCCTAACCCTAACCCTTCCCCGAAGCCTGACCCTCACCCGTCCCCTAATCCTAACCCGTACGCTAACACTAACCCGCGCCCTCACACGCACGCTCCCCCTAAAGCATTGCCATACCCTCACCTGGACCCTAAACCGTCCCCGTCCCCTAAACCTAACCCTAGCCCGAACCCTAACCCTAACACTTCCCCGAAGCCTGACCCTCAACCGTCGCCTAATCCTAACCCGTACGCTAACACTAACCCGCGCCCTCACACGCACGCTCCCCCTAAAGCGTTGCCGTACCCTCACCTGGACCCTAAACCGTCCCCGTCCCCGTCCCCTAACCCTAGCCCGAACCCTAACCCTGACCCATCCCCGAAGCCTGACCCTCACCCATCCCCTATTCCTAACCCGTACGCTAACACTAACCCGCGCCCTCACACGCACGCTCCCCCTAAAGCGTTGCCGTACCCTCACCTGGACCCTAAACCGTCCCCGTCCCCTAACCCTAACCCTAGCCCGAACCCTAACCCTGACCCTTTCCCGAAGCCTGACCCTCACCCGTCCCCTAATCCTAACCCGTACGCTAACACTAACCCACGCCCTCACACGCACGCTCCCCCTAAACCGTTGCCGTACCCTCACCTGGACCCTAAACCGTCCCCGTCCCCTCACCCTAACCCTAGCCCGAACCCTAACCCTAACCTTTCCCCGAAGCCTGACCCTCACCCGTCCCCTAATCCTAACCCGTACGCTAACACAAACCCGCGTCCTCACACGCACGCTCCCCCTAAAGCGTTGCCGTACCCTCACCTGGACCCTAAACCGTCCCCGTCCCCTAACCCTAACCCTAGCCCGAACCCTAACCCTAACCATTCCCCGAAACCTGACCCTCACCCGTCCCCTAATCCTAACCCGTACGCTAACACTAACCCGCGCCCTCACACGCACGCTCCCCCTAAAGCGTTGCCGTACCCTCACCTGGACCCTAAACCGTCCCCGTCCCCTAACCCTAACCCTAGCCCGAACCCTAACCCTAACCCTTCCCCGAAGCCTGACCCTCACCCGTCCCCTAATCCTAACCCGTACGCTAACACTAACCCGCGCCCTCACATGCACGCTCCCCCTAAAGCGTTGCCGTACCCTCACCTGGAACCTAAACCGTCCCCGTCCCCTAACCCTAACCCTAGCCCGAACCCTAACCCTGACCCTTCCCCGAAGCCTGACCCTCACCCGTCCCCTAATCCTAAGCCGTACGCTAACACTAACCCGTGCCCTCACACGCACGCTCCCCCTAAAGCGTTGCCGTACCCTCACCTGGACCCTAAACCGTCCCCGTCACCTAACCCTAACCCTAGCCCGAACCCTAACCCTGACCCTTCCCCGAAGCCTGACCCTCACCTGTCCCCTAATCCTAACCCGTACGCTAACACTAACCCGCGTCCTCACACGCACGCTCCCCCTAAATCGTTGCCGTACCCTCACCTGGACCCTAAACCGTCCCCGTCCCCTAACCCTAACCCTAGCCTGAAACCTAAACCTAACCTTTCCCCGAAGCCTGACCCTCACGCGTCCCCTAATCCTAACCCGTACGCTAACACTAACCCACGCCCTCACACGCACGCTCCCCCTAAAGCGTTGCCGTACCCTCAGCTGGACCCTAAACCGTCCCCGTCCCCTAACCTTAACCCTAGCCCGAACCCGAACCCTGACACTTCCCCGAAGCCTGACCCTCACCCGTCCCCTAATCCTAACCCGTACGCTAACACTAACCAGCGTCCTCACACGCACGCTCCCCCTAAAGCGTTGTCGTACCCTCACCTGAACCCTAAACCGTCCCCGTCCCCTAACCCTAACCCTAGCCCGAACCCTGACCCTGACCCTTCCCGGAAGGCTGACCCTCACCCGTCCCCTAATCCTAACCCGTACGCTAACACTAACCCGCGTCCTCACACGCACGCTCCCCCTAAAGCGTTGCCGTACCCTCACCTGGACCCTAAACCGTCCCCGTCCCCTAACCCTAACCCTAGCCCGAACCCTAACCCTGACCCTTCCCCGAAGCCTGACCCTCACCCGTCCCCTAATCCTAACCCGTACGCTAACACTAACCCGCGCCCTCACACGCACGCTCCCCCTAAAGCGTTGCCGTACCCTCACCTGGACCCTAAACCGTCCCAGTCCCCTAACCCTAACCCTAGCCCGAACCCTAACCCTGACCCTTCCCCGAAGCCTGACCCTCACCCATCCCCTAATCCTAACCCGTACGCTAACACTAACCCGCGCGCTCACACGCACCCTCCCCCTAAAGCGTTGCCGTACCCTCACCTGGACCCTAAACCGTCCCCGTCCCCTAACCCTAACCCTAGCCCGAACCCTAACCCTAACCCTTCCCCGAAGCCTGACCCTCACCCGTCCCCTAATCCTAACCCGTACGCTAACACAAACCCGCGTCCTCACACGCACGCTCCCCCTAAAGCGTTGCCGTACCCTCACCTGGACCCTAAACCGTCCCCGTCCCCTAACCCTAACCCTAGTCCAAACCCTAAACCTAACACTTCCCCGAAGCTTGACCCTCACCCGTCCCCTAATCCTAACCCGTACGCTTACACTAACCCGCGCCCTCACACGCACGCACCCCCTAAAGCGTTGCCGTACCCTCACCTGGACCCTAAACCGTCCCCGTCCCCTAACCCTAACCGTAGTCCGAACCCTAACCCTGACCCTTCCCCGAAGCCTGACCCTCACCCGTCCCCTAATCCTAACCCGTACGCTAACACTAACCCGCGTCCTCACACGAACGCTCCCCCTAAAGCGTTGTCGTACCCTCACCTGAACCCTAAACCGTCCCCGTCCCCTAACCCTAACCCTAGTCCGAACCCTGACCCTGACCCTTCCCCGAAGGCTGACCCTCACCCGTCCCCTAATCCTAACCCGTACGCTAACACTAACCCGCGTCCTCACACGCACGCTCCCCCTAAAGCGTTGCCGTACCCTCACCTGGACCCTAAACCGTCCACGTCTCCTAACCCTAACCCTAGCCCGAACCCTAACCCTGACCCTTCCCCGAAGCCTGACCCTCACCCGTGCCCTAATCCTAACCCGTACGCTAACACTAACCCGCACCCTCACACGCACGCTCCCCCTAACGCGTTGCCGTACCCTCACCTGGACCCTAAACCGTCCCCGTCACCTAACCCTAACCCTAGCCCGAAACCTAAGCCTGACCCTTCCCCGAAGCCTGACCCTCACCCGTCCCCTAATCCTAACCCGTACGCTAACACTAACCCGCGCCCTCACACGCACGCTCCCCCTAAAGCGTTGCCGTACCCTCACCTGGACCCTAAACCGTCCCAGTCCCCTAACCCTAACCCTAGCCCGAACCCTAAGCCTAACCCTTCCCCGAAGCGTGACCCTCACCCGTCCCCTAATCCTAACCCGTACGCTAACACTAACCCGCGCGTTCACACGCACCCTCCCCCTAAAGCGTTGCCGTACCCTCACCTGGACCCTAAACCGTCCCCGTCCCCTAACCCTAACCCTAGCCCGAACCCTAACCCTAACCCTTCCCCGAAGCCTGACCCTCACCCGTCCCCTAATCCTAACCCGTACGCTAACACAAAACCGCGTCCTCACACGCACGCTCCCCCTAAAGCGTTGCCGTACCCTCACCTGGACCCTAAACCGTCCCCGTCCCCTAACCCTAACCGTAGCCCGAACCCTAACCCTGACCCTTCCCCGAAGCCTGACCCTCACACGTCCCCTAATCCTAACCCGTACGCTAACACTAACCCGCGTCCTCACACGCACGCTCCCCCTAAAGCGTTGTCGTACCCTCACCTGAACCCTAAACCGTCCCCGTCCCCTAACCCTAACCCTAGCCCGAACCCTGACCCTGACCCTTCCCCGAAGGCTGACCCTCACCCGTCCCCTAATCCTAACCCGTACGCTTACACTAACCCGCGCCCTCACACGCACGCACCCCCTAAAGCGTTGCCGTACCCTCACCTGGACCCTAAACCGTCCCCGTCCCCTAACCCTAACCGTAGCCCGAACCCTAACCCTGACCCTTCCCCGAAGCCTGACCCTCACCCGTCCCCTAATCCTAACCCGTACGCTAACACTAACCCGCGTCCTCACACGCACGCTCCCCCTAAAGCGTTGTCGTACCCTCACCTGAACCCTAAACCGTCCCCGTCCCCTAACCCTAACCCTAGCCCGAACCCTGACCCTGACCCTTCCCCGAAGGCTGACCCTCACCCGTCCCCTAATCCTAACCCGTGCGCTAACACTAACCCGCGTCCTCACACGCACGCTCCCCCTAAAGCGTTGCCGTACCCTCACCTGGACCCTAAACTGTCCCCGTCCCCTAACCCTAACCCTAGCCCGAACCCTAATCCTAAACCTTCCCCGAAGCCTGACCCTCACCCGTCCCTTAATCCTAACCCGTACGCTAACACTAACCCGCGCCCTCACACGCACGCTCCCCCTAAAGCGTTGCCGTACCCTCACCTGGACCCTAAACCGTCCCCGTCCCCTAACCCTAACCCTTGTCCGAACCCTAACCCTAACCCTTCCCCGAAGCCTGACCCTCACCCGTCCCCTAATCCTAACCCGTACGCTAACACTAACCCGCGCCCTCACACGCACGCTCCCCCTAAAGCGTTGCCGTACCCTCACCTGGACCCTAAACCGTCCCCGTCCCCGTCCCCTAACCCTAGCCCGAACCCTAACCCTGACCCTTCCCCGAAGCCTGACCCTCACCCGTCCCCTAATCCTAACCGGTACGCTAACACTAACCCGCGCCCTCACACGCACGCTCCCCCTAAAGCGTTGCCGTACCCTCACCTGGACCCTAAACCGTCCCCGTCCCCTAACCCTAACCCTAGCCCGAACCCTAACCCTAACCCTTTCCTGAAGCCTGACCCTCACCCGTACCCTAATCCTAACCCGTACGCTAACACTAACCCACGCCCTCACACCCACGCTCCCCCTAAAGCGTTGCCATACCCTCACCTGGACCCTAAACCGTCCCCGTCCCCTAACCCTAACCCTAGCCCGAACCCTAACCCTAACCCTTCCCCGAAGCCTGACCCTAAACCGTCCCCTAATCCTAACCCGTACGCTAACACTAACCCGCGCCCTCACACGCACGCTCCCCCTAAAGCGTTGCCGTACCCTCACCTGGACCCTAAACCGTCCCCGTCCCCTAACCCTAACCCTAGCCCGAACCCTAACCCTGAACCTTCCCCGAAGCCTGACCCTAAACCGTC
Organism: Delphinus delphis; assembly: GCF_949987515.2. Taxonomy (NCBI): domain Eukaryota; kingdom Metazoa; phylum Chordata; class Mammalia; order Artiodactyla; family Delphinidae; genus Delphinus; species Delphinus delphis. The sequence goes on from NW_027192650.1 coordinate 583,624, forward strand.
CCCTAATCCTAACCCGTACGCTAACACTAACCCGCGCCCTCACACGCACGCTCCCCCTAAAGCGTTGCCGTACCCTCACCTGGACCCTAAACCGTCCCCGTCCCCTAACCCTAACCCTAGCCCGAACCCTAACCCTAACCCTTCCCCGAAGCCTGACCCTCACCCGTCCCCTAATCCTAACCCGTACGCTAACACTAACCCGCGCCCTCACACGCACGCTCCCCCTAAAGCGTTGCCGTACCCTCACCTGGACCCTAAACCGTCCCCGTCCCCTAACCCTAACCCTAGGCCGAACCCTAACCCTGAACCTTCCCCGAAGCCTGACCCTCACCCGTCCCCTAATATTAACCCGTACGCTAACACTAACCCACGCCCTCACACGCACGCTCCCCCTAAAGCGTTGCCGTACCCTCACCTGGACCCTAAACCGTCCCCGACCCCTAACCCTAACCCTAGCCCAAACCCTAAACCTAACCCTTCCCCGAAGCCTGACCCTCACCAGTTCCCTAATCCTAACCAGTACGCTAACACTAACCTGCGCCCTCACACGCACGCTCCCCCTAAAGCGTTGCCGTACCCTCACCTGGACCCTAAACCGTCCCCGTCCCCTAACCCTAACCCTAGTCCGAACCCTAACCCTAACCCTTCCCCGAAGCCTGACCCTCACCCGTCCCCTAATCCTAACCCGTACGCTAACACTAACCCGCGCCCTCACACGCACTTTCCCCCTAAAGCATTGCCATACCCTCACCTGGACCCTAAACCGTCCCCGTCCCCTAAACCTGACCCTAGCCCGAACCCTAACCCTAACACTTCCCCGAAGCCTGACCCTCAACCGTCGCCTAATCCTAACCCGTACGCTAACACTAACCCGCGCCCTCACATGCACGCTCCCCCTAAAGCGTTGCCGTACCCTCACCTGGACCCTAAACCGTCCCCGTCCCCGTCCCCTAACCCTAGCCCGAACCCTAACCCTGACCCATCCCCGAAGCCTGACCCTCACCCATCCCCTATTCCTAACCCGTACGCTAACACTAACCCGCGCCCTCACACGCACGCTCCCCCTAAAGCGTTGCCGTACCCTCACCTGGACCCTAAACCGTCCCCGTCCACTAACCCTAACCCTAGCCCGAACCCTAACCCTGACCCTTCCCCGAAGCCTGACCCTCACCCGTCCCCTAATCCTAACCCGTACGCTAACACTAACCCACGCCCTCACACGCACGCTCCCCCTAAACCGTTGCCGTACCCTCACCTGGACCCTAAACCGTCCCCGTCCCCTAACCCTAACCCTAGCCCGAACCCTAACCCTAACCTTTCCCCGAAGCCTGACCCTCACCCGTCCCCTAATCCTAACCCGTACGCTAACACAAACCCGCGTCCTCACACGCACGCTCCCCCTAAAGCGTTGCCGTACCCTCACCTGGACCCTAAACCGTCCCCGTCCCCTAACCCTAACCCTAGCCCGAACCCTAACCCTAAACATTCCCCGAAACCTGACCCTCACCCGTCCCCTAATCCTAACCCGTACGCTAACACTAACCCGCGCCCTCACACGCACACTCCCCCTAAAGCGTTGCCGTACCCTCACCTGGACCCTAAACCGTCCCCGTCCCCTAACCCTAACCCTAGCCCGAACCCTAACCCTAACCCTTCTCCGAAGCCTGACCCTCACCCGTCCCCTAATCCTAACCCGTACGCTAACACTAACCCGCGCCCTCACATGCACGTTCCCCCTAAAGCGTTGCCGTACCCTCACCTGGAACCTAAACCGTCCCCGTCCCCTAACCCTAACCCTAGCCCGAACCCTAACCCTGACCCTTCCCCGAAGCCTGACCCTCACCCGTCCCCTAATCCTAAGCCGTACGCTAACACTAACCCGTGCCCTCACACGCACGCTCCCCCTAAAGCGTTGCCGTACCCTCACCTGGACCCTAAACCGTCCCCGTCACCTAACCCTAACCCTAGACCGAACCCTAACCCTGACCCTTCCCCGAAGCCTGACCCTCACCTGTCCCCTAATCCTAACCCGTACGCTAACACTAACCCGCGTCCTCACACGCACGCTCCCCCTAAATCGTTGCCGTACCCTCACCTGGACCCTAAACCGTCCCCGTCCCCTAACCCTAACCCTAGCCTGAAACCTAAACCTAACCTTTCCCCGAAGCCTGACCCTCACGCGTCCCCTAATCCTAACCCGTACGCTAACACTAACCCACGCCCTCACACGCACGCTCCCCCTAAAGCGTTGCCGTACCCTCACCTGGACCCTAAACCGTCCCCGTCCCCTAACCCTAACCCTAGCCCGAACCCTAACCCTAACCCTTCCCCGAAGCCTGACCCTCACCCGTCCCCTAATCCTAACCCGTACGCTAACACTAACCCGCGCCCTCACACGCACGCTCCCCCTAAAGCGTTGCCGTACCCTCACCTGGACCCTAAACCGTCCCCGTCCCCTAACCCTAACCCTAGGCCGAACCCTAACCCTGAACCTTCCCCGAAGCCTCACCCTCACCCGTCCCCTAATCCTAACCCGTACGCTAACACTAACCCACGCCCTCACACGCACGCTCCCCCTAAAGCGTTGCCGTACCCTCACCTGGACGCTAAACCGTCCCCGTCCCCTAACCCTAACCCTAGCCCAAACTTTAAACCTAACCCTTCCCCGAAGCCTGACCCTCACCAGTCCCCTAATCCTAACCCGTACGCTAACACTAACCTGCGCCCTCACACGCACGCTCCCCCTAAAGCGTTGCCGTACCCTCACCTGGACCCTAAACCGTCCCCGTCCCCTAACCCTAACCCTAGCCCGAACACTAAGCCTAACCCTTCCCCGAAGCCTGACCTCACCCGTCCCCTAATCCTAACCCGTATGCTCACACTAACCCGCGCCCTCACACGCACGCTCCCCCTAAAGCGTTGCCGTAACCTCACCTGGACCCTAAACCGTCCCCGTCCCATAACCGTAACCCTAGCCCGAACCCTAAGCCTAACACTTCCACGAAGCCTGACCCTCACCCGTCCCATAATCCTAACCCGTACGCTAACACTAACCCGCGCCCTCACACGCACGCTCCCCCTAAAGCGTTGTCGTACCCTCACCTGGACCCTAAACCGTCCCCGTCCCCTAACCCTAACCCTAGCCCGAACCCTAAGCCTAACCCTTCCCCGAAGCCTGACACTCACCCGTCCCCTAATCCTAACCCGTACGCTAACACTAACCCACGCCCTCAAACGCACGCTCCCCCTAAAGCGTTGCCGTACCCTCACCTGGACCCTAAACCGTCCCCGTCCCCTAACCCTAACCCTAGCCCGAACCCTAACCCTAAACCTTCCCCGAAGCCTGACACTCACCCGTCCCCTAATCCTAACCCGTACGCTAACACTAACCCGCGCCCTCACACGCACACTGCCCCTAAAGCGTTGCCGTACCCTCACCTGGACCCTAAACCGTCCCCGTCCCCTAACCCTAACCCTAGCCCGAACCCTAACCCTAACCCTTCCCCGAAGCCTGACCCTAACCCGTCCCATAATCCTAACACGTACGCTAACACTAACCCGCGCCCTCACACGCACACTGCCCCTAAAGCGTTGCCGTACCCTCACCTGGACCCTAAACCGTCCCCGTCCCCTAACCCTAACCCTAGCCCGAACCCTAACCCTAACCCTTCCCCGAAGCCTGACCCTCACCCGTCCCCTAATCCTAACCCGTACGCTAACACTAACCCGCGCCCTCACACGCACGCTCCCCCTAAAGCGTTGCCGTACCCTCACCTGGACCCTAAACCGTCCCCGTCCCCTAACCCTAACCCTAGGCCGAACCCTAACCCTGAACCTTCCCCGAAGCCTCACCCTCACCCGTCCCCTAATCCTAACCCGTACGCTAACACTAACCCACGCCCTCACACGCACGCTCCCCCTAAAGCGTTGCCGTACCCTCACCTGGACGCTAAACCGTCCCCGTCCCCTAACCCTAACCCTAGCCCAAACTTTAAACCTAACCCTTCCCCGAAGCCTGACCCTCACCAGTCCCCTAATCCTAACCCGTACGCTAACACTAACCTGCGCCCTCACACGCACGCTCCCCCTAAAGCGTTGCCGTACCCTCACCTGGACCCTAAACCGTCCCCGTCCCCTAACCCTAACCCTAGCCCGAACACTAAGCCTAACCCTTCCCCGAAGCCTGACCTCACCCGTCCCCTAATCCTAACCCGTATGCTCACACTAACCCGCGCCCTCACACGCACGCTCCCCCTAAAGCGTTGCCGTAACCTCACCTGGACCCTAAACCGTCCCCGTCCCATAACCGTAACCCTAGCCCGAACCCTAAGCCTAACACTTCCACGAAGCCTGACCCTCACCCGTCCCATAATCCTAACCCGTACGCTAACACTAACCCGCGCCCTCACACGCACGCTCCCCCTAAAGCGTTGTCGTACCCTCACCTGGACCCTAAACCGTCCCCGTCCCCTAACCCTAACCCTAGCCCGAACCCTAAGCCTAACCCTTCCCCGAAGCCTGACACTCACCCGTCCCCTAATCCTAACCCGTACGCTAACACTAACCCACGCCCTCAAACGCACGCTCCCCCTAAAGCGTTGCCGTACCCTCACCTGGACCCTAAACCGTCCCCGTCCCCTAACCCTAACCCTAGCCCGAACCCTAACCCTAAACCTTCCCCGAAGCCTGACACTCACCCGTCCCCTAATCCTAACCCGTACGCTAACACTAACCCGCGCCCTCACACGCACACTGCCCCTAAAGCGTTGCCGTACCCTCACCTGGACCCTAAACCGTCCCCGTCCCCTAACCCTAACCCTAGCCCGAACCCTAACCCTAACCCTTCCCCGAAGCCTGACCCTAACCCGTCCCATAATCCTAACACGTACGCTAACACTAACCCGCGCCCTCACACGCACACTGCCCCTAAAGCGTTGCCGTACCCTCACCTGGACCCTAAACCGTCCCCGTCCCCTAACCCTAACCCTAGCCCGAACCCTAACCCTAAACCTTCCCCGAAGCCTGACACTCACCCGTCCCCTAATCCTAACCCGTACGCTAACACTAACCCGCGCCCTCACACGCACACTGCCCCTAAAGCGTTGCCGTACCCTCACCTGGACCCTAAACCGTCCCCGTCCCCTAACCCTAACCCTAGCCCGAACCCTAACCCTAACCCTTCCCCGAAGCCTGACCCTCACCCGTCCCCTAATCCTAACCCGTACGCTAACACAAACCCGCGTCCTCACACGCACGCTCCCCCTAAAGCGTTGCCGTACCCTCACCTGGACCCTAAACCGTCCCCGTCCCCTAACCCTAACCGTAGCCCGAACCCTAACCCTGACCCTTCCCCGAAGCCTGACCCTCACCCGTCCCCTAATCCTAACCCGTACGCTTACACTAACCCGCGCCCTCACACGCACGCACCCCCTAAAGCGTTGCCGTACCCTCACCTGGACCCTAAACCGTCCCCGTCCCCTAACCCTAACCGTAGCCCGAACCCTAACCCTGACACTTCCCCGAAGCCTGACCCTCACCCGTCCCCTAATCCTAACCCGTACGCGAACACTAACCTGCGCCCTCACACGCACGCTCCCCCTAAAGCATTGCCATACCCTCACCTGGACCCTAAACCGTCCCCGTCCCCTAACCCTAACCCTAGCCCGAACCCTAACCCTAACCCTTCCCCGAAGCCTGACCCTCAACCGTCGCCTAATACTAACCCGTACGCTAACACTAACCCGCGCCCTCACACGCACGCTCCCCCTAAAGCGTTGCCGTACCCTCACCTGGACCCTAAACCGTCCCCGTCCCCTAACCCTAACCTTAGCCCGAACCCTAACCCTAACCCTTCCCCGAAGCCTGACCCTCACCCGTCCCATAATCCTAACCCGTACGCTAACACTAACCCGCGCCCTCACACGCACGCTCCCCCTAAAGCGTTGCCGTACCCTCACCTGGACCCTAAACCGTCCCCGTCCCCTAACCCTAACCCTAGCCCGAACCCTAACCCTGACCCTTCCCCGAAGCCTGACCCTCACCCGTCCCCTAATCCTAACCCGTACGCTAACACTAACCCACGCCCTCACACGCACGCTCCCCCTAAAGCGTTGCCGTACCCTCACCTGGACCCTAAACCGTCCCCGTCCCCTAACCCTAACCCTAGCCCAAACCCTAAACCTAACCCTTCCCCGAAGCCTGACCCTCACCAGTCCCCTAATCCTAACCCGTACGCTAACACTAACCCGCGCCCTCACACGCAAGCTCCCCCTAAAGCGTTGCCGTACCCTCACCTGGACCCTAAACCGTCCCCGTCCCCTAACCCTAAGCCTAGCCCGAACCCTAACCCTAACCCTTCCCCGAAGCCTGACCCTCACCCGTCCCCTAATCCTAACCCGTACGCTCACACTAACCCGCGCCCTCACACGCACGCTCCCCCTAAAGCGTTGCCATACCCTCACCTGGACCCTAAACCGTCCCCGTCCCCTAACCCTAACCCTAGCCCGAACCCTAACCCTAAACCTTCCCCGAAGCCTGACCCTCACCCGTCCCCTAATCCTAACCCGTACGCTAACACTAACCCGCGCCCTCACACGCACGCTCCCCCTAAAGCGTTGCCGTACCCTCAGCTGGACCCTAAACCGTCCCCGTCCCCTAACCTTAACCCTAGCCCGAACCCGAACCCTGACACTTCCCCGAAGCCTGACCCTCACCCGTCCCCTAATCCTAACCCGTACGCTAACACTAACCAGCGTCCTCACACGCACGCTCCCCCTAAAGCGTTGTCGTACCCTCACCTGAACCCTAAACCGTCCCCGTCCCCTAACCCTAACCCTAGCCCGAACCCTGACCCTGACCCTTCCCCGAAGGCTGACCCTCACCCGTCCCCTAATCCTAACCCGTACGCTAACACTAACCCGCGTCCTCACACGCACGCTCCCCCTAAAGCGTTGCCGTACCCTCACCTGGACCCTAAACCGTCCCCGTCCCCTAACCCTAACCCTAGCCCGAACCCTAACCCTGACCCTTCCCCGAAGCCTGACCTTCACCCGTCCCCTAATCCTAACCCGTACGCTAACACTAACCCGCGCCCTCACACGCACGCTCCCCCTAAAGCGTTGCCGTACCCTCACCTGGACCCTAAACCGTCCCAGTCCCCTAACCCTAACCCTAGCCCGAACCCTAACCCTGACCCTTCCCCGAAGCCTGACCCTCACCCGTCCCCTAATCCTAACCCGTACGCTAACACTAACCCGCGCGCTCACACGCACCCTCCCCCTAAAGCGTTGCCGTACCCTCACCTGGACCCTAAACCGTCCCCGTCCCCTAACCCTAACCCTAGCCCGAACCCTAACCCTAACCCTTCCCCGAAGCCTGACCCTCACCCGTCCCCTAATCCTAACCCGTACGCTAACACAAACCCGCGTCCTCACACGCACGCTCCCCCTAAAGCGTTGCCGTACCCTCACCTGGACCCTAAACCGTCCCCGTCCCCTATCCCTAACCCTAGTCCGAACCCTAACCCTAACACTTCCCCGAAGCTTGACCCTCACCCGTCCCCTAATCCTAACCCGTACGCTTACACTAACCCGCGCCCTCACACGCACGCACCCCCTAAAGCGTTGCCGTACCCTCACCTGGACCCTAAACCGTCCCCGTCCCCTATCCCTAACCCTAGTCCGAACCCTAACCCTAACACTTCCCCGAAGCTTGACCCTCACCCGTCCCCTAATCCTAACCCGTACGCTTACACTAACCCGCGCCCTCACACGCACGCACCCCCTAAAGCGTTGCCGTACCCTCACCTGGACCCTAAACCGTCCCCGTCCCCTAACCCTAACCCTAGCCCGAACCCTAACCCTGACCCTTCCCCGAAGCCTGACCCTCACCCGTCCCCTAATCCTAACCCGTACGCTAACACTAACCCGCGCGCTCACACGCACCCTCCCCCTAAAGCGTTGCCGTACCCTCACCTGGACCCTAAACCGTCCCCGTCCCCTAACCCTAACCCTAGCCCGAACCCTAACCCTAACCCTTCCCCGAAGCCTGACCCTCACCCGTCCCCTAATCCTAACCCGTACGCTAACACAAACCCGCGTCCTCACACGCACGCTCCCCCTAAAGCGTTGCCGTACCCTCACCTGGACCCTAAACCGTCCCCGTCCCCTAACCCTAACCCTAGCCCGAACCCTAACCCTGACCCTTCCCCGAAGCCTGACCTTCACCCGTCCCCTAATCCTAACCCGTACGCTAACACTAACCCGCGCCCTCACACGCACGCTCCCCCTAAAGCGTTGCCGTACCCTCACCTGGACCCTAAACCGTCCCAGTCCCCTAACCCTAACCCTAGCCCGAACCCTAACCCTGACCCTTCCCCGAAGCCTGACCCTCACCCGTCCCCTAATCCTAACCCGTACGCTAACACTAACCCGCGCGCTCACACGCACCCTCCCCCTAAAGCGTTGCCGTACCCTCACCTGGACCCTAAACCGTCCCCGTCCCCTAACCCTAACCCTAGCCCGAACCCTAACCCTAACCCTTCCCCGAAGCCTGACCCTCACCCGTCCCCTAATCCTAACCCGTACGCTAACACAAACCCGCGTCCTCACACGCACGCTCCCCCTAAAGCGTTGCCGTACCCTCACCTGGACCCTAAACCGTCCCCGTCCCCTATCCCTAACCCTAGTCCGAACCCTAACCCTAACACTTCCCCGAAGCTTGACCCTCACCCGTCCCCTAATCCTAACCCGTACGCTTACACTAACCCGCGCCCTCACACGCACGCACCCCCTAAAGCGTTGCCGTACCCTCACCTGGACCCTAAACCGTCCCCGTCCCCTATCCCTAACCCTAGTCCGAACCCTAACCCTAACACTTCCCCGAAGCTTGACCCTCACCCGTCCCCTAATCCTAACCCGTACGCTTACACTAACCCGCGCCCTCACACGCACGCACCCCCTAAAGCGTTGCCGTACCCTCACCTGGACCCTAAACCGTCCCCGTCCCCTAACCCTAACCCTAGCCCGAACCCTAACCCTGACCCTTCCCCGAAGCCTGACCCTCACCCGTCCCCTAATCCTAACCCGTACGCTAACACTAACCCGCGCGCTCACACGCACCCTCCCCCTAAAGCGTTGCCGTACCCTCACCTGGACCCTAAACCGTCCCCGTCCCCTAACCCTAACCCTAGCCCGAACCCTAACCCTAACCCTTCCCCGAAGCCTGACCCTCACCCGTCCCCTAATCCTAACCCGTACGCTAACACAAACCCGCGTCCTCACACGCACGCTCCCCCTAAAGCGTTGCCGTACCCTCACCTGGACCCTAAACCGTCCCCGTCCCCTATCCCTAACCCTAGTCCGAACCCTAACCCTAACACTTCCCCGAAGCTTGACCCTCACCCGTCCCCTAATCCTAACCCGTACGCTTACACTAACCCGCGCCCTCACACGCACGCACCCCCTAAAGCGTTGCCGTACCCTCACCTGGACCCTAAACCGTCCCCGTCCCCTATCCCTAACCCTAGTCCGAACCCTAACCCTAACACTTCCCCGAAGCTTGACCCTCACCCGTCCCCTAATCCTAACCCGTACGCTTACACTAACCCGCGCCCTCACACGCACGCACCCCCTAAAGCGTTGCCGTACCCTCACCTGGACCCTAAACCGTCCCCGTCCCCTAACCCTAACCGTAGCCCGAACCCTAACCCTGACCCTTCCCCGAAGCCTGACCCTCACCCGTCCCCTAATCCTAACCCGTACGCTAACACTAACCCGCGTCCTCACACGCACGCTCCCCCTAAAGCGTTGTCGTACCCTCACCTGAACCCTAAACCGTCCCCGTCCCCTAACCCTAACCCTAGCCCGAACCCTGACCCTGACCCTTCCCCGAAGGCTGACCCTCACCCGTCCCCTAATCCTAACCCGTACGCTAACACTAACCCGCGTCCTCACACGCACGCTCCCCCTAAAGCGTTGCCGTACCCTCACCTGGACCCTAAACCGTCCACGTCTCCTAACCCTAACCCTAGCCCGAACCCTAACCCTGACCCTTCCCCGAAGCCTGACCCTCACCCGTGCCCTAATCCTAACCCGTACGCTAACACTAACCCGCACCCTCATACGCACGCTCCCCCTAACGCGTTGCCGTACCCTCACCTGGACCCTAAACCGTCCCCGTCACCTAACCCTAACCCTAGCCCGAAACCTAAGCCTGACCCTTCCCCGAAGCCTGACCCTCACCCGTCCCCTAATCCTAACCCATACGCTAACACTAACCCGCGCCCTCACACGCACGCTCCCCCTAAAGCGTTGCCGTAGCCTCACCTGGACCCTAAACCGTCCCAGTCCCCTAACCCTAACCCTAGCCCGAACCCTAAGCCTAACCCTTCCCCGAAGCCTGACCCTCACCCGTCCCCTAATCCTAACCCGTACGCTAACACTAACCCGCGCGCTCACACGCACCCTCCCCCTAAAGCGTTGCCGTACCCTCACCTGGACCCTAAACCGTCCCCGTCCCCTAACCCTAACCCTAGCCCGAACCCTAACCCTAACCCTTCCCCGAAGCCTGACCCTCACCCGTCCCCTAATCCTAACCCGTACGCTAACACAAACCCGCGTCCTCACACGCACGCTCCCCCTAAAGCGTTGCCGTACCCTCACCTGGACCCTAAACCGTCCCCGTCCCCTAACCCTAACCGTAGCCCGAACCCTAACCCTGACCCTTCCCCGAAGCCTGACCCTCACCCGTCCCCTAATCCTAACCCGTACGCTTACACTAACCCGCGCCCTCACACGCACGCACCCCCTAAAGCGTTGCCGTACCCTCACCTGGACCCTAAACCGTCCCCGTCCCCTAACCCTAACCGTAGCCCGAACCCTAACCCTGACACTTCCCCGAAGCCTGACCCTCACCCGTCCCCTAATCCTAACCCGTACGCTAACACTAACCCGCGTCCTCACACGCACGATCCCCCTAAAGCGTTGTCGTACCCTCACCTGAACCCTAAACCGTCCCCGTCCCCTAACCCTAACCCTAGCCCGAACCCTGACCCTGACGCTTCCCCGAAGGCTGACCCTCACCCGTCCCCTAATCCTAACCCGTGCGCTAACACTAACCCGCGTCCTCACACGCACGCTCCCCCTAAAGCGTTGCCGTACCCTCACCTGGACCCTAAACCGTCCCCGTCCCCTAACCCTAACCCTAGCCCGAACCCTAATCCTAAACCTTCCCCGAAGCCTGACCCTCACCCGTCCCTTAATCCTAACCCGTACGCTAACACTAACCCGCGCCCTCACACGCACGCTCCCCCTAAAGCGTTGCCGTACCCTCACCTGGACCCTAAACCGTCCCCGTCCCCTAACCCTAACCCTTGTCCGAACCCTAACCCTAACCCTTCCCCGAAGCCTGACCCTCACCCGTCCCCTAATCCTAACCCGTACGCTAACACTAACCCGCGCCCTCACACGCACGCTCCCCCTAAAGCGTTGCCGTACCCTCACCTGGACCCTAAACCGTCCCCGTCCCCGTCCCCTAACCCTAGCCCGAACCCTAACCCTGACCCTTCCCCGAAGCCTGACCCTCACCCGTCCCCTAATCCTAACCGGTACGCTAACACTAACCCGCGCCCTCACACGCACGCTCCCCCTAAAGCGTTGCCGTACCCTCACCTGGACCCTAAACCGTCCCCGTCCCCTAACCCTAACCCTAGCCCGAACCCTAAGCCTAACCCTTCCCCGAAGCCTGACACTCACCCGTCCCCTAATCCTACCCCGTACGCTAACACTAACCCACGCCCTCAAACGCACGCTCCCCCTAAAGCGTTGCCGTACCCTCACCTGGACCCTAAACCGTCCCCGTCCCCTAACCCTAACCCTAGCCCGAACCCTAACCCTAACCCTTCCCCGAAGCCTGACCCTCACCCGTCCCCTAATCCTAACCCGTACGCTAACACTAACCCGCGCCCTCACACGCACACTGCCCCTAAAGCGTTGCCGTACCCTCACCTGGACCCTAAACCGTCCCCGTCCCCTAACCCTAACCCTAGCCCGAACCCTAACCCTAACCCTTCCCCGAAGCCTGACCCTAACCCGTCCCATAATCCTAACACGTACGCTAACACTAACCCACGCCCTCACACGCACGCTCCCCCTAAAGCATTGCCGTACCCTCACCTGGACCCTAAACCGTCCCCGTCACCTAACCCTAACCCTAGCCCGAACCCTAACCCTAACCCTTCCCCGAAGCCTGACCCTCACCCATCCCCTAATCCTAACCCGTACGCTAACACTAACCTGCACCCTCACACGCACGCTCCCCCTAAAGCGTTGCCATACCCTCACCTGGACCCTAAACCGTCCCCGTCCCCTAACCCTAACCCTAGCCCGAACCCTAACCCTAACCCTTCCCCGAAGCCTGACCCTCAACCGTCGCCTAATACTAACCCGTACGCTAACACTAACCCGCGCCCTCACACGCACGCTCCCCCTAAAGCGTTGCCGTACCCTCACCTGGACCCTAAACCGTCCCCGTCCCCTAACCCTAACCTTAGCCCGAACCCTAACCCTAACCCTTCCCCGAAGCCTGACCCTCACCCGTCCCATAATCCTAACCCGTACGCTAACACTAACCCGCGCCCTCACACGCACGCTCCCCCTAAAGCGTTGCCGTACCCTCACCTGGACCCTAAACCGTCCCCGTCCCCTAACCCTAACCCTAGCCCGAACCCTAACCCTGACCCTTCCCCGAAGCCTGACCCTCACCCGTCCCCTAATCCTAACCCGTACGCTAACACTAACCCACGCCCTCACACGCACGCTCCCCCTAAAGCGTTGCCGTACCCTCACCTGGACCCTAAACCGTCCCCGTCCCCTAACCCTAAACCTAGCCCAAACCCTAAACCTAACCCTTCCCCGAAGCCTGACCCTCACCAGTCCCCTAATCCTAACCCGTACGCTAACACTAACCCGCGCCCTCTCACGCACGCTCCCCCTAAAACGTTGCCGTACCCTCACCTGGACCCTAAACCGTCCCCGTCCCCTAACCCTAACCCTAGCCCGAACCCTAACCCTAACCCTTCCCCGAAGCCTGACCCTCACCCGTCCCCTAATCCTAACCCGTACGCTCACACTAACCCGCGCCCTCACACGCACGCTCCCCCTAAAGCGTTGCCATACCCTCACCTGGACCCTAAACCGTCCCCGTCCCCTAACCCTAACCCTAGCCCGAACCCTAACCCTAAACCTTCCCCGAAGCCTGACCCTCACCCGTCCCCTAATCCTAACCCGTACGCTAACACTAACCCGCGCCCTCACACGCACGCTCCCCCTAAAGCGTTGCCGTACCCTCAGCTGGACCCTAAACCGTCCCCGTCCCCTAACCTTAACCCTAGCCCGAACCCGAACCCTGACACTTCCCCGAAGCCTGACCCTCACCCGTCCCCTAATCCTAACCCGTACGCTAACACTAACCCGCGCCCTCACACGCACGCTCCCCCTAAAGCGTTTCCGTACCCTCACCTGGACCCTAAACCGTCCCCGTCCCCTAACCCTAACCCTAGCCCGAACCCTAACCCTGACCCTTCCCCGAAGCCTGACCCTCACCCGTCCCCTAATCCTAACCCGTACGCTAACACTAACCCGCGCCCTCACACGCACGCTCCCCCTAAAGCGTTGCCGTACCCTCACCTGGACCCTAAACCGTCCCAGTCCCCTAACCCTAACCCTAGCCCGAACCCTAACCCTGACCCTTCCCCGAAGCCTGACCCTCACCCGTCCCCTAATCCTAACCCGTACGCTAACACTAACCCGCGCGCTCACACGCACCCTCCCCCTAAAGCGTTGCCGTACCCTCACCTGGACCCTAAACCGTCCCCGTCCCCTAACCCTAACCCTAGCCCGAACCCTAACCCTAACCCTTCCCCGAAGCCTGACCCTCACCCGTCCCCTAATCCTAACCCGTACGCTAACACAAACCCGCGTCCTCACACGCACGCTCCCCCTAAAGCGTTGCCGTACCCTCACCTGGACCCTAAACCGTCCCCGTCCCCTATCCCTAACCCTAGTCCGAACCCTAACCCTAACACTTCCCCGAAGCTTGACCCTCACCCGTCCCCTAATCCTAACCCGTACGCTTACACTAACCCGCGCCCTCACACGCACGCACCCCCTAAAGCGTTGCCGTACCCTCACCTGGACCCTAAACCGTCCCCGTCCCCTAACCCTAACCGTAGCCCGAACCCTAACCCTGACCCTTCCCCGAAGCCTGACCCTCACCCGTCCCCTAATCCTAACCCGTACGCTAACACTAACCCGCGTCCTCACACGCACGCTCCCCCTAAAGCGTTGTCGTACCCTCACCTGAACCCTAAACCGTCCCCGTCCCCTAACCCTAACCCTAGCCCGAACCCTGACCCTGACCCTTCCCCGAAGGCTGACCCTCACCCGTCCCCTAATCCTAACCCGTACGCTAACACTAACCCGCGTCCTCACACGCACGCTCCCCCTAAAGCGTTGCCGTACCCTCACCTGGACCCTAAACCGTCCACGTCTCCTAACCCTAACCCTAGCCCGAACCCTAACCCTGACCCTTCCCCGAAGCCTGACCCTCACCCGTGCCCTAATCCTAACCCGTACGCTAACACTAACCCGCACCCTCACACGCACGCTCCCCCTAACGCGTTGCCGTACCCTCACCTGGACCCTAAACCGTCCCCGTCACCTAACCCTAACCCTAGCCCGAAACCTAAGCCTGACCCTTCCCCGAAGCCTGACCCTCACCCGTCCCCTAATCCTAACCCGTACGCTAACACTAACCCGCGCCCTCACACGCACGCTCCCCCTAAAGCGTTGCCGTACCCTCACCTGGACCCTAAACCGTCCCAGTCCCCTAACCCTAACCCTAGCCCGAACCCTAAGCCTAACCCTTCCCCGAAGCCTGACCCTCACCCGTCCCCTAATCCTAACCCGTACGCTAACACTAACCCGCGCGCTCACACGCACCCTCCCCCTAAAGCGTTGCCGTACCCTCACCTGGACCCTAAACCGTCCCCGTCCCCTAACCCTAACCCTAGCCCGAACCCTAACCCTAACCCTTCCCCGAAGCCTGACCCTCACCCGTCCCCTAATCTTAACCCGTACGCTAACACAAACCCGCGCCCTCACACGCACGCTCCCCCTAAAGCGTTGCCGTACCCTCACCTGGACCCTAAACCGTCCCCGTCCCCTAACCCTAACCGTAGCCCGAACCCTAACCCTGACCCTTCCCCGAAGCCTGACCCTCACCCGTCCCCTAATCCTAACCCGTACGCTAACACTAACCCGCGTCCTCACACGCACGCTCCCCCTAAAGCGTTGTCGTACCCTCACCTGAACCCTAAACCGTCCCCGTCCCCTAACCCTAACCCTAGCCCGAACCCTGACCCTGACCCTTCCCCGAAGGCTGACCCTCACCCGTCCCCTAATCCTAACCCGTACGCTTACACTAACCCGCGCCCTCACACGCACGCACCCCCTAAAGCGTTGCCGTACCCTCACCTGGACCCTAAACCGTCCCCGTCCCCTAACCCTAACCGTAGCCCGAACACTAACCCTGACACTTCCCCGAAGCCTGACCCTCACCCGTCCCCTAATCCTAACCCGTACGCTAACACTAACCCGCATCCTCACACGCACGCTCCCCCTAAAGCGTTGTCGTACCCTCACCTGAACCCTAAACCGTCCCCGTCCCCTAACCCTAACCCTAGCCCGAACCCTGACCCTGACGCTTCCCCGAAGGCTGACCCTCACCCGTCCCCTAATCCTAACCCGTGCGCTAACACTAACCCGCGTCCTCACACGCACGCTCCCCCTAAAGCGTTGCCGTACCCTCACCTGGACCCTAAACCGTCCCCGTCCCCTAACCCTAACCCTAGCCCGAACCCTAATCCTAAACCTTCCCCGAAGCCTGACCCTCACCCGTCCCTTAATCCTAACCCGTACGCTAACACTAACCCGCGCCCTCACACGCACGCTCCCCCTAAAGCGTTGCCGTACCCTCACCTGGACCCTAAACCGTCCCCGTCCCCTAACCCTAACCCTTGTCCGAACCCTAACCCTAACCCTTCCCCGAAGCCTGACCCTCACCCGTCCCCTAATCCTAACCCGTACGCTAACACTAACCCGCGCCCTCACACGCACGCTCCCCCTAAAGCGTTGCCGTACCCTCACCTGGACCCTAAACCGTCCCCGTCCCCGTCCCCTAACCCTAGCCCGAACCCTAACCCTGACCCTTCCCCGAAGCCTGACCCTCACCCGTCCCCTAATCCTAACCGGTACGCTAACACTAACCCGCGCCCTCACACGCACGCTCCCCCTAAAGCGTTGCCGTACCCTCACCTGGACCCTAAACCGTCCCCGTCCCCTAACCCTAACCCTAGCCCGAACCCTAACCCTAACCCTTCCCCGAAGCCTGACCCTAAACCGTCCCCTAATCCTAACCCGTACGCTAACACTAACCCGCGCCCTCACACGCACGCTCCCCCTAAAGCGTTGCCGTACCCTCACCTGGACCCTAAACCGTCCCCGTCCCCTAACCCTAACCCTAGCCCGAACCCTAACCCTGAACCTTCCCCGAAGCCTGACCCTAAACCGTCCCCTAATCCTAACCCGTAGGCTAACACTAACCCGCGCCCTCACACGCACGCTCCCCCTAAAGCGTTGCCGTACCCTCACCTGGACCCTAAACCGTCCCCGTCCCCTAACCCTAACCCTAGCCCGAACCCTAACCCTAACCCTTCCCCGAAGCCTGACCCTCACCCGTCCCCTAATCCTAACCCGTACGCTAACACTAACCCGCGCCCTCACACGCACGCTCCCCCTAAAGCGTTGCCGTACCCTCACCTGGACCCTAAACCGTCCCCGTCCCCTAACCCTAACCCTAGGCCGAACCCTAACCCTGAACCTTCCCCGAAGCCTGACCCTCACCCGTCCCCTAATCCTAACCCGTACGCTAACACTAACCCACGCCCTCACACGCACGCTCCCCCTAAAGCGTTGCCGTACCCTCACCTGGACCCTAAACCATCCCCGTCCCCTAACCCTAACCCTAGCCCGAACCCTAACCCTAACCATTCCCCGAAACCTGACCCTCACCCGTCCCCTAATCCTAACCCGTACGCTAACACTAACCCGCGCCCTCACACGCACGCTCCCCCTAAAGCGTTGCCGTACCCTCACCTGGACCCTAAACCGTCCCCGTCCCCTAACCCTAACCCTAGCCCGAACCCTAACCCTAACCCTTCCCCGAAGCCTGACCCTCACCCGTCCCCTAATCCTAACCCGTACGCTAACACTAACCCGCGCCCTCACACGCACGCTCCCCCTAAAGCGTTGCCGTACCCTCACCTGGACCCTAAACCGTCCCCGTCCCCTAACCCTAACCCTAGCCCGAACCCTAACCCTAACCCTTCCCCGAAGCCTGACCCTCACCCGTCCCCTAATCCTAACCCGTACGCTAACACTAAACCGCGCCCTCACATGCACGCTCCCCCTAAAGCGTTGCCGTACCCTCACCTGGAACCTAAACCGTCCCCGTCCCCTAACCCTAACCCTAGCCCGAACCCTAACCCTGACCCTTCCCCGAAGCCTGACCCTCACCCGTCCCCTAATCCTAAGCCGTACGCTAACACTAACCCGTGCCCTCACACGCACGCTCCCCCTAAAGCGTTGCCGTACCCTCACCTGGACCCTAAACCGTCCCCGTCACCTAACCCTAACCCTAGCCCGAACCCTAACCCTGACCCTTCCCCGAAGCCTGACCCTCACCCGTCCCCTAATCCTAACCCGTACGCTAACACTAACCCGCGTCCTCACACGCACGCTCCCCCT
Organism: Delphinus delphis; assembly: GCF_949987515.2. Lineage (NCBI taxonomy): Eukaryota > Metazoa > Chordata > Mammalia > Artiodactyla > Delphinidae > Delphinus > Delphinus delphis. The sequence goes on from NW_027192650.1 coordinate 601,488, forward strand.
AAATCGTTGCCGTACCCTCACCTGGACCCTAAACCGTCCCCGTCCCCGTCCCCTAACCCTAGCCCGAAACCTAAACCTAACCTTTCCCCGAAGCCTGACCCTCACGCGTCCCCTAGTCCTAACCCGTACGCTAACACTAACCCGCGCCCTCACACGCACGCTCCCCCTAAAGCGTTGCCGTACCCTCACCTGGACCCTAAACCGTCCCCGTCCCCTAACACTAACCCTAGCCCGAACCCTAACCCTAACCCTTCCCCGAAGCCTGACCCTCACCCGTCCCCTAATCCTAACCCGTACGCTAACACTAACCCGCGCCCTCACACGCACGCTCCCCCTAAAGCGTTGCCGTACCCTCACCTGGACCCTAAACCGTCCCCGTCCCCTAACCCTAACCCTAGGCCGAACCCTAACCCTGAACCTTCCCCGAAGCCTGACCCTCACCCGTCCCCTAATCCTAACCCGTACGCTAACACTAACCCACGCCCTCACACGCACGCTCCCCCTAAAGCGTTGCCGTACCCTCACCTGGACCCTAAACCGTCCCCGTCCCCTAACCCTAACCCTAGCCCAAACCCTAAACCTAACCCTTCCCCGAAGCCTGACCCTCACCAGTTCCCTAATCCTAACCCGTACGCTAACACTAACCCGCGCCCTCACACGCACGCTCCCCCTAAAGCGTTGCCGTACCCTCACCTGGACCCTAAACCGTCCCCGTCCCCTAACCCTAACCCTAGCCCGAACCCTAACCCTAACCCTTCCCCGAAGCCTGACCCTCACCCTTCCCCTAATCCTAACCCGTACGCTAACACTAACCCGCGTCCTCACACGCACGCTCCCCCTAAAGCGTTGTCGTACCCTCACCTGAACCCTAAACCGTCCCCGTCCCCTAACCCTAACCCTAGCCCGAACCCTGACCCTGACCCTTCCCCGAAGCCTGACCCTCACCCGTCCCCTAATCCTAACCCGTACGCTAACACTAACCCGCGTCCTCACACGCACGCTCCCCCTAAAGCGTTGCCGTACCCTCACCTGGACCCTAAACCGTCCACGTCCCCTAACCCTAACCCTAGCCCGAACCCTAACCCTGACCCTTCCCAGAAGCCTGACCCTCACCCGTGCCCTAATCCTAACCCGTACGCTAACACTAACCCGCACCCTCACACGCACGCTCCCCCTAACGCGTTGCCGTACCCTCACCTGGACCCTAAACCGTCCCCGTCCCCTAACCCTAACCCTAGCCCGAAACCTAAGCCTGACCCTTCCCCGAAGCCTGACCCTCACCCGTCCCCTAATCCTAACCCGTACGCTAACACTAACCCGCGCCCTCACACGCACGCTCCCCCTAAAGCGTTGCCGTACCCTCACCTGGACCCTAAACCGTCCCAGTCCGCTAACCCTAACCCTAGCCCGAACCCTAAGCCTAACCCTTCCCCGAAGCCTGACCCTCACCCGTCCCCTAATCCTAACCCGTACGCTAACACTAACCCGCGCGCTCACACGCACCCTCCCCCTAAAGCGTTGCCGTACCCTCACCTGGACCCTAAACCGTCCCCGTCCCCTAACCCTAACCCTAGCCCGAACCCTAACCCTAACCCTTCCCCGAAGCCTGACCCTCACCCGTCCCCTAATCCTAACCCGTACGCTAACACAAACCCGCGTCCTCACACGCACGCTCCCCCTAAAGCGTTGCCGTACCCTCACCTGGACCCTAAACCGTCCCCGTTCCCTAACCCTAACCCTAGCCCGAACCCTAACCCTGACCCTTCCCCGAAGCCTGACCCTCACCCGTCCCCTAATCCTAACCCGTACGCTAACACTAACCCGCGTCCTCACACGCACGCTCCCCCTAAAGCGTTGTCGTACCCTCACCTGAACCCTAAACCGTCCCCGTCCCCTAACCCTAACCCTAGCCCGAACCCTGACCCTGACCCTTCCCCGAAGGCTGACCCTCACCCGTCCCCTAATCCTAACCCGTACGCTTACACTAACCCGCGCCCTCACACGCACGCACCCCCTAAAGCGTT